>NW_011494640.1:9447278-9500366 GCF_000754665.1 Bison bison bison
AAGACGATGCTGTGAAAGTGCTGCACTCAATATGCCAGCAAATTTGGAAAACTCAGCAGTGGCCACAGGACTGGGAAAGGTCAGTGTTCATTCCAATCCCAAAGAAAGGCAATGCCAAAGAATGCTCAAACTACCACACAATTGCACTCATCTCACACGCTAGTAAAGTGATGCTTAAAATTCCCCAAGCCAGGCTTCAGCAATACGTGAAATGTGAACTTCCAGATGTTCAAGCTGCTTTTAGAAAAGGCAGAGGAACTAGAGATCAAATTGCCAACCTTTGCTGGATCATCGAAAAAGCAAGAAAGTTCCAGAGAAATGTCTATTTCTGCTCTATTGACTATGCCAAAGCCTTTGAGTGTATGGATCACAATAAACTGTGAAAAATTCTGAAAGAGATGGGAGTACCATACCACCTGACCTGCCTCTTGAGAAACCTGTATGCAGGTCAGGAAGCAATGGTCAGAACAGGACTTGGAAAAAGAGACTGGTTCCAAATAGGAAAAGGAGCATGTGATGGTTGTATATTGTCACCCTGCTTATTTAACTTATATGCAGAGTACATCTTGAGAAACGCTGGGCTGGAGGAAGCATAAGCTGGAATCAAGATTGCTGGGAGAAATATCAATAACTTCAGATATGCAGATGACACCACCCTTATGGCAGAAAGTGAAGAAGAACTAAGAGCCTCTTGATGAAAGTGAAAGAAGAGAGTGAAAAAGGTGGCTTAAAGCTCAACATTCAGAAAACTAAGATCATGGCATCTGGTCCCATCACTTCATAGCAAATAGATGGGGAAACAGTGAAAACAGTGTCAGACTTTATTTTGGGGGGCTCCAAAATCATTGCAGATGGTTATTGCAGCCATAAAATTAAAAGACATTTGGAAGTAAAGTTATGACCAACCTAGACAGCATATTAAAAAGTAGAGACATTACTTTGTCAACAAAGATCCATCTAGTCAAGGCTATGGTTTTTCCAGTAGTCATGTACGGATGTGAGAGTTGGACTATAAAGAAAGCCGAGTGCAGAAGAATTGATGATTTTGAATTGTGGTGTTTGGAGAAGACTTTTGGACTGCAAGGAGATCCAACAAGTCCATCCTAAAGGAGATCAGTCCTGGGTGTTCATTGGAAGGACTGATGCTGAAGCTGAAACTCCAATACTTTGGCCACCTGATGTGAAGAGCTGACTCAGTTGAAAAGTTCGTGATGCTGGGAAAGATTGAGGGCAGAAGAAGGGGACAACAGAGGATGAGATTGTTGGATGGCATCACCGACTCGATGGACATGAGTTTGAGTGGACTCCGGGAATTGGTGATGGACAGGGAAGCCAGCATGCTGCGGTCATGGGGTGCAAAAAGTCTGACACGACTGACTGAACTGAACTGAACTGAATACCATTACACAAATGAGAATGGATGACTGCACCATCAAACAAGGATAAAAATTGAAAACATTTAAGTAAACATTAATTACTGTTTACATAATAGGCATATGTTATTTATGATTTGAGAAATGAATGGGGTGTTTATCCTTCAGAAGGGCAGAAGTGCCTTGGAGACATATTAAGGGTCTTTATGGGGTGCCAGCAATATTTTGTTTTTTGATCTGGGTTTTGGCTGAGCCATTGGGTTCAATTTATAAAAAATTTATGAGCTCTACACTTATGATTTATGTACTTTTCTGTAAGTGTGTTGTATATGCATGAGAAATTTACTTGAAAAAACTAAGGTAGAAACTGAAAAGGCCTGACTGTTCTCTCATCTAAATGACCTCTCACATGGATATTAATCCCAGATTTTATTTGATTTTGCTTTGCTTAAGAATATCATGTACACAGTTTACTTGCTTACAGAAGTTTCTCTTTCATTGTCACACTGCTATCAATGATTTTTCCATGTGTTTTTAATTACATTTAAATAATAATTCATTTATTTTTTTACAGAATGTCAAAATAGCTTCTAGTACAAAAAAAAGGTAAAAGACAGATGGCAAACAATAAAATTACAAACAAGAAACAGGTGAGGAAGAAAAGTGACTGCCCTAGAAAAATTTTGTCAAATACTTAAATTCTATTTTAAATTGTTAGTAATAGGGTTTCTACATATAAATCAATATTCCATTAAATGTTGACTCTGCTAAATCACTCTCATATTGTGCTACGCATTAAGAGTACCTCTATAATTTAATGACCCTTCATTACTTTTATGAATGGCTAGTTAAGCATTTTTACTTTTTAAACTCAGATTGAAATGTTCATTGGGGCAGCAATTTTGTGTATGTAACTTTTGGGGTTTTTTATTGTTGTTTATTCAGAATTTAGCACTGTGTTGTTCAACATAAACAAAAAATAGTGGTCTCATTCTCAAATACAGTAATTTGTATTTATCTCATACTGATAGATTTATGAGACAATTTTGGGAATCAAATGGGATATCCTTAGGTTGAAAAAAAAATGAGTGTTTGGAATCCATCTTCATGATTTCGCCTCTCTCTGAATACTGTTCTTGGCCTATGACCCTATCAACCCTATCTGTCCTTATAGATTTATAGCTGTTTCAGCTACATATGGACAATAATTGCATAGATGGACAGCAGTCGAAGAGTTAATGAATAAAGAATTCATAGTTTAGTAACTTCTAAGTGAGGAGAGTAGAAGGAATGATAATTGTATATTGACATCCTTAACGATCTGACATTCTGGGCACAGTCTGGTCACCAGTGGCCATTTGGGAAAACCATGCTTTGTCACTGGGTATCTTCCATCCCTACTGCTCTCCCTTTAATTTGTGTTCACGTGTCCTCATACACGGATAAGAGCTGACCTCCATGACAACAGTTTCTTCTCTCTGTAATCGATGGTGAAGATGTCCACTCAAAAACTTTCTATAAACACTTTTTTTCTTACCACCATGTCACTTATTTCACTATCAAGTATCTAATAAGTCCAATGGAAAAGCCTGCACTTGAGTGAACTTGTTTTTTTCCTCCATCAAACTTACAAACTTACAAATTCCCATCTCAGTCATATTTGAGCTTATCTTAATGCTTCTTGGGCTTCCTTTGTGGCTCAGCCGGTAAAGCATCTGCCTGTAATGCGGGAGACCTGGGTTCTATCTGCGGGTTGGGAACAGCTACCCATGCTAGTATTTCGGCCTGGAGAATTCCATGGACTATACAGTCCATGGAATCATAAACAGTTGACCCGACCTAGTGACTTTCACTTTCACTAATGCTTCTTAGGCTTCCCTGATGGCTCAGATGGTAAAGAATCTGCATGCAATGCAGGAGATGGGGGTTCAATCCCCAGATGGGGAAGATCCCCTGGAGGAGGACATGGCAACCCACTCCAGTATTCTTCCCTGGAGAATCCCATGGACAGAGGAGCCTGGCAGGCTACAGTCCATGGGGTCGCAAAAAGTCAGACATGACTGAACAACTAACAATAATGCTTTTTAAATATCCAGTATTCTGTTTTTGATGCTTTAGCCCATGTTTTTCTGTCTCCTTAAATGACCTCACACTTTCAAATCACCTCTTATACCTATCCCAATCTTATCTTAATCTTTCAAAGTCCCTACTCCTCCAAAGGCATTCATAGAATATGGTATTATTCCTGAGTATCTCTTGAGTATCATGATGGCAATGGTGACTCTATTAGTTATCTATATTGCTGCATAACAGATTACATGAAATATAATGATTTAAAAAACAATAGACATTTATTATATCCTAGTTGCTACAGACCACAATGCACAATCAATATATCAACCAAGGCTGTCTTTTAACTGAAGGCTTGATTGGAGAAGATCCGCTTCCAAGCCTACCTACATAATTTTTGAATATACTTTCTCATGGAGCCTCTGTTTGGTCAGAGGCTTTAACATTTCCTTACCACCAGACCTCGCCATAGAACATCTTAAGGCCTCGTAGGTCATTCCTTCAGAGCAAGCAAGTAGAAGAGCAAGAGAGATTAACAGCAAGAGAGAAAGCGCTAGCAAAATAGAACTCATGGTCTTGCTTATCCTATCATATTTCATCACTTTGTCTGTATTCTGTCTATTAGAAGCAGGCAGCTAGATACAGCCAATACTCAAGAGGAAGGGATTACACAAAGGCTTAATAAATACTAAGATGTGGCATCATTGAGATCCTTGTTACAAGCTGCCTACCAAAATGATGATAATAATGACAGTGCCAATTATAATCATAGTTAATATTGAGAAGTAATTATTTGGCAACATTGTGTCTTATGCTTTGTATATACTATTAATTTAATGTTTGAGACATTTTGTAAGAGATACAATCACATATCCCTTTTCATTGATGGAAAACTGTAAAAAGATTATATAACTTGTCAAATGTCCTACATATTAGAGCATATAAGATCCTGTTTCTAATGAGTGTGGCATATATAAATGAGCACAATGTGATTTACAAACTATCAATTCAGTGATTAATTCTATATTCTACCATCATATTATTTATTACTTCATGCAATCTGGTTACATTTTTCTGAAGGTAATGTAGTCTTTTGGAAAGAAGCAAATTATATATATATTTATTCTTCATTTCATGTAGGCACTGTCCTGTGCTAATCAAATCTTTTTGGTTGTGCCTAGTTTTGTCCAACTCTTTGTGACCCCTTGACTGCAGCCCACCAGGCTTCTCTGTCCATGGGAAATGCCAGCAAGAATATTAGAGTGGGTTTCCATTTCCTCTTCCAGGGGGTCTTTCAGACCCAGGGATCAAGCCTGCATCTCCTGTGTCTCCTGAATTGGAAGGTGGATTCTTTACCACTGAGCCACCTGTTGAGCCCTTTATTGGGTTTCCAGTAACAAAAATTCAACTCAAAATTATTTAAGTAAAAAGGAAATTTTGTGACTCATGTAATATATTCTCCTCCATACCTCAGATCACTCTTCTTTCTTCATTGTTTGCTTCATTCTTAAACAAGATCTCCTGAATTAACTGAGATGCTAATTTGTGGTCTAAATTTGTATACACTGGGTTAGTCATTTGCAGCCTCGTTTGAGTCTATGATATAATCCTGCAGCTGAAAGATCACTTGAATAGATACTAATGGTAAAGATTAGGTCACATTTTAAACTGAAATGAGCTAAACAAATGAATAATTCTTATATTGTTAAGTCTTAATAAGACTTGTCTTTATTATAATAGTATGATATTATTGTCATTTAGGTTAAAACGTCTTAACTGTATTCATACTACCGATCTTTTGGTATTAATGTTGAGCTTTCATATGAGTATTTGCAGTCTCTTGTATTAAGATGTGTTCATTTAATACAGTCAGGTTCCTCACTTGGTGCATCATTTGGAATGCAAGACAAGATAAATTTAAGGGCTGCACCTGTTATGAAATTTTTAGTCACCACTGACTCATAATTTGGTTTCAATTTCACAGCTACACTTCTATTTGTGAATATGTAAATACTAAAATTCAACTAGGCTTTTGATAAGGCTTATATAAAATGAACCATGTATGACTTTTAATTTACTACCTGGATTATTACATTTCCCTGATCTTAGTGTCCTGATCTGTAAAATAAAGGGGTGCGGATCCTCTCCATCTTAGATCCTCTGCATCTAAGATTCTCTGGATTTATTAAGCAATGAATTAAATTATTAGCTACAAGTGTAATTGACAAATTGGTGACAATAAAGTTCATTTTTCTTTTCTTTTTTTTGAATATTTGCTGTTGTATATTGGGAAATTATCACCACAGTAGAGTATGTTAACAGTTCCATCATCTCCCACTATAACCATCTCTTTTGTGATGAGATTTCAGAATCAGTCTCTTAGCCACTTTCAAAATGTACAATGGAGTATTGTTAACTACCGTTATCATGTTGTACATTACACCTCTAGCACTTATTCATTTTATAACTTGCTATCTTTGAATGGATCTCCCCATTTCCCCCACTGCTAGTGCCTGAAAACCAGTATTCTCCTCTCTGTTTCCAGTGAATTCTGCTTTTTTAGATACACATATAAGTGATGTCATGCAATATTCACTTTTCTGTATCTAACTGCCTTATTTTACTTAGCATAATGTGCTCAACTTTCATCTACCACAAATGGCAAGACTTTCCTTTTTTCTTGTGACTGAATATTTCATTTAAATATATAATCATTTTATGTTATGTATCATATATGTATCATATATTCTTTATGCATTCACCCATATATGAACACTTAACTTGCACATTTAGGCTATTGTGAAAAACACTGCAATTAACATGCAGGTGTAGATATCTCTTTGAGATTCTGTTTCATTTTCTTCAAATACATACCCAGAAGTGAGATTTCTGCATCATATAGTAATTCAATTTTCAGTTTTCTGAGAACATTCCATGCTGTTTTCTACAATGTATTTACCAATTTTTAGTCCTGACAACAGTGCACATGAGTTCCCTTTTCTCCACATCTTCACCAACACTTATTATCTCTCTTTTTTTTTCTTTTATTGGAGTATAGTTGATTCACAATGTTGTGAATATTCTGCTGTTGTGAATATTCAGTACAACAAACTGAATCATTTATATATATACATACATTCACTTGTTTAGATTATATCCACATGTAGGTCGTTACCAAGTATTGAACAGAGTTTTTGTGCTATACAGTAGGTTCTTATTAGTTATCATATATATATGGTTTTTCCTGTGGTCATGTATGGATGTGAGAGTTGGACTGTGAAGAAGGCTGAGCGCCGAAGAATTGATGCTTTTGAACTTTGGTGTTGGAGAAGACTCTTGAGAGTCCCTTGGACTGCAAGGAGATCCAACCAGTCCATTCTGAAGGAGATCAGCCCTGGGATTTCTTTGGAAGGAATGATGCTAAAGCTGAAACTCCAGTACTTTGGCCACCTCATGCAAAGGGTTGACTCATTGGAAAAGACTCTGATGCTGGGAGGGATTGGGGGCAGGAGGAGAAGGGGACGACAGAGGATGAGATGGCTGGATGGCATCACTGACTCGATGGATGTGAGTCTCAATGAACTCCGGGAGTTGGTGATGGACAGGGAGGCCTGGCGTGCTGCAATTCATGGGGTCACAAAGAGTCGGACACAACTGAGCGACTGATCTGATCTGATATATATATAGTAGTGTGTATATCAGTCTCAGTTTCCGAATTTATCCCTCTCCATCTCTTGTCTCTTTGATGCTAGCCATTCTGACAAGTGCAGGGATTTATATATATACATACATTTGCTTTTTTAGATTATATCCCCATATAGGTCATTACCAAGTATTGAATAGACTTTTTGTGCTATACAGTAGGTTCTTATTAGTTATTATATATATATACAGATATATATATATATATATATAGTTGTGTGTGTATGTCAATCTCAGTTTCTCAATTTATCCCTCTCCATCGCTTGTCTGTTTGATATTAGCCATTCTGACAAGTGCAAGGTGTTAACCCATCATGGTTTTGATTTGAATTTCCCTGATGCTTAGTGATGTTGAACACCATTTCATGCACTTGCTGGCCATTTATTTTCAGAATAATGTCTAAGTAGTTCCTATGCCTATTTTTAAATCAAATTTTTTGCTATTAATTTTTATGAGTTCTTTATAATTTGTGATATTAACCCCTATCAGATATATGGTTTGCAAATTTGTCCACATTCTTTAAATTGCCTGTTAATTTTGTCAATTGCTTATTTTTCTATGCAGAATATATTTAGTTTGATGTAGTCCCACTTGGGTTCCCTGGTAGCTCAGTTGGTAAAGAATCTGCCTGCAATGCAGGAGATCCCAGTTTGGTTCCTGGATCAGGAAGTTCACATGGAAAAGGGCCAGGAGAAGGGATAGGCTATCCATTCCAGTATTCTTGGGCTTGCCTGTTGGCTCAGATGGTAAAGAATTCACCTGAAGTATGGGAGACCTGGGTTCAATCCCTGGGTTGGGAAGATCACGTGGAGGAGGCCATGGCAACCCACTCCAATATTCTTGCCTGGAGAGTCCCCATGGACAGAGGTGCCTGGTGGGCTACAGTTCACAGGGCTGCAAAGAGTTGGACACAACTAAGAGACTAAGGACAGCACAGCACATTTCCACTTACTGATTTTTTTACTTTTGTTGTTTGTGCCTTTAGTGTCATATACAAAAACACATTGCCAAAAGCAAGTTAAAGGAGGTTTTTTCCTAATGTTTTCTTTTCAGAGGTTTAAAATTTCAGGTCTTATGTTTAGTTTTTAATCCATTTTTTTAAATTCCATAAGTTGTGTCCAGTTTCATATTTCTGCAAATGATTATCCAGGTTGGCAACATAATTTATTGAAGAGACTATATTTTCTGCATTGAGTACTCGTAACTCTCTTGCCAAATGTTAGTTAACCATATACATTAAGGTTTATTTGGGGGCTTCTAATTTATTTCATTGGGGTGTGCTGCAGTCCATGGGGTCATAAAGAGTCAGACATGACTGAGGGACTGAACTGAACTGAATGCTGGTAACATTGTTTTGCTTACTGTAGCTTTGTAATATAGTTTAAAGTGTACTGCCTCCAGCTTTGTTCTTTTTCAGAATTATTTTGTATATTCAGGATCTTTGTGATTCCATACCCATTTTAGGATTCTTTTTTCCTGTGAAAATTGCCAATGGAATTTTGATAGTTATTGCACTGAATCTATAAATGACCTTGAGTGGCACAGATATTTTAAAAATATTAATTCTTCTGATCCATGAAGAGGGGATAGTTTTTCATTTATTTTGGGTATTCTTCAATTTCTTTTATCAAAGTCTGTAGTTTCAAGGTGTAGTTCTTTTAGCTCTTGAATTAAATTTATTTCTATGTATTTTATTGGTTTTAATGCTATTGTGAATGGGAATTTTAAAATTCCTTTTTCAGATATTTCATGATTAGTGTAGAGAAATGCAATTAATTTTTGTATGCAGATTTTATACTCTGCAACTTTACTGAATTCGTTCATTGGTTCTAATAGTTTTTGGGGGGAGGTGGAGTCCTTAGAATTTTCTACATTTAGTATACTCTGTTATTCAGTTCAGTTCAGTTCAGTCACTCAGTCGTGTCCGACTCTTTGCGACCCCATGAATCGCAGCACGCCAGGCCTCCCTGTCCATCACCAACTCCCGGAGTTCACCCAAACTCATGTGCACCGAGTCGGTGATGCCATCCAGCCATCTCATCCTCTGTCATCCCCTTCTCCTCCTGCCCCCAATCCCTCCCAGCATCAGAGTCTTTTCCAATGAGTCAACTCTTCGCAGGAGGTGGCCAAAGTACTGGAGTTTCAGCTTTAGCATCATTCCTTCCAAAGAAATCCCAGGGTTGATCTCCTTCAGAATGGACTGGTTGGATCTCCGTGCAGTCCAAGGTACTCTTGAGTCTTCTCCAACATCACAGTTCAAAAGCATCAGTTCTTTGGCGCTCAGCTTTCTTCACAGTCCTACTCTCACATCCATACATGACCACTGGAAAAACCATAGCCTTGACTAGACGGACCCTTGTTGGCAAAGTAATGTCTCTGCTTTTGAATATGCTATCTAGGTTGGTCATAACTTTACTTCCAAGGAGTAAGTGTCTTTTAATTTCATGGCTGCAGTCACCATCTGCAGTGATTTTGGAGCCCAGAAAAATAAAGTCTGACTTTGTTTCCATTGTTTCTCCGTCTATTTCCCATGAAGTGATGGGACCAGATGCCATGATCTTCGTTTTCTGAATGTTGAGATTTATGCCAACTTTTTCACTCTCCTCTTTCACTTTCATCAAGAGGCTTTTTAGTTCCTCTTCACTTTCTGCCATAAGGGTGGTGTCATCTGTATATCTGACGTTATTGATATTTCTCCCGGCAATCTTGATTCCAGCTTGTGCTTCTTCCAGCCCAGTGTTTCTCATGATGTACTCTGCATATAAGTTAAATAAGCAGGGTGACAATATACAGCCTTGACGTACTCCTTTTCCTGTTTGGAACCAATATGTTGTTCCATGTCCAGTTCTAACTTTTGCTTCCTGACCTGCATACAGGTGTCTCAAGAGGCAGGTCAGGTGATCACGTATTCCCATCTCTTTCAGAATTTTCCACAGTTTATTGTGATCCACACAGTCAAAGGCTTTGGCCTAGTCAATAAAGGAGAAATAGATGTTTTTCTGGAACTCTCTTGCTTTTTTGATGATCCAGCAGATGTTGGCAATTTGATCTCTGGTTCCTCTGCCTTTTCTAAAACCAGCTTGAACATCTGGAAGTTCACGGTTCACATATTGCTGAAGCCTGGCTTGGAGAATTTTGAGCATTACTTTACTAGCGTGTGAGATGAGTGCAATTTTGTGGTAGTTTGAGCATTCTTTGGCATTGCCTTTCTTTGGGATTGGGATGACCAGAGTGTCACTCTTGTCTTATAACTAATCTTACTGGAAAACTTTTCAGACTTTCATGTTGAGTATGGTATTATCTGTGGGCTTACCATATTTGATCTGTATTATGTTGAAGTATGTTCCTTCTATATCCAATTTTTTGAGTGTTTTCATCATGAGTGGATGTTTTATTTTGTCAAATGCTCTTTCTGCATCTAAAAAGAAATCAGGAAATCACATAATTTTTATCTTTCTGTTAATGTATATATCATTTTTATTGATTTATATATGTTGAAACTTCCTTGTATCACAGGCATAAATCTCACTTGATCTTAGTGTATGATCCTTTTAACATACTGTTGAACTCAGCATACTAATAGGTGGTTGAGAAATTCTGCATCTATTTTCATCAAGGATATTGGCCTATAGTTTTCTTTTCCTGTAGTGTCCTCATATTGCTTTGTTATGAGGGTAATGCTAGACTTGTAAAATGAGTTTGGAGGTATTTCTTCTTAAACTGTTTTTAGAAGTGTTTAAGAATTATTGGCATTAATTCTTCTTTGAACATTTGATCCAATTCACCAGTGAAACTGATCTCGTCCTGGACTTTGCTTTGTTGAGATGCTTTTCATTATTGATTCAATCCCCTCCTTTATTATTGGCCTGCTTATATATTTCTTTTATTTCTTCATGATTCAGTCTTGATAGGCTGTGTTTTTTAGGAATTTATTCATTTCTTCTAAATTATTCAACACACTAGTGTTCATAATAGTAACTTATGAGCCTTTGTATTTATTTCTGTGGTTTGCATTGTAATATCTTCTTTCTTATTTCTGATTTACTTGAATCTTTTCTCTTTTTTCCCTTCATTTAGTCAATTTTATTCACCTTTTACCTTTTTAAAAAACAGGTCTTAGTTTTTTTATCTTTCTATTTTATTTATTTATTTTTTGATTCTTATCTATTTCAGCTCTAATCTTTATTCCCTTCTTTCTTCTAACTTTGGTTTCCAATTGCTCTTCTGTTCACAATACTGGAGATGTAAAGTTAAGTTGTTTACTTGAGAACTTTTTTTTTCTTACTGTAGACATTTATCACAAGTTTCTGCTTTAGAACTGCTTTTGCTTTGTCCCATAAGTTTTAATATGCTGTATTTCCATTTTCCCTTTTTCATAATTTTGAAAATTTTTCTTTTTAGATTTTTTTTAAAAAATTCGTTAATTACTTCACACATTTGTGAATTTTCAAGTGTTCCTCCTGTTACTGGTTTTTAGTTTTAAATTACTATGGTCAGAAAAGATATATGGTATGATCTCAGCCTTCTTATATTTGCTAGGATTTGTTTTGTGACTTGTCATATGATCTATCCTGGAGAATTTTCCAAGTTCACTGAGGAATAATGTGTATTCTTCTGTTGTTGGATGGAATGTTCCATATGTGCCTGTTAGGTTCAGTTCCTCTAAAGTATAGTACAAGTTTAAAGTTTCTTAATTGATTTACTGCCTGGATAATCTATATATAGTTGAAAGTGGGGTATTGAAGTCCTCTACTATTACTGTATTGTTGTATTGTTTTCTATTTCTCCCTTCAGATATGTCAGTATTTCCTTAATACTTTTAAAATTTCTGATGTTGGATATGTTGTTGATGAATTTACCCTTTGATCGTCGTATAATAATCTTAGTCTCCTGTTACAAATTTGAGTTAAAGTCTATTTTATCCATTGGGTCTATAGTTATCCCTGTTCTCTTTTGGTTTATACTTGTATGAAGTATCTTTTTCCATCCCTTCACCTTGCACTTATATGTGTCTTTAAAGTTCAAGTGAGTCTCTTATAAACAGCATATAGCTAGCTATGTCTTGTTGTTGTTTTTGTTGCTATTCATTTTTTTTCCATTCAGCCATTCTGTCTTTTCATTAGAAAATTCAAGTCATCTAAATTTACAGTAAATATTGGTAGGTAAGGACTTATCAAGGTCATTTGTCTCTAGATATGTTACAGTCCCCTTGTCCTTTTTTCCTCTCTTGCTGTTTTTCTTCATGAAATGTTGACTTTTCATAAGTCATGCTTTGACTTCATAAGTCAAAGTATGCTTTGATTCTTTCCCTTTATTTTTGTGTATCTACTGCAGGTTTTTGTTTTATGATTACCATAAGGCTTGCACAAAGCTTCTTTATAACCATTTTGCTCTTTTTAATGATTTCTTTTTTTTAAATATTTCTCTCTTTTTTACTGTATTGTTTTCATGATTTTTCTGAATTGTTTGTGTTTTCTTGTAGCTTATCAAGCTTCCTTAAAACAGCTATTTAGAATTCTTTATCAGGTATACCACTTATCTCCATGTCTTTTGAATGATTAGTGTCATCCCATAGTGGTATTTATGTTTTCTAGATTTTCAGTGTTGATTCAAATTTTGTATGGTGGGTATGGGGTCGCACAGAGTTGGACACAACTGAAGTGACTTAGCAACAGCAGCAGCAGCATCACATTTCAAATAGCAATCATCTCTTCCAGTCTTTACTAATTGACTTTGGGGGAGAAATACTTTCCATAAGCCTTACTAGGGATTCTGAAACTTTCTCAGTCCTTATACCATATGCTTGCCCCATGCATCTTGCTCCCTCCTGTGGTAGAATTCTTAAGCTTGTGTGGCTTCTCTTCATCCTGGCAATGTACCTGGATGGGTCCTGACAGCCTCTCTTTTGTGTTTCTAAGTGTGGACTAATGTTGAAATGTGTGCTCTTTCCTTGACCTGCAGAAGCAGACTGACTTCCTATGCATGTTCACTATTTGTCTGCCAAAGGTTGCTCTCATCATCACTGGGAGCCACAGGAAGCCAGCTACAGGTTGGGGTGTGAGGGTGTGGATGAGTTATGCAGAGCACTGAAAGTGCCCACGGGACAGTAAACAGATCTACATGCCAGGCATCCCAAGTGACTCATGGATGGACTTCCTGATTGAATCTGCAATGCAATTAGTGGATCTTCTTCCCTTTAATATCCTCTGAGAATCCTATTTGCCACTCTCCCAGCTTCCTCCTGCTCCCCAGTCATGCAGCACATTACTTGGTACTCTGAATGAGGTGAGAGATAAATAAGCCTCTTTGGAAACCTCCCACACAGCTGAGGAAGCTAGACACTCACTCATACTTTCTCACTTTCCCTCTCAAGAGAAACCATGAACCGAGAGGGCTTCTTGGCACTGAGCTGTGCTGTCCAGTGAGAGGCACAACATGGGTAAAGCAAAGATGTGCTTCTTGCCCTCTGCCATGTGTCCAAACTCGTCTTTATTTCCTTCAACATTGTGCCAGACACTTGTCTCAAAAAATCTGAACCTCCACAACTGCTCTAACATCTGTCATGGTTGTTTTAGATAATGTTTCTCTGGGGCTTCCAGACTGTGGCCAAGAGAGGTCAGAGCTGATTTACAGTCCACTGCTGGGGCCATAGTCAAAACAATTATTCAGTGCATGGATGGGAATGAGTCTTTCTGGATCCATTGACATTTGATGCTGGATTTCGCAGCTCCCATAAAGGTGTCTTTGTCCATGGATAGATGCCAAATTGTTGTTGTTGAGAGGGAAATATAAGCAAGGGTATCTTTTATTTAGCTACATTTTGATATCATCTGATATTTTCAAGTCATTAATAATAACTCAGTCTATCACTAGATGCTCTTAATAAGTTAGTCATGCTAAAATGACTGGAATTCATATATACTAAAAACAGTACTTTTTATCCTTTTCCAGATTAGCAAACTATATAAAATTTGTAACAAATTATACTATCAAAAATTGAAATGCTCATTAATTATTGATAATTATTATATTTATATATACAATTACATTATAATTGATAATTGTGATACAGACACTATATTTCTTTTGGAAAAAAATATCAAGGACTTCAGAATTATTTCAATTTTAAGAAAAAGAAAACCAGTCCCAACTGACATAAGAAAAAAAAGAGGAGGTATTACTAAGGTCATCATACTTCTCATCATGTCTGTGTTGGACTATTAATTAGGCTGACTTCTTCATGGGTCTCACTGCTTTGATTTGTGCTGTTTTTCCTGTAGTGTCACACACAGACCTATTGTGAGTATATATCACTTGTTTGATGTAGGTTTCATGGCCATTCTTGAAGCATCACTTTGGCTAGGAATGATGATATGATAGAAGAGATAAACCTAGGTCATAAGTCAACATTTGTATATGAATGATGAGACCATTCTTTCATTCTTTCTCCCTTTAGGAATTTACTTAACACTTATTTATTGTACAATAGCAATGTGTCAGGTACTGTCCTGGGTGCTGAAACATGGCATTGAACAAAATCTTTATTGTCAAGTAACTCACATGTCATGAGTAAGGAGAAAATAAACAAACAGAAATATAACATGCTGGTTGGTAAAAAGTGCTCTGAAGAAAATTAGAGTTGCTAATGGGAAAGAGAAGGTTTTATTTCTTTGTTTTAAAGAGACTAACATAGTACTCCCTGAAAAGAAGACAGTTAAGTGAATAAATTATGTGAAGAAGTAAGCCATGTGTCAAGGGGAGGTAAGTGTTCCATTAAGATGATAAATACATGCAAAGATCCTGAGATGAGAGTGTACCTGGCAAGTTTGAGGACTATAAGAAAAGGCCAGTGTGACTTGGAGTAGAGTAAGTGGATTAAAGAGAATATGAGGTTAGAGAGGCACTGGGGCAAGGTTTTATAAGTCCTATAGATATTTTTAAGGGTTTCAAATTTAATTCTCAGTGAATTGAGAAACCTTGGGCAGGAGATGTTAAAGATTAAAGTTTAGACTGAAAATTATATAAAAGTGGTATCCCAGAAGAGAATTGTACTAGAAGAGAAGGAATAAATGTTGGGAAGGAAAAAACAAACCATAAAACTCACAACTTTTGATCCACTAATACATGTGAACTTTTTCTTAAACACATGTGATGTGGAAAAACTATGGTAATTGCTGTTTAATTTAAGAGCCATCAAAATTTGGCACATTCTCAAAGGATTAGTTAGAGAAGGCGATGGCACCCCACTCCAATACTCTTGCCTGGAAAATCTCATGAATGGAGGAGCCTGGTAGGCTGCAGTCCATGGGGTTGCGAAGAGTCGGACATGACTGAGCAACTTCACTTTCACTTTTCACTTTCATGCATTGGAGAAGACAATGGCAACCCACTCCAGTGTTCTTGCCTGGAGAATCCCAGGGACGGGGGATCCTGGTGGGCTGCCGTCTATGGGGTCGCACAGGGTCGGACACGACTGAATCGACTTAGCAGCAGCAGCAGCAGCAAAGGATTAGTTACATTAGTTATGCAGTCTATACCTACTTTTCCTATTTGTTGGAATTTAAGTGGTTTTCTGTAATTTTCATATATCTGTCATAGTTGTTTTGAGTTTACAAGGCCACACCCCAGAATTGTATAATTTTGAAAAAGTCTGAAGTTTGGACTTTTCTAAATATAATTGTTTCCTCTTAATAATGACTTCCCATCTCCTTTTGGAACTATTTCCTCCATTTCATATAGTTTCCATAGGGACCTCAATCAAGGCACTGTACCATAATCTTCCATCTCTTTTAGCTCTACCACTATTGGGGCATTTTATTTAGAGTGGGGGCCACACATAGAACTATAGCTTCTTCTCTTTATAAAAGATAGGAATAAACCCAAGGGAGATTTTCTCTCTTCAAATTTCTGTTAGAGATAAAAAGTTTATAGAATATTGTCTTGGAATCATTATAATGCAGAAGATTAGTCTATGTGACAGGGAAGCAGATAAGTAGGCCAGCCCAGAAAAGATACAATGCTGAGAAACTATGAGTGAGGCAAAGAATGAGCAGACAGTATGATTATATCATCACTGCTCTGGATCTAACTAATCTTGAAGATAATCATCCTTTCAGCTCCTTGTTGAGGCAACACTTTTCCTTTTATATGGTTTTACAAGCCTGACTGGATTTCTTACTTTCAGTGAAGAAAGTCTTGACTAATATAAGCCACCAGAAAGCAAACTAAAGAATTTATTGTAGGTAGTTTCCAAAATTTAAAAGGAGTATATTAGTTATCAAGGGCTTCCCTGGTAGCTCAGTTGGTAAAGAATCTGCCTGCAAAATAGGAGACTGGGTTCAGTCCTTGGGTTGGGAAGATGCCCTGGAAGAGGGTATGGCAATCCACTCCAGTATTCTTGCCTGGAGACTCCCCATGGACAGAGAAGCCTGGGGGGCTACAGTCCATGGGTTCGCAGTCAGACATGACTGAGCAACTTTAAATTATATTAGTTATCATTGAAAGAAGATGCCAAAGAGTAAAAGGTGTATTTCTCAACTAGTGCCCATGTTTCTAATTATTTGGAAATAGCCAAAATTATGGCCAGATACATGCTGGAAACATTAATAAGCAGGACCCAGCAGCATCTGAGGGGTTGGAACAAAACCCTTTGCAGTATGAAATGGGATTGAGAGATGAATTCCTTACAATGTAAACTATCAGGGCCTGATGACGGCTTGGAAGATGGATAGTCAATAGTGACAACTTGGAGGTGAAGGTGACAACTGAGCTATCAAGAATGGGATAAGACATTTACTACATCTTCTTTATCTATTCTTCTGTCAATGGACATTTAGGTTCTTCCATGTCTTGGCTATTGAAAATAGTGCTGCAGAGAATCGAAAGAAGAGTGGCTGTATGTATATATATGTGTGTGTGTGTGTGGGATTTAAGTTACTGCACACTTGAAACTAATACAACATTATAAATCAACTATACTCCAATAAAAAGTTTTTAAAAAGAATGGGATAAGATGAATCATGAGTATCTTATCAAGATTCTTTAAGACTTTAATAAGGAGAAGAAAAGTGGCCCATTCTCTTGTCAATGGTAGTTTTTTATGGTGATCAGAAACATTAGTAAATAATAATTAACTAAGGTGATTGGAATTAAAAGACGCTTACTCCTTGGAAGGAAAGTTATGACCAACCTAGATAGCATATTGAAAAGCAGAGACATTACTTTGCCAACAAAGGTCCATCTAGTCAAGGCTATGGTTTTTCCAGTGGTCATGTATGGATGTGAGAGTTGAACTGTGAAGAAGGCTGAGCGCCAAAGAATTAATGCTTTTGAACTTTGGTGTTGGAGAAGACTCTTGAGAGTCACTTGGACTGCAAGGAGATCCAACCAGTCCATTCTGAAGGAGATCAGCCCTGGGATTTCTTTGGAAGGAATGATGCTGAAGCTGAAACTCCAGTACTTTGGCCACCTTATGTGAAGAGTTGACTCATTGGAAAAGACTCTGATGCTGGGAGGGATTGGGGGCAAGATGAGAAGGGGATGACAGAGGATGAGATGGCTGGATGGCATCACTGACTCGATGGACGTGAGTTTGAGTGAACTCCGGGAGTTGGTGATGGACAGGGAGGCCTGGCATGCTGCGATTCATGGGGTCGCAAAGAGTCGGACACGACTGAACTGAACTGAAGGTGATTGGAGAGAAAATGAGAGAGAAAGGGGTCTAAAGGAGGAAACAGGATTTAAAAGGGAGAATGTGTAATACAGGGGAAATACAAGATGATATGTATTTTAAAAGGTTTAATGAAACAGCTAAACAAAGAGAAATTGTGGGTTGAGGGAGAAGAGAGATAATGGGAATAAAAGTTTTGATAAAGTCAGTTTTACACATATTTTAAAAAGTGCTTTGACTCTGAATATTTGGGGAACTCAAAACTATTCTCTCTTCTTATCTTCCATCTTGGTCTAATTATGGCTTGTCCTACACTATCAGTTTAAAAAAAATTTTAGATAAACATTTTTTAAATGAATTTTCTCTTTGTTCAAACCTTGTCTCATAAATTTTAAAAAATCCATGCATATTTCTAAAATTCATATAAAAAGTTGTTTGGCAATCATGTTCATTAAAGCATTTACTTAATAAATTCATTTTTTACAATTATTTTTTCAACTCTGACTTTTACTAAAAACATTTTGATCATTTTGTGTTAAAATTGCTTTTAAAAAAATCTTCATTAGCTGTATACTCTTAGAATATTTAAAGAATACTTAGAGAAGTTCTGATTTTTTTATTATAGGGACTTAAATTTTGAAATCCTAGAATGCCAATTTTTGTAGGTACAGAACATATAACTGTCAATATTCAACTGCCTCAAACATACCTTGTAATGATTTCTAGCAGATAGATAAATGCTATTTATACAGGAAGGGATAGCAAATTATAAATTCTGCACACTTATTCTGTTTTGTCTGTGTATCCCAGTTGCCCATACAAAAGACGTCTCAGTATTTTTCCTTAATGACTAAATTTATTCCAATATTTCATTTTATACTTATGGAAATTGAGGCCCAGGAAATAGAATAATTAGTCCAATATAACACTCCTTAGGGAAAAAGTAATAATAAGATTTAAAATTTTTTGACTCCGTCTAATTCTATTACAGTTCCTTCTCTCTACCTTGGTTCAGAAGGGAAAAAAATCTAAAAGTATCAAAATTCCTATTTCTTTAACACCAAAATATGTATTTTAGTTATGAAAAATTCTGAGACCATTTTGATTTTTCAAATGTCCAAAGTTTCCAAATGTTAATTAAATAGATTATGCATTGAAGAAAACCAGGATTAAGTGTTTAGTAACCTCTTATGATCTATTCCAATTAGTTAATTTAGCAATGAGCACAGTCTCAAAGGGCTAGATAATTAAATTTTATAGAGAACCCTATTTATCATTACTTAACACTTGTCACAGTGTTAGTACTTTACTCAAAGTTCTTTAATTGTCTTTATTATTCTAATAAGGTTTTAAGACTGAAATGGATACTTTGCATTGTTTACTTTTTTCCCCACCAGTTTTTAGTAACTTGAAAAAAAAAAAAAATGTCTTCATTGTCCCTCCTAAGCATTTGAAATCACTACAATGGCCTGTATGCTGGAAAAAATATTCCCATCTACACTTACGTAAGTGCTGTTTTTAGTCCCTAAGTTATGTTCCACTCTTCTGCGACCTCATAGACTGGAGCCCACCAGGCTCCTAGTCTATGGGATTTCCCAGGCAAGAATACTGGAGTGGGATTCCACTGGAATCCCTGGAAAAAGATCCCTTCTCCAAGGGATCTTCCTGACCTCAAGAAATGAACCCACGTCTCTGGCATTGGCAGGTGGGTTCTTTACCACTGAGACCCCAAGGAGGCCTAGATAAATGTTACTACTCCACAAAATAAAATTTAAAATGTGCATGTCATTTTCATGACTGTTTGCCAGTCATTTGAAGCTTCTATTAGTCTTGGTGACTGAGGCTGTTATTCTTAACACAGAATTGGTGTGTTGAAGCATGAAACTTTATACAACAATGGAGCTGAAATTGGAAACAAGTGATGGTGGAAGCTTGCAGATTAGCTTGAATTAATGTGTTGCTTAAGCCGGATGCAGAAATACCAATTCCAAGAATTTCATAAGTGGGAGTAAAGGAAAATACATGTGAAAATAAATATAAACTGCTATAAATCAGAACCTGCAAAGCAAGAAGCATAACATCAAAGTAGAATCTGATTGGCTTGGCAAGTTTACCATCTCCTCTGTGTTAAATAACACTCTCAGCTTGTGACCCAATCCAACTCTGTGTCAGGCTTTAACTTGACCTTTCAAGAGACTGGCTTGTTATGATTTATTCTGCAGTCACACATGTGAGAGTATAGAAGGAGGATAGGAGTATAGAAGGACTTCCCAAGAGAATCTAGTTCATTTCTCAGTTTCCCGGGAAAATTGTATTCAAGCAAACCCAAGTACAGGAGACACCTGCCTTATTCAATTTTTTTTTTTTTTTAAGGAATTTGATTCTGTTTCCTCAAATCCTTACATTCTGCAGACTGAGTCTCATTTCCAATAAAATTCCCATGTCCTTTTATTCAAATGTGTTTATAGTCTTCTTTTCTTTTTCTTTTTTTGGTTGTTGGTTGAAACTAAGAACAGCTGATTACTGTGATATTTTTACAGTACTTTCTCAAAGACTTAAATAATAGTGGCTTTCAGGTCTTTTTATTCTGATCATACAGCAAATCAGATGACGATCAATACACAACAGATATATTAGTTTTGTGTTATGTCTGTAGAAAATTACTGCAAACATATGGTTTAAAACACAAATTTACTATCTCCGTTCTTTAAGTGAGAAATTTATCATGGGCCTCACTATGCTACAATCATTGTCATTGCAGCTGGGTTCCTTTTTTGAGCCTTCAATTGTGAATTCATTTCCTTGCCTTTCTCAGCTTCTGAAGATCATTCACATTCCTTGGGTTATGGCCCCCTTCCTCTCTCTTCAGAGTTGTTAGAAGTGGTTGAGTCTTTCTTACATTAGAACACTTTGACACTGACTCTCTTCTGCCACCCATTTCTACAGTTGAGGATCTTTGTGAATCCCTTTGGACCATCCAGAAAATCCAGGATAATCTTTCCTATTTTAAGGTCAATGGATTACCAACCTTAATTCCATGAGCCATCATAATTTCCCTTTGCCATATAACATAATATACTCACAATTTCTAAGGTCTAGGATGTGGGCAATTTGTGAGAGGTGTATTCTGATTTCCTAACACATGACTGAAAAATGTGTGTTCTTCTTTTCTATCCTGGGCCTTCCCTGGTGGCTCAGGCAGTAAGGAACCCACCTGCAATGCAGAAGATTCAAGCTCAATCCCTGGGTCAAGAAGATCCTCTGGAGAAGGAAATGGCAACTTTTGCCTGGAGAGTCCCATGGACAGTCGAGTCTGGTGGGGTACAGTCCATGGGGTTGCAAGAGAGTCAGACACCACTTCTCTATTCTACACGTAAACACACACACTCAGGCATTTGAGGAAAATAAGGTAAAACAAGGTAAAAATAGTCCGTGCTTTTATGTAGTCAATTTCAGAATGTTATTATTCCCACCTAACAAGATTTGATGAAGGATAAAGATAAAAGGTCAAGAGTTAAAGATGATGAGAATACAGATAAAATGCTAATTAGAGTTTCTCAGTTATATCATTACCTCAGAACTTTCCAACAAATAAGTTTTTAACAAGACATTAAGAGAGTCAACCAAAAATATTTTCTTCTTCAGACAAAATAACTCAAAGTAATAAGCAAGTTTAGTATTTAAAATTCCTCTCTTATGGCTTTTGTAATTTGCCAAAATTCCCTAAAGTTATCATAAGTGTAAATGCTCACAAATGAAGAAAAATTCTATAAAAAACTCTTCTTTGAGAAACGTGTCATTCTCAGGAAAGGAAAATTTATTTTTCAAAATTTTCTATTTTGAAAAGTACGAAAAAGTGACTTGAACATAAAAAATCAAATTCTGCAAAAATTCCCAAGGATTGCTGGCATGGAATGGGTTTCCTTTGGCTGTATTTGTTACTTCCTGCCCTCCAGAAATAAGACACACAAACATTGCCCTCACGGTTTTTCTTCAAATCCCTCTGCCAACTATAAAACCCTGTAAATCAGAGACGCTGGCTGCTATAGAATATTGACATAGTAAAGTGTACTGCTCACAGAAGCTCTGTTTAAATGAGAAGGAGATTTTCACTAAGAGAAAGATAGCTGCCAACCTAATATTTGTAGAAATAGCCCTCGGGCACCATCTTTATAACCCTCCAAATTGTTGCAGCAAGGTGAGACTCCTATATTTGGCTAACTTTAGTCATGTTGTTCACTTTTATTATTTAATTTTGTCTCAGCTTCTGACAAGCTTTGGAAAATTAAGTTTAATACCATATCAAAACACAAATACTTTTACATTAGATTCTACATGGAAATATCATGAAACAAAAAGTGCTCTGTAAAGTGGCATTTGTTACTACATGCTAGGTGGTGCTGAAATCTTGTGACTCCAAATTACAGAGATGTATTTCTAGCTCATGTTAAGTCCGCTGTGCATCCAGATAACTCTCTCAGGCAACTGTTCTCCAAATAGCTATCTGCTGATCCATGACCCTTCAAATGGTTTTTCTAGCATTAGAACATTTTTTTTTTCCATGACTCTCATAGACAAGATAAAGAGTACTGGGGAATTGATATCAACAGTTAAATACTTTAATCTGGAAGTGACCCATGGTCACAACTCCTCAACCAAAATCAGTTGCACAGTGATACCTAGTGCAAAGATGGGTGTGTGTGCTCAGTGTTGTCCAACTTTTTGTGATCCCATGGACCCTAGACTCCCCTGTCCATGGAAACTTCCAGGCAAGAATATTGGAGTGGGTTGCCATTTCCTACTCCAGGGGTTCTTCCTGACCCAGGATTGAACCCAAATCTCTTGTGTCTCCTGCATTGGCAGGTGGATTCCTTACCACTGTGCCACCTTGGAAAGCCCACTGCAAAGATAACAAAAACTAATGCTTTCAGAAATCTAAAAAGAGAGGAGAAACTCATATGTGTGAGTACTCAATCTCTCTACCACAGCTGTCAAAGGACAAATAAAAATAACTCATCTCTGTTTTAGTTTCTTTAAATGTCATCTTCCCCCCCCCAACCCCATAGAATAGAATTGTTATACTGAAGACAAACTTCCAGTAATCCCAATGAAAAGAATCTTTTTCCTCAAATGTCGTAAACCACTCTTAGGTGCTTTGCAGAAGCGTAGCTCAATGTCATTTACAACCAATAAAACACACTTTTGATTTAGTGAGACAAAAATTGTCTATTCAATTCCCATTTAATCTGGCAAAACAACAACCGGCATTGACAAGGATATATATAAATTGATTCCTCCAAACTTACAACTCCAGTAGCTACTATGGGCAAAGGAGCATAACCTTTTGCTGAATACTATCTTTCACAAAAGCTATAAAGAATTTGAGCTTTCCAGAGAGAGTTCATGTTATAACCCAAATCTGTCTATTTGTATGATGAACATTATTTTCATATTAAAATATTTTGTTTGAAACATCTCATATTTAGGCTTAAACTTTCTCCTGTAAAATGGCTCACATAAACTGTATGTCCTGGGTGGAGGCCCTCAAACACCATAATCACTCTATGATACAAGTAATTTTTTCTAATATTAAGCTTAAACGCATCACACAAAAAGGTTAATTAAACTATTTCGCTTTTCTTCCAGGAACAGAGCAATCTGCTCTATAGCATTGTGCTAAGTTGCTTCAGTTGTGTCTGATTCTTTGTGACCCCAGGGACTGTAGCCCACGAGGCTCCTCTGTGCATGGGATTCTCCAGGCCAGAATACTAGAGTGGGGGGCCATGCCTTCCTGCAGGGGAATTTCCTGACCCAGGGATCAAACCTTTGTCTCTTGTGTCCCTGTGTTGGCAGGTGGATTCTTTACTATTGTACCACCTGGGAAGCCTGAGTTTAAAATACTCTAGAGACAATTTATTCTTTTTTCTTTTAATAGGTATTTCCTCACAGTTTTTTTTTTTTTAATTTTTTGTTTTTTGGCAGTATAGCATGTGGGATATTAGTTCCCCAACCAGGGATCAAATCCATGCTACTCACAGGGAGAAATGAGTCTTAACCACTGGACAGTCAGGAAAGTTTCTCACAAAATTTTGTTTGTTTGTTCTTTAAGATAATTCCCTCCTGTGTTCTAGCTCTTGGGCCTATATTCAGTTTGCAGAATATTAGCTTAATCACTCAGTCTTTGTTTTAATCTACTATAGGGGAATTGGTGACATAAATCTGGGCAGCAGGGAGTGTTTTCTTAGAGAAAGGGATGGGAAAGCCTGATTGAGACTGTGAACTAGTATTATTTCATTTCACTCCCTCCAGTGGCTGTCTTCTCTTAGCTCATTCCATGGTCCAGTTTCACTGAGTGAACAGGTTATATTCATGCCCTCTAGCTGGTCTCCATTACTCTTTGCTGATTATTAGATCTTCTGAGTTACATTATATTACATTTTTCCTAAAACCAGAGAGAGACTGAGGCTTAGAAAAACACTATCAGAGTCCCCCTCTCTGCAGGCTATACTTTCCCATCTGAATGAAACAGGCATAGAAACAAAGTTAAGCCTAACTACTGGGGCACTCCACATAGAAGCCTTGTTCCCAGTACCAAGTATGCTTTGTAAACATTTTCAATCATCCTCACCATAAAAAAATGAGGACTTATGGTAACAAAATACTTGTTTGTCCTCTTAAGTGTTTGTCTGTAATTTAGTTTAATGATGCTACACTTTCTTATAGTCTCTTTAGACCTCAAGGGCCATTTGTATTGATTTAGCCATTCTGTTTGTCTCGGTAACAAACAGCCACATAAAACACAGACTTGAAAAAGGAACTTTCCTGAAGTGGAAAATCACATTTATCAGTGTAATAAAACTTTGAATTCTGGGTTACTTCTGGGAAATAATTCTGACTCTTTAAATATAAATCTTGGACATGCGTTTAAGACAAACGCATTTTAGGATTGCCAATTTTATATTTTTAAGATCATTAAAACATCAATTCATAATAAATTTTGTTGAGTTATTTTGCTCTAGCAATCTAGGTTTGTTCCAAATGTTATATGATTTTGGTTAATATATAAGAGAATAAGTGAAAGCTGAGTCAAGACAAAACAGAGAAATAAGCTGACCAAAGGAGACAAGAAGTTAGGAAAAGACAGCGGCTTCAGATTACACTCCATGGTTTCTGGTGCCATTGTCTAGAAAAAATTATTATTTTAGTATTTTAAGATAAAACAAAGTGATGGTTTTAGTTTTGATGCTGATCATGATATCTACTATAATTATTATCATTTATTTTTCCTAATGCATACCATCCTTAGCTTAGTTAACTATGTAACTCAAATCCAGGAGAAATGAAGTCTGAAATCATAGAGAGCCTGCCATTTTAGGTTCTCAAACACATTATTGCAACTTATTACCCATGATAGGTTTTTCATTACATTTTTAAGGTGTTGAAACATTAAAACATTCATTTGAATCCAGGTATCTAGCTGGAAAATGAATCCAACTATTAATCATGGACAATTCCTAATTGCATTACAAAGAAAACATGCTATCAGAAAATAGTATTCTTTCAAAACGTATAGTACATTATGAATACATTATCAAGATGGTCCAAAATACATGGTCCAAAAAACAACAAATACATGGTTGTTTGGAAAAAAACAACAACAACAACTCATGCTTATTTTCAAATGGCCAGAGAACAATTTTTAGTCATTTTAAGTCATTAAGACTATTAACCATGAATTTAATTAAGAACATGGAATTCAACAATCATTCATGGCATGCTTGCTATGTACCAAGAACTATGCCAAAAAACTGAAATTAACAAAATATGGCATCCTCACTCCATCAGCCAACAGTGTATTGGGATAGACAGACACGGTGAGTACTTAATACACTTTTGTCTTTGTGGAAACTGACAGAGCTCACCTTTATTTTGCCAACTCAGTGTTCTCTATGGCTCACCAACACAGCCAGTTGATTTCCTTTGCCATTATCAACATCCCTTAAAATTGTGTGCTGCAGATTCTAGACAAAAATGAGTTTCCAAAAGGTTTTTCACATTACCAGCATACTTGGATTCACAGACAAGCAAGATTGCTCTACAGTACATATAGTTCATTTCAATGTGAACATTCTGTGAGTTGCTTCTTAAAAACAAAAAAAGAAAGAAAAAAAAAAACTACCAAGTCCTGTTATCAAAAGTAGCATGGTCCAAAAAAGAAAATTTAAATTTTAATAAGTAGATCTGCATCATGTTTTTCTCTAATAATGGTTTTCTGTGCAATAGTGAGAAGACTTCTTAATATTTTGCCTGTTTATAGCCAAAACTAGTGTTTTACATCCTTCTTTTAAGATTTTAAAGCTGAGGTACTTATAATTAGTCCATGACAATAATTTTTTTTTTTAATGTTAGCAAGATTCTTTAAGGCAGGCACCAACAAATATATGGGGTTTCATCTAACCCAAAGTTAGGCTCTAAAACCAGAATGTGAAGCAATTATTGGGTGTGCTTAAATCACCCTTGAAAAATTATTCAAGATTGGTTTGTGTTTCAAATGGTTGTTGCTGCTGCTGCTGCTGCTAAGTCGTTTCAGTCATATCCAACTCTGTGCGATCCCATAGACCGGCAGCCCGCCAGGCTCCCCCATCCCTGGGATTCTCCAGGCAAGAACACTGGAGTGGGTTGCCATTTCCTTCTCCAATGCATGAAAGTGAAAAGTGAAAGTGAAGTCGCTCAGTCGTGTCTGACTGTTAGCGACCCCATGGACTGCAGCCCACCAGGCCCCTCCATCCATGGGGTTTTTCAAGCAAAAGAGTACTGGAGTGGGGTCCCATTGCCTTCTCCGCATATAGTTGCTATAATTTTGTAATTCATTCATTTTTTTTAAGCCAGAAGTGTAATACGTAGATATTTTTAAGAGGAGGTGACTTCTCATGTGATGCTAGAGATAAAGAATCTGCTTGCCAATGCAGGAGATGCAAGAGACATGGGTTTGATCGCTGGTATAGGAAGATTCTCTGGAGAAGGAAATGGCAACCCACTCCAGCATTCTTGCCTGAAAAATTCCATGGATAGAGGGACCTGGTGGGCTGCTGTTCAGCTACTGTTCAAGGGGTCCCAAAGAATTGGACAAGACTGAGCAACTGAGCATGAGATAGATGAGAAGAACTTGAAAAAAAAAAGTATCTGTAAGTATTAAAATTGCTTACTAAGAGCAGCACAAAAGGAAAAAACAACTCAGAAAACACTCCAGTCTCTGTATGTATCTCTTTGCATCCTACCTCCAGTCATAGAGGAGGAAGTGTATACATGTAAGTTCAAGATTATCCTTTCCACTTCCTTCAAGAAATTGTTTAATCAGTCTTTACTCTCCATGTCTGTGTTGTATGTTACCTCTGCTTCTCTACGGAATTTTCCCCTGTAGTACATGAACATAAGACTCCTCTGGCAAAGCTTATGATCTTGGCTTTAGAAATGTTTCTTAATATAAGAAAAGAATCTGTAAAGAAAACTTTCATAAATAGCAGAGAAATGTGTCATCACTTGTAATTCAAAAGAGAAGTTGTCAATCGAGGAATTGAAGTCCAGTAATGATATTCTTCAGGAATGAAGCAGAAATCAAGGTATTCAAGAAGAAAAACTAACAATTTTTTGTTTTTAACCAGCAAACCAGTCTTTAAAGAATGACTGAAGAAAGTTCTCTAAACAGTAAATAAATGATAATAGAAGGATACTTGGAACTTCAAAAGGAAAAAAACATAGAAATTTATAAAACAGGGCTGAGAGTCTATCCTTCTCATTCGCTTCTTAAATCATAGTTGATGGTTGAGAAAAAGTATAGCATTGTCTGATGGAATACTCAGTGTGAATATAGAGGAAATACTTGAGACAGTTATATTTTTTAACTGTTGAGAAAATTAAAGTATTGAACAAAAGTAAGTTTTCTACACTTTAGTCAAAGTGGTATGATGTTGATGTCAGTAAAATATGATAAGTTATACAAGTATAGAGAAATCATGAATAAAACTATACAATATGACATACTCAAAAATCCTATGTATTAATTAGAGATTGCTAAAATATGTTTAAGAAGCACACTGGAAGACAATAAAAGAGAAACAAAGCAATTAGAAAGAGAGGAAACAAAACAAATGACAGAATATAGGCTTATTCCTTGCTTCATGAGAAATTGGCTAAATATAAATAATTTAAATACACTGATCAAAAGATAGACTTCAGATCAAAGACAATAGCTAGAGATAAAGAGGGACTTGTGTGTGTGTGTGTGTGTGTGTGTGTGTGCACGAGCACGCGCTCAGTCACATGTGACTCTTTGTCAACACATGGACATAGACCGCCAGGCTGCTCTATCCATGGGATTATCCAGGCAAGAATACTGGAGGGGGTTGCCATTTCCTCCTCCATGGGGTATTTCCAACCCACACATCAAACCCACATTTCCTGTGTTGCCTGCATTGGCAGATGAAATTTTTACCACTGAGCCACTTGGGAAGCTCATAAAAGGGACATTAAGTGATAGTTAAAGGACCAATCCAGCAGAAATATATGAAGATCCTGAATGTGTCTACAACAAATAACAGGGAAGCTTATTAGGCAAGAGCATTACTACTATTGTAATAAAGGAAAAAAAAGCATTATAAAAATAATTAATACAATTTTATATTATGCTCCAATAGTCAACAATATTTACTGCATCTAGCACGGTATCTAAAAAAGTAGATTTGAGTCACCTGAATTAGAGTTATCCGAGTGCTTGTCAAAAATGCTAATATTTCATCCACATTTTGAAAAGGTTCCCAGATAATCCCTTTGCAGGCTAAAGTTCTAAGAGTGAAGAATCATGTATTTCACTCATTACTGAATATGACTTATTATCTGTGAAAGGATAGTTGGTATTAAAGAAAGAAAATTCGATGTATTTGTGGCTGAGGTCATGAGAGAAAGACCTGAGTGTAGATTCCAGCTGAAACAGGTTTTTTTTGGGTCATATTGGACATATTTACGAACAGGGAAGGACAGAGAGAAGCTGGTGAGCAAAGAAGGTTGTACCAGGAGCCTTGGTACAATGGGAGGGTCCTTCAAGGAGGGACCACTCATAAGCTGCAGAAGGAAAAGTCAGTGGACTCGGATGCGCCATGCCTTTGCTATGGTTGTGCCTCCTTGTGATGATCATGACAATGACATCGACCAGAACTGACTCAGTGAGACAGGAGGCAGCAAAGGGGCTTTCACTCTTAAGGTCTGAGGTTTTGTAAACCCTGGTAAATGTTATCCTTGGCATGTTCATCACCAATGTAACAGAGGACCATAGAAGTGATGAGAAAAAAAGGAGCCATCATAGGCAAAGAAAACCTCTGATGATAGGCAAGGGAAATTATTTTTTAAAAGATGGGATTACTCCTTAAATCATATAGGGGGGTTGGTTTGTGGGATCACAAAATTAATGTGATATATGTAGGTTAAGACCTGTAATATTTGGCTCACTTGCTAATGTGAACTCTTGTTTATTGCCAGAGACAGACATTTGGTCATCAAATGACAGAAAAAAATGAATTCTAATGTGATAGAAATGATTTGTGAAAACTTACAGCCTATCTTACAGAAGACTCTGTATTCTGTACTTTGTATTCTAGACGCTGTATTTGAATAACTGAACCTCACAAAATTCAGCAAATGTAGGGTATCATGTGTCTGGAAGGTCAGCATTTCTTAATGAAGAAACAAAAGAAACTATATTTTTAGGGCACGCAAAGGTATTGAGGGGTTTATCTGTTTTATAAAGCAGTATAAAGTTAAAAAATATTGAAAATAATGAAAAGTATTATGCTCTTTATGCTCTCTTCATAGTCTCTGAGCAAAGTCAGTGACTTCAAAAATGGTCTCAAGTGTAAAGATCCAAATCCCCAAAAGTGCAATAAGAGACAAGTTGATGAAGCCTCTGCGGCCCTACTCTGCTTTTGAATATGCTATCTAGGTTGGTCATAACTTTCCTTCCAAGGAGTAAGCATCTTTTAATTTCATGGCTGCAATTACCATCTGCAGTGATTTTGGATCCCCCATAAATAAAGTCTGACACTGTTTCCTCTGTTTCCCCATCTATTTCCCATGAAGTGGTGGGACAGGATGCCATGATCTTCATTTTCTGAATGTTGAGCTTTAAGCCAACTTTTTCACTCTCCTCTTTCACTTTCATCAAGAGGCTTTTGAGTTCCTCTTCACTTTCTGCCAAAAGAGTGGTGTCATCTGCATATCTGAGTGAACTCCAGGAGTTGGTGATGGACAGGGAGGCCTGGCATGGTGCAATTCATAGGGTTGCAAAGAGTTGGACATGACTGAGCAACTGAAGTGAACTGAATTGAACTGTGGCCCTACTCAGTTGCAGCATTACTTAGCAAAGCCCTTGACTTGCAGTGGCCTTTATCCACTGGTATGAAGGGCACCCTCCAGAAAGACATCAGAAATGATAGAGTGAGTCTACGTAGCAACCTCAGGAAGCAAAGTGATGTGAAGTGATGAAATTAACACATTTCTATATATTCTTTCCCAAAAAGCCTTGACTATCAGCTGATCATCAGAATAAGAAACATCTTACTCTCTTTCATAGATTGAAAAAGTAGTTGGTGTAACATAGAACTAGCACAAAAGAGTGTTTAGAAAGGAAATTAGAGAAAATTCATTTTTCATCAGTGCAGAACATTTAGTGATATGATCCCAACAAGTTTGGGTAAAATGATCTTGTGGCATAATTAGGCTGAGTTTATCAGTTAACAAGACATAATAGCAAATTGTGTGTACAGAAGTAATAAAGTTACTCTTCTAGTGAAATGGCATCCAGAACAGTGCTCTGCATGCCCAGAATAAATACTCAGGAACTGTGAATTTAATGAGTGGATGGCTTTGGAATGAAGACCTCAGAGTGAAAACTTCCCTCTGTGGAGTCCAACAGCACAATGACAAATAAGCTCTGAAAGTTCTATCAGGTTACTTATACTTGTAAGATACATTAAGCCTTCGAAAAGTGTTGCCCAAAATATGGTGACCTAAAGAGTGAAAGCAATGGCACCCCACGCCAGTACTCTTGCCTAGAAAATCCCATGGACAGAGGAGCCTGGTAGGCTGCAGTCCATGGGGTCGCTAGGAGTCGGACACGACTGAGCGACTTCACTTTCCCTTTCACTTTCATGCACTGGAGAAGGAAATGGCAACCCACTCCAGTGTTCTTGCCTGCAGAATCCCAGGGACAGGGGAGCCTGGTGGGCTGCCGTCTATGGGGTCGCACAGAGTCGGACACGACTGAAGTGACTTAGCAGCAGCAGCAGCAAAGGGTGAAAACAAAATTTAAAAGCAGAATTACTAAAGATATTGCAGGTTGGATATTGATTTTTTTTTTTAAACAAATCTAGAAATCTCAGGAGGTATAACACAAGACAGCATATTTCTCACTCAAACCAATGACGGTTGGGTAGTTTTCCTGGGCAGCTCTTCTTGAATCACTGATTCAGAGACATTGACTCCTTTCAACATGTGACTCCAGCATCTTAGAATCTTTCAGTTCCAGCTGTAATGCATGAGGACAGAAGGCATTGGAGATTGTGCAGAATGTATTATAGGCAGGGTCAGCTTGAAAGTAACAAACATTACCCCTTCACATCTCAGGGGCCAGATGCATGAGAAACGGAAACACAGAGATGTATATACAAAAGGAAAATGAAACACTTTTGTAAACATATAGTTTTCTTGTCTTGGCCTCTTAAGTTCTATGCGGAAGGGTTCCTGCTTTCAGATATTCCTTAATTAGGGGAAGGCATCTGAAATGGGTGACCATTTTAATGAGCAGGGACAACAGGAGGATAGAACTACAGCTGATAAGATTCAGCTCTTCCATGGACTTAAGAAAGGGATGATTTCACTTTTAACATACAAGTAGGTAGTATTGTTGAAACTTTTGGAAGGAGGGAAGATGGAAAACAAAATCATGAAGATTCTAAACTAGTCCCAGGAAAAATGGAACGGCAAGTACTCAATTTCTTTAAAGATTTTGCCATTTCTCCTTGGTTCAGAATTTGTCTCACATGGATTTCTGAGCACTCTCACAAAAGTCTCTCTTATGACATTTTCTTAGGGGGAATTACCCATTTTCCAAATTGTACAAAAGTCTGTCTTCAATTAGAGGTCATGTCAATACCCACATAATTACACTTGAATTTTAATAATATCTTTCTAAAAGAAAACATTTTCACTAAGTTGTATGATAGCTTACTCTTGTCTGCCTACACACAGATATGGGTTGTGCACTAGTCTAAATTTAGTATATAGAGGCACGCTGAGGGTTAATATTAAATATTTAAGCCTTTCCCTCATTTGTATTGAGTCATGAAAACAATTGTGTGTGCATTCACAATGTGATAAGCATGGACTAACTACTCTCCTTGTGTCTTTTCTTTTCCATAAATTGGTTTTCTTTAGACTCAAAGCTGCATGATGGAAGGCATTGTATGTTCTTGTTCTCTGTGGCATTTTAAGTGTCTTGCATAGAGTCTGGCATCTAAGAGGCACTCAATAGCTGTTGAAACAAAATAAGTATTTCCTTTGAAACTGTGACCAACAAGTCTTTTGTATGAAATATGGTCCTTGGAGGCTGGGATAAAGATTAGAGAAAAATCAAACTTTAACAACGATTTTTAAAGATACTAACCCTATGCTACCTAACCTATTTTCTGTCCATGAGCTCACAAATTATAAACCATTTGCCTAAGTTTAGCTCATATATTGGGGAAAAAATACAGTGATATCAAATCAATATGATTAAAGAAATAGGCTCAACTTTGGAACTGACCCTTGTGGATATTATTCATTTTACCAGTTTTCTAGACTCTGAACACATAATTATTCCAGTTTGTGTTTCATAGGTTAGTATTGACAAAAATTTTTCTATCTATAGATTTAATAACATGGAGCTTGATTAAAAAGTTATAAAAACACAAACAAAGGGGAAAACATCTTCCACCCAAAGAGACCCAACATCAGAGGAATGTAAAAACAAGTTGCCTTGAACGTGTGAATCTTTTTCTTAAAAATGCAGATAGATAACTAGATAAGCCAGATATACACACACAATAAAATGGGCTTATACTTATGTATTGAAAGCACAGAGTTTGCAAATAATTTGTTACACTTGGGATTTCTATTTCAGAGCTAAAATGCCAAATTCTGTACCAAAGTATCCATATTCCACAAACATACACTTTATTCTGTGCTACACAATAGCTCTTACAGAAAACATCTCTCACATCAAATCAAAGAGAACTTACTCCTTAAAAAAGTAGATAAAATACTTGATAGCATTATAATATACTTTCAGAAAGTATGATGGTTAACGGGGATCACAGTATAGTTTCCAGAAATTTCACACCATGAATAAAGCATTCTGCATGAAAGAAAATTGTTCATAGAGAATCAATCTGCTTAAATCTTATAATCAAAAGTAAGAAAACCCAAATAAAAAATACTGCTTAAGTAAGAATAAAATATTAGAATATAAAGTATAATAATAAGTTATTAAATGCCACTTTTTCTAATAATCAAATTGCATCACTTCCATTTTTGTTTCACATTATCAGGAAACTAAAATAGGTGTGAAACAATGATCAAATCCCTTACAGACCACAAGGTCAGTTCCTGTGCCTGGAACATAAAATAGCTTCCTTTGAATAAGAATAAATTTTCAGTCTTAATTTTATTTAAAAAAAGTTTAAAAATTTAATTAGACAAAGAATACTAGTATTTGTGGTTAGAAATGAAGAGAGATATGCTTTTAGATCTACTGAAGAAATAATTGTCTTTACTTTTGAATTCCCCCTAACAAGGACTTATTTGAATATATTCCATCTAAACTAGGAAAACTCTTCTTAGGGCTTTGTCATAAGCCTGTGATCACCATAGACACAGGGACTGCTTTTTAGTTTTGTTGTTAAATCTCTCAAAATGTTTTCAATAGAACACTCTTCATTTGTAGAGCCAGTTGCATTGTGTTTTAAAAGTAGTTTACTTACCCATACATTTAATAGAAACTTTATTCCCATGACCTTGTAAGTTATTCTATTTATGACTAAACATAAGAATATTAGTACTAATGTCATGTTATATGGGAGAAACTCTTCAGTTCTTAACTAGCTATACAAGAATAACATTTAATATTTAAATGGGGCAGTTTCCATTATAAAACATTCTGGGATGGGCACTTCTAATCTAGAGCCTCAGAGATTGATTTCTTTCTCTTGTATTCATGAGTTATAGCATCAAATGGCAATGCTGCTGCTGCTGCTAACTTGCTTCAGTCGTGTCCGACTCTGTGTGACCCCATAGACAGCAGCCCACCAGGCTCCCCCGTCCCTGGGATTCTCCAGGCAAAAACACTGGAGTGGATTGCCATTTCCTTCTCCAGTGCATGAAAGTGAAAAGGGAAAGTGAAGCCACTCAGTCGTGTCTGACTCTAAGTGACCCTAAGGACTGCAGCCTACCAGGCTCCTCCATCTAAGGGATTTTCCAGGCAATAGTACCGGAGTGGGTTGCCATTGCCTTCTCCAAAATGGCAATGGAGCCAGTCAATACTTGCCTGTAAGATTTCTAAAACAATTTTAGGAATGAATCTTATGGAGTACACAAAAATATGCCCCCATCTGTACAATCATGTTTTTCGGATTTAATTTCCAAATTTGTTCTGCTTTTTGCAACATGAGTAGTACATATTCATTTAGATAAACAGTTAAACCACTGCAACTAACTTGTCAACAGTCTTTTTTCTGCAACTTTGCTTTAACGAGTATAGCTATTTGACTTCGGTCAGTCCAACTGTTTGAGCCATGTATGAATTTTAAACTAGATACAATTCTACAGTTCTGTATTTAACAAGTTCTCTGTATTTGATAACTCTTATGGCTGATACACTTAAAATTCAGAAGAACAATGCATTTGATCTTCAAAAGTATCCAAAATCATTTATTTAAATACATAATCTTTTTACATGATCTACCTTAGTAAGAAGAGAAGTTAACTGGATTTTTTTTCCTCTCAAAATTATACAGTATCCCTCTTTTAGGAATTAGATCAGAGATCAGATCAGTCACTCAGTCGTGTCCGACTCTTTGCGACCCCATGAATCGCAGCACGCCAGGCCTGCCTGTCCATCACCAACTCCCGGAGTTCACTCAAACTCACGTCCATCGAGTCAGTGATGCCATCCAGCTATCTCATCCTTGTCGTCCCCTTCTCCTCCTGCCCCCAATCCCTCCCAGCATCAGAGTCTTTTCCAATGAGTCAACTCTCCGCAGGAGGTGGCCAAAGTACTGGAGTTTCAGCTTCAGCATCATTCCTTCCAAAGAAATCCCAGGGCTGATCTCCTTCAGAATGGACTGGTTGGATCTCCTTGCAGTCCAAGGGACTCTTAAGAGTCTTCTCCAACACCACACTTCAAAAGCATCAGTTCTTCAGCACTCGGCCTTCTTCACAGTCCAACTCTCACATCCATACATGACCACAGGAAAAACCATAGCCTTGACTAGACGGACCTTTGTTGGCAAAGTAATGTCTCTGCTTTTGAATATGCTATCTAGGTTGGTCATAACTTTCCTTCCAAGGAGTAAGCGTCTTTTAATTTCATGGCTGCAGTCACCATCTGCAGTGATTTTGGAGCCCAGAAAAATAAAGTCTGACACTGTTTCCTCTGTTTCCCCATCTATTTCCCATGAAGTGGTGGGACAGGATGCCATGATCTTCATTTTCTGAATGTTGAGCTTTAAGCCAACTTTTTCACTCTCCACTTTCACTTTCATCAAGAGGCTTTTGAGTTCCTCTTCACTTTCTGCCATAAGGGTGGTATCATCTGCATATCTGAGGTTATTGATATTTCTCCTGGCAATCTTGATTCCAGTTTGTGCTTCTTCCAGTCCAGCGTTTCTCATGATGTACTCTGCATATAAGTTAAATAAACAGGGTGACAATATACAGCCTTGATGAACTCCTTTTCCTATTTGGGATATATATATATATTAAAAGAAGGGCTGTGCAAAATAGTATAGATAAACGCCACTCACGGCTTTGCTTGGATCAGAGGTGGGGTTGAAAGTGAAAATGCAAGTCACACAGTCGTGTCCGACTTTTTGCGACCCCATGGACTATACTGTCTGTGGAATTCTCCAGGCCAGAATACTGGAGTGGGTAGCCATTCCCTCCTCCAAGAGATCGTCCTAACCCAGGGATCAAACCCAGGTCTACCACATTGCAGGCAGATTCTTCACCAGCTGAGCCACCAGGGAAACCAAAGAATCATTTATGTCCCTGCATAAACATATATTCATTTAGTGTGTTTGTGCATAGACTACGTCTATCCCCACCTCCAAAGAGAAGATCAAACACTCAGACAGAACATATTGCATGTTGTACAAAAACCTCACCCACCTAAATCCATTTTTACTAGTGGTAGGTTAAACTGACTTTGCCTTAATGTATAATGCATTATCTGATTCATTTTAGTGACTGATATACCCAGAGAGTCTCCAGATCAGATTTATAGTAATATAGAGGAAATACTTAGAATGAATCAATTTAAATGCAATACTGAAGAAAAAGCAATCTTTGTGCAAAATTCAGATTTTATGAATGTGCTTTGTTTCATGGGAGCAGAAATACCAGCAATAAATAGAACATTAACATAAGGAGTCACACTGAACATTAAAAGCTTTAACAGGAAGAGTACTTGAAATAATTTAGTGCTGATAAACAGCACTGCGGGCAAGTTTTGGGCAATTTGTGATAAACCACAAATTTTAAAGGAGTCACAGAAATCCTTCTAAATGTGCATTATGCTGGAGTGGCAGTGAGTTCATGGGGGTTCTCAGAAGAGTATTTTCAGGACTGAACATTTTGCTACGGTTAACAAGAAAGTCATTTCAGTAAACAGTGGGAAGTCTACACACTTGAACAGTGTTCTAAGTGTGGATGGTGGTAAACCAAGACAGTGACAGCTCAGTCAAGCAAGGTTCTGATTCTTGATCATGGCAAACTATCACAAGTAGCAATTCTCTTTGCTACAAAAAGGTGGGAGATGAGTTAAAGTAATAAAAAAGAAAAAAATGTTAAATTATGGTTATTATTGATTATTTTTCTCAACATTCTTTTTCTCTTGGGTGTGTTTTTTTTACTGCTTACCTTGAACAAATGCAAGACATATTTTTATTCCATGTGTTAAAAATATTTCTTAAGATAATAATTCCCTAGAAAAATGAAAAGTATTCATAAATACCTTTGGATGATGAATACTATTGAGCTTTTTGAATTTTTTTTTATATTGGAGTACAGTGGTTTGGTGGTGATTTAGTTACCAAGTTGTGTCTGACTCTTACAACCCCAAGGGCTGTAGCTCTCCAGGTTCCTCTGTCCATAGGATATTTCAGGAAACTATATTGGAATATAGTTGATTAACAATATTGTGTTAGTTTCAGCTGTGCAGTATGTACACAGTGCTGTATTTTTTTTAAGAACTGCTTTATTTGAAAACTGGGGGATATGTCTTAATCCAGTGGTTCTCAAATGTCAGTGTGTGTCAGGAACACTTGGTTTTTGCTGTCGTTTAGTCTCTCAGTTGTGTCTGACTATTTTGTGGCTCCATGAATTGTACTTTGCCAGGCTCCTCTGTCCATGAGATTTTCCAGTCAAGAATACTGGAGTGGGTTGGCATTTCCTTCTCCAGGGCACCTTCCAACTGAGGGATCGAACTTCAGTCTCCTGCCCGACAGGCAGATTCTTCACTACTGAGCCACCAGGAAAGCCTCACTGCTGTATTTAAAATAAATAGATAACCAACAAGAACCTACTGTATAGCACAGGGAATTCTACTACTGAGTTTTTGTGTGAGGAATTTGCCATGAAAACCTGAATATAATGTCACGGTTATTAGGTAAGTGGCCAGGAATAGCCCTTTTCAAATTCGATGACATAGCAAAGGTTTCCAAGATACATAGCATTTTCATTCTATTAGGACAACACAGCAAATAACAATTCACCGTCCTAAAAAGAATTAGGTAATGTCTAACAATTTTAGATCTTTCTCTCTTCTTTCTTTTTTCTTTAATCTTTAAAAATATTTTTCTTATGGGAAAGATAAGATGAAATGAATTGCATTGAGACTTTGGCACATTTGGACTTGTGCCGGTTTTTGCAGCAATGACTAGGTTAACATTTTCTCTAGCTATACATTTAACAATATAGACAAAATTCAATTTACTGAAATTCAAGGAAGGCTATGAAAATAGAGTCAGCCCGTTCACAATGATCCCCAAAGAGGAGAAGAAAGCAGATCAAGAAATGTGGATGGGCACTCTTTTCAGGGGATAGTACAAATTAACGAGGATGACCCATTGCCAGCGCAGCTCTGAGAAGGCGGTAGAATGTGTACAAACCTAGGAGGCTAGCAATAGGGTCCAAAAGAGAGAGCTCCAGCTACCAGAGAGATGATGGGATTAACCAAAACATTTAATGGAGTTTTTATTCCATGTTTTGACGATTTGGCTTCCTATTCTTTGATCACTTCTTAAGATAAACTTATAATATCATTTACTATAAAGAGAATAGAAAGGAAACCCAGCAATCTTTTATGGGTGGGCAAGTTTTGTTTTTATTTTTAACTATCATGCAAGTTTAAAAACTATTTTCAGATTCAGATGAAACTGTCAAGTTTCTGTCATATCTGTACAATTTCAGGAATTTTCAAGTTTTCCTTTTCAGTGTCCAGTGTTCACTACTCTTGTGCTTGTTATATTAATGTTCATTTTTAGCAGTATTTTGTGTAAAATCAGCAAAAAAAGTTTAAGCCTTCTTACAGTGTTTATAATGATTGAAGTCTCTTCATTAACTAGTCTATCAAAAATTCTAAGAAGTGACTACTAATTCTATTAAAAATATAACTTCCTTTTAATAAATTATTACATTTGGTATAATCTGTATGTGTTTGGGCTATAATTTGGTTCTCAATATGAGAATCATTTCTATTAATTTTCATTGCTCATCTTTATCACTTTTGTTTCATATTTCATTGATTTTTCAACAGAATGTTCTTTTAACTCTTTAATCAATATATTTAAATTTGACAAAGAAGGTATCCATCATGCATCCCCACACCAAATGCCTGTAATTTCACCATAAAATTCTCATAAATATTTCAAATTGGAAATAAAATTATATGTTAATTGTATATATTATATATATACACACACAAACACACACATATATATGTATATACAAGCTTAAGTTCACATTCCATTTCTATTAACAGCGATTGTGGATTTTAATTGAATATGCTACCTTAACTAAGAACATTCCTGAAAGTAGAAAATTTGACTCTCTCATTAAACTTGTTTAATGAGAAACAAATTCTCTGCATATAACTTTACCTTTCTGACTTCATGAAATGTTTTCCACACACTAGCTTCTAGCTCCATATATCTTAAATCTATTTTTTCCTTCTTCTCTTCTCCCCGGTTTCCAGTAGTGGGCCTCATGAGTCCCATTCATAAGTGGTACAGCCCTAGCTTTCCACCTCATGTTGACGCAAGTGTGTAGGCATGGCAAATAGCAGAAGAATCAAACAGGCTTTTCCCAACCAATGCACAGAAGTGACTGGGCACCACATAAAAATTCCCCAGTATAAGAAATTAAAAGTATTGGTAACTTCCCCTTATCTGGATTTCCAAAATACCACGGCCAAACAAAATCAAGGTAATTTAAAGTGAAAAGTGTCTGTTGTCTTAATTGTGGGAAAAATATATCACTTTTGAGAAAATTATATAAATATATGTCTATGTAAAGATGCAAAGAGAAGCAAAGGACTCTCTCCTAGAAGTCCTGGAGAAAGTCATGCAAGTGAGGGATCTTTAAATTATTTTTTATTCACTTCACTGTAACTGTGACTGTGGTACACAGAAGTCTAAGATGCTCCCACTAAGTTTCCCAACCACCAGTGTGTTCACCTTCTCCCAGTTAATTCCTGCAGTAATTCAGATACTGACGGAGAAGGCAATGGTAAGCCGCTCCAGTACTCTTGCCTGGAAAATCCCATGGATGGAGGAGTCTGGTGGGCTACAGTCCATGGGGTTGCTACGAGTCGGACACGACTGAGTGACTTCACTTTCACTTTTCACTTTCACACAATGGAGAAGGAAATGGCAACCCACTCCAGTGTTCTTGCCTGGAAAATCCCAGGGACGGCAGAGCCTGGTGGGCTGCTGTCTATGGGGTCGCACAGAGTCGGACACGACTAAAGCGACTTAGCAGCAGCAGCATATACATATATATATATATATATATGCTTATGAGAATTTTAGAAATTACAGACATTCGGCTTGGGTATGTATACTGTATCTCTTCTTTGTCAAATTTAAATGTACTGATTAAAGAGATAAAAAGAAAAAGTTGGCCAATATTTTGACCAACTTATGTAAAGAGCAGACTCACTGGAAAAGACCCTGATGCTGGGAATGACTGAGGGCAAAAGGAGAAGGAGGTGGCAGAGGATGAGATTTCTAGAAAGCCTCACCAGATCAATGTCCATGAGTTTGCGCAAACTCTGGGAGATGATGCAGGACAGGAAAGCCTAGCATGCTGCAGTCTATGGGGTCGCTAAAAATCGGACATGACTTAGCGACCTCACAGCAACAAGAATGAAAGGACTTACATCAGTAGAGCTTGAGGCAGGGCAATTATCCAGGTGGGACTGACCTTATTTCATGGGCCCTTTAAAAAAGCGGAGGTTTCTCTGATAAGCCACAGAAAAGAGACTCTGAGAGACACGCCCTGGGTCCCCCGGAAGAAAGCAAACATCAGTTGTAAACTACCTGTGAGATACACGAGGCCAGGAAATACAGGCAGCCTCTGCTTCGCAGGAGTTCTCTCTAGCCGTTAGCTAGGAAGGAAAATGGAATCTCCATGCCACAGCTTTAGCAAAATAAATTCTACTAACAGCAGTGATTTCAGAATAGAACCCTGAACCCAGGTAAGACTGCAAACTCAACTGACACCTTCATTTCAACCCAGTGAGATCTGGAGAAGAGGAGCCAGTCATGCTGTACTCGAATCTTAGACCTACAGAAACTGGGAGATGATAAATTTAAGCTGTCAGGTCTGTGGCAATGTGTCATGCAACAGTAGAAAGCTATTAAAATGCCTCTCTTCATAGGAGTTAGATATACGAGGTAGATCGTGAATTGGGGAAATCCCAATTCATGCAAGCAAAACCTGGATGTGAGAGAGAGTATGCATAGCAGGATGACACAGAGAAGGTCTTATTCATCATGAACACATTTGGTCTAGGTGACACTGACAGGTCTGAAGATACACACAGGGCGACAAGAGCATGGCACTCACCTTCCCAGGGATGTGAGAACAGCTCAAGGGTAGCAAGTCGGGAGTGCTTATTTTCAAAAGGAGGGCCATTGTGAGCACTGAATCCAAGGAGAAGGTATCTTGGGCACGCTGAAGTGGGCGCAAATGATGACCAGGCCCAAATAAGTGTTTCCTTCTATATGGTTTCACATAGACCCTCCAGCTTTCCCCTACAAAATCTCTGCAAAAATATACATTATTTGAAGATGAATTTGCTGTAAATGGATGCTTCATGGTGAGAATGAAGACTGAATTTGGTTTCAAGGCAGAAAGAGCCAGCTTCACCTGGGAAAGAACTGTTCTTGGATACGGATGCTCTACGATTCAGCTGACTTCAATCACAACTTCAGATGAAGAGTGTAAGAGAACCGTGAGTAAAATATTTATGATAATCACATATAACCATAGATGTCTAAAAAAGGACACGCTGTGAGATCAGAGGTGCCATTGGAGAAACAAGGTGGCATTTCCTTTGATGAATTCTCCAAGGTTTAGGGTCTGAAACTCTGCTTTCGTGGCTTTTATCTCAGGAGCTTGATTTATTCAGCAGCTGAAAAAGGGATGTATCTCTGGGAAGGAGCAGGGGATGGCATACAGAATAATTAAATTCTCTGGAAATATATTTACACAAGAATGCAAATTTAAAATAAGAAATAGAATGTCAAGAATACTGGGATGGTTCTGTTAACATGGCCAGCATTACTTTTTCTTCTACCCTATAAGCAGATCTACACAAGAATTTGAACTGAAAAGCAAGGTACCATGATAAGTTTGGAATTAGAGAAAAGAAGACCCAGGTGATATTTCCAGTGTTTAATAGCATTAGGATCTGACAGCTATTTATGATCATCTTCACATCAGCAGTACACCTGCCACTCTACCTGGAGTTATACATTATTGTTTCAAATAGTTCTCATGCTTAAATAGTTATACACTGGCATTGGAAATATACCTCCAATATGAATTTCTTTATCAATGTCATTATCATCTAGCATAATTTATCACATTATATTATTGTATATTTATATATTTTGCTTATTTAGACCATAGATTCTTTGAGAAACTTGATAGGTTAAGCAGCAAAATGGTAATAAAAATAAAGAAGTTTCAAACAACACAGTTAATAAGCTTCATTTAAAGGAAATACACCAAATTTGCGCATAGGTTTTAAAGGACACAAATTATTTTTAAAAGTGCGTGGAAACTTTAGCCAAAAAAAAAGGATTTTAATATGCTCTCTCAGATACTTGACAAATCAAGCAGTAACCAAGCTAATAAGGATATAGAAATTTTGAATAACATCATAAATAAACTTGATTTAAAAGAAATATAAAGGTCAATTCATCTGTTAGGGAATCCTGATTATTTTCAAAGACATGCGGAGCCTGTACAAGATCTTACCATACCTAATCTAATCAGTGACCACTGATTTCTACAATTTCTACCCTTGCAGACTCATATTATAATACCTTTGCTTACAAAGTATGGCCATTTGGAGATCCCACTGTCAATGATAATCCACAATCAATAATGTGTTATTTGATCGACACAAATCATCTTTTATACTTAGCTTCCCATATTCTGTTTGTTTTGTAATAGTCTTTCCAATTGTTGTAACTTCTTTGCCTATTCCTTTCCCTTACCATGTATCTCCAGCTATAATTCCCATTGGTTTTTAATATTTTATTATATTTCACAATGTATATAACATTCCTTTTTATTTCAACTACCTCTACCCTGCTTATGGAATTTCAACAGTTACTCACATCTCCCTCCAGACTTCGTCTAGTCAACCAATCTTGCATTAAGCTGCCAACTACATCTTGGTAGAACTTTTTTATCATGCCACTTGCTTGCTCAAAACAGGCAGTGGTTTTCTGGGCTTATGAGTCAGAGGTTGGACTCTAGCATTCAAAAACATTCAATAATCCCACAAATGGCCTCTTAATGCTCACACTTCATGATGTTCCTATAAGAATAAAAGTGAAAGTGAAAGTTTCTCAGTCATGTCCGACTCTTTGCGACAACATGGACTATACAGTACGTGGAATTCCCCAGGCCAGAATACTGTAGTGGGTAGCCTTTCCCTTCTCCAGTGGATCTTCCCAACCCAGGAATTGAACCAGGGTCTCCTGCATTGCAGGTGGATTCTTTACCAACTGAGCTATGAGGGAAGCCCATCTATAAGAATATTTTCTCTAAAATGGAATAACCATAGAATTACCCCTGTTATTTGCAGAACATCTATTTTTCTCTTGGATTTTGTTCATGCTATTTTTTTTCCCTACTCCTCTCTGCATCCATTTTTCCAGACTCAAATTTCTACTTGACTATCCTCTAAACAATTACCAAGGGATCATCCTACCTACTCAACTCTTACGGCACTTATCATTTATGTTTTGTCTATGATTTCATCTGAGCCTGGTATTTGATTTCTGACATTGTGTTAACTGCAATCATATTCCATAAGTTTTCTTATTGATTATCTATTCATGAAGACCCTGTAAATGATAGTGTTAGAGCTGAAAGTGGATCCTTCCTTCATTTAACAAATACTTACAGCAGCTACTCTATAAATCTATAATGATGAAGTTGATAGACATTGTTCATGCTTTTATTGATCTTACAGACTGGTGGCAGGGAAATATAAAGTTGTACTGAGCAGAATCATAACAGCTCGGGGTGAAATCTCAGAAAGACTAGTGTGATCAGAGAGTGCAAAGGAGAGGGCTATTTTATTTTGAAAAGGAGATGAGGTGATAAGAAAAGAGCTCTGAGAATATGGCACTTAAAGATGCTTTGAGTATGTGTAAATCTCCTAAAATCTAACTTTTTCAAAAACAAGAATAAGGAATATGTTATCAGAAAGACAGACGATACAACCAATTTAAGAACTCTGAATTTGTGTGATTTTGAACAGAATGCTATTAAAAAGAGAGTAATAGCTATTAGCTTCAAAATTATTTATCTTATCTACATAGGACAAAGTATAGGAAACAATATTTTTCTCTTCTGGGATCAGTAACCAGCTATTACAGGTAATTATTATCTAATAATTCTTACATTTTTTTTCCAGAAGAGATGAACAGTCATATTGGAAGTAGGTGTTCGGTAACAAGTTTATCAATGTTGATTACATCTTTGTTTTGGGTCAGGAACTAGTCAGAGGAACATGAAGAGGATTTCCACAGGTGACCAGCAGAGATGGACTATTGCAATTTCTTCTTTTCCTACTCCTCAACCTTTTGTGGAATACTCAGATGTCGTGTAGTCATCTATGAAAAGGCTGTTCATTGTAGATCCATCAAGTCAGTTGGCAATTCTGAAGTCAGACAGCACTGACAGTCCAGTGCCCAGGTTACAATTAAAGTCAGGCCCCTGGGAATGTTTTCAATCTCAAATTTCCTCTGTCACAACATTTGAGATTCAGGTCAAGATGTTCATTAAAGTCTTATTCAGCCCTAATATATTCTCTTGTGGTCAACCAAGTACTCATAATCAACTATGGTCTAGAAGATAAAACAAAAAAGAAAAGCATTAAAAAATTAGACATAAAGAATGAGAAAAACAAGCTTCAGAAAAGTAACACTTATAACAAAATTCATTGCAATAAAAATTATCAGAAATATTTGTTGAAATTGTTTTTGTATTTTTCTCCTCCACAGAGATTATTCAGAAGAGGGTCTTCTATAAGAATGGATGATTCTTTTCCCCTAATATTTCAAGTGATCTCTAATATTTCTTGATCTCTAAGATGATTCAAAATTGACGCTAGTACATAGGATGCTGTGACATTCTTTGCCAACACTTGCAAATAGCATAGGAGTTTGTAGTTCAATCACTCTTCTAGACCTAGGAAGTCTAAGTAATTTGGTTATATTTCCTTGCAAATAAATATTAAATTAACCTCCTTTCCTGAAATTTGGAGAAGGAAATGGCAACCCACTCCAGTATTCATGCCTGGAAAATCCCATGGACCGAGGAGCCTGGTGGGCTACAGTCCATGGGGTCGCAAAGAGTCAGACACGACTGAGCGACTTCTGTGTGTGTTCCTGAAATTGCAGTTCATCTCTAGGGCTTCTTTACTCTCATATGTGGGTCTTAAACTTGAATGACTTGAAGAGTTCTGGGCTGGAAGAGCTAGAATACCTTGGACAGAATTCTTCATCTCTGTGTTGTTTCTCTATGCATTCTCTCCAGCATGACTCCTTCAGCATGGTTGAATTTCTTATGTGTTGGCATTGTTGTTGCTTAGTCTCTAAGCTGTGTCCAACTCTTTTGCAACCCCATGGCCTATAGCCCACCAGACTCCTCTGTCCATGGGATTTCCCAGGCAAGAGTACTGGAATGGGTGGCCATTTCCTTCTGCAAGGGATCTTCCTGACCCAGGGATTGAACTTTCATCTTCTGCATTTGGAGGTGGACTTTTTTACCAGTGAACCACCAGGGAAGTATATCTGTTGGTATAAGACTCATAAAAGTGCAAGAAGAGAGATAAAAAGAGATTAACTGAGGGGGCCAGGCAAAAGCTGACATCTGAAGTCATACAGCATTTCTCCTACAAAGCCCATCTGTATTGTTCAAGGGGAGGAAAGCTAGACCCAGTCTTCTGATGGAGGAATATGAATGTCATATTTTAGAAAAAGCCTTCTTTTGAAAAGATAAACTGCCATACTCACAGCTCATTGGCCATACCTGGTCACATGGCCTCATTCATTCATAAAAAAGCTGAAAAGGAAAACTAGAAATAGATGTTGAGTCACAGTAATTCTGTCCATAGCAGCCACCTCATCCCATAGCCTTTTTTATGCTCTGTTCAAGTGCTAGCCACAGAATGTGTCTTATTTGTTAGCTTGGGAAATTGTGCATCAATAGTTTGCTTTTGGATTTGTGAGTAATAGTCACAAAGAAAAATAGCCAGCTAAAGAAAATCTGTGCTTGCTTTTGCTATAGAAATATTAGCTCAGAATGTTAACCATTACCCCAGTATGGTCTGTGTAAAACTTTTTCTGAGTTATTTCTTTTAAATTTAACATCAGCAGAAAAGTTATTTTCATTGAAGAACTAGCAGGCATCCTCTTTTCTAATAATGAGTGCTATTCCATTTATCATGTTCTCCTTTTCACCCTGGATGCTAGGAATTTCATAGTCAGTTCTGAAACTTAAACTTAGAGACTATGTTATCATTCACAAAGCTTAACTTGCTTTGTCTTTCTACTTTGCATGCTCCCAATTTTGTGTTTGTGTTTCTTAAGCTTCATTATTGCATGTATCTGATTGCGGTGGTGACTATACCTCTCTACATGTGATAAAATAACACTGAATGATATACACATTTCATAGTAACACAGTTTTCCTGATATAATTCTTTAAGATGTAACAACCAAGGGCACTTGGATGAACAGTAAATGGGACACTCTGTACTACCATTGCATCTTTTTGTGTATCTATTATTCTCCCATAGCCTGGCTCAAAATTGAGAAAGGAGTAATTCAAGGGTATATATTGTCACCCTGATTATTTAACTTATATACTCAGATGGTAAAAAATCCACCTGCAATGCGAGAGACCTGGGTTTGATCCCTGGGTTGGGAAGATCCCCTGGAGGAGGGCATGGCAACCCACTCCAGTATTTTTGCCTGGAGATACCCCATGGACAGAGGAGTCTGGTGGGCTACAATCCGTGGGGTCCCAAACAGTCAGACAAAACTGAGCAACTAAGCAGCAGCTGCAGCAACAGCGAAGTACATCATGCAAAATGACGGGCTGGACGAATCACAAGCTGGAATCAAGATTGCCAGGAGAAATATTTGCAACCTCAGATATAGATACCACCCTAATACAGATGATACCACCCTAATGGCAGAAAGCAAAGAGGAACTAAAGAGCCTCTGGATGAAGGTAAAAGAGGAGAGTGAAAAAACTGGCTTAAAGCTCAACATTCAAAAACTAAGATCATGACATCCATTCCCATCATTTCACGGCCAGCCAGTTAGATGGGGAAAAAATGGAAATAGTAGCAGACTTTACTTTCTTGGGCTCCAAAATCACTGTGAACAGTGACTGTTATTCTTTCAAAATATTAACATGTAAAAAGTCACCAACCTGTCATTTCACATGGGGATGTTTTGTATGCAAATTATACCTTAAATAATGTTGATTATAAAAAATTAAGCATCATATTTATTAACTATAATGAATAAGCATACAAAGTGACTCAAACCAGGTTTGAGTTCCCTAAGAAAACAACAAATAGAAATAAATAACTTGCCATTTGGTTGGTGAAGCTATCTCAGGAAATGACCTCAGAATATTTACACTCAGCCCACTTGTGTAAATGAATATAGTGCTGACAGCATAGACTTGTAAGCAGTCAGTCTGAATCAGATGGGGTTTATCATCAGGGTACAGAGTGATAAAACTGCAAATAAGCAGAAAGGAAAGCTCTCAGAGTGAAAACAAAGTGCTTTATCTGCCCAGGCAGCCACACCAAGGCCAGGAGCCAAGCAGAAATGTGGGTAGACACAGGTCATCGAGACCCACAGACCATGGAAGCATGCAGATACTTCTGAAATAAGAGAGGCACTATGGAATCTTGTCCCAACCTTCATCCTCCTATATCTTTGGTGTTCCCAAGGCATGAGGGCACAGCATGAGAAAGATCAAGTGAAGTCTGTCATCTATCTGGGCCTCATGTTTGGGGTGGGGGATGCTCATAACCAGGGTTTTCTCTACATTGGTATCATCAAGCCAGTCAAATGAAGAGATGGTATTAATATGTAATTTGTAAGTCATCCCTCTTCACTTCTTTAGATCATTAATTGTTAATAGGTTTTTAGAGGGATTACTTGGAACTCTTGAGGGCCAGAGCTGTACTGGCAGCTTTGATGGGACTGAATCACTGAGCAGCAGTGAAATGATGCTTCTAGAAATTTCTCAGTTAGCATAGATGAAAATCTATTGGCTTGACTTGATGTCTAAAGGTTAGGCTTCTGATAGAGGAACATTGGCAACCCACTCCAGTACTCTTGCCTTGAAAATCCCATGGACAGAGGAGCTTGGTGCAGGCTACTATCCATGGGGTCACAAAGAGTCGGGCACGACTGAGCGACTTCACTTTCACTTTTCAGAGGAACACTGTAGTGCTGGGTTCCTCAAAGTGTAACCCTCAGGCCCACAGATTCCCAATAAAAATTAGAGATCTCAAAGGTACCACAGCTGGAGCTCAGGAAGCAGGACCCAGGAATCTGCATTTTAATAGGCACCAGGGTATGGCTTATCTGAGACTCACAGGTAGAGTATAGCTGAAAAGCAGTGGCTTAATCAAAAACTCTTTTGTTCCCCAGTAGTGTTTTTATCATCCTTTGCAGAAAGTTGTAAATGCCGGGCAGAACAAACCAGACAGATTTGCCCTCCTTCTCCTGTATCCCACACTGCAGAGCCCTAAATCAGAAATAATCAGGAGATACCAAGATGAGAAGAGGAGGAATAGCAGGAAGCCTGGAGCTTCCACCCACGGGGTAATTGGCCCCTGCATAACATAGCATTACTAGATTCTGAAAAATCTTTGAAGTGCACACGGCTCTAAAGAAACTAATAATGTAATTCTAGAAGTCCACACTTGTTCCCTTAGATACATAACACTGCACAAACAATTTGGTTGCAATTTCAAGGCAGTGGTTTCACAGTTATTTGATTAAACTATGATGCCTTTTCCGAAGGAGATCGACTGATAGCACTTCAAGGTTCTGCAAGTGCCACAATTTAAAATTATAACTTAGCCTGCCTGTAATGATATTTTTAGCTGACTCCTCCTGCTTATAAATAATTTCCATATATTATTTCTATAACATTTTCCTTATGATCATAGAGGCTTCTTTTTCAAGGAAGTCAGCACACAGCCTTTGTGAGACCAAATAATAATAATAATAATGAGGAAAAGAAGCAAAGATAAAAACATTTAGCTCCTGAGAAAGACACTGCCTCTAAATTATTGACAAGAAGTACTTTCACAAACCATGGGCTTTCCTTAAATCTTACCATCCTTCTCAAACCCCAGGACCTTCAATTTAGTGATCTAACCCTGGGGGCAAAAGAGAAAAGGACAGAACTGTGAGATTCAAAGCAAGCAGGCAAGAAAGCTGGAAAACGCTGATGAATCACTGGGTATTCTGAAAGAGTGAGGTCATGCATTTTTCCCATGAATAGTTATCTCCCTTTTTACTATGGGCTACATCATTCATTTTATTTGGGATTATTTTGTTTGGGTGTCAGGGATATTTGTTCCTGTGATCACCCTCCCCCCATAGAAACCAACATTTCATCTATAAACACTAGACACTGTATCCTTTGAAACAGGTAGCCCCAGGGCTGTTCAGCTGTTGCCCTTGACCTTAAGAGAACTTTTATTTTTCTCTCTATTCTCAGCCCAGATTCTATTTCCAAGCCAATGTGACATCGTGGCCTTTTTTTATGAAGAGTTTGCCAGTTGTGCTAATCTCACCAAGTTGTACCAAAATATTTGGTATATGTTTAACATATATTATGTTGAACTGCAAAGAATTGCTTTTGCCAAATACACTCCCCTTGATAGAGCAGGCAGTTTGATCTAAGCCAGATTATGTATTAAAAGTGTGTGTGCTTTGACATTAAAAAAAATTGATAAACTAGAAGTGTCTATCTAGTTCTTTCAGCTGTAACTTTAGATTTAAAATAGAAGCAAAGCAAAACAAAGAAATTGATTCAATAAAAATTAGTAGTTATTCTGTATTATCAGAAAGACAGCTACTTTTCAAAAAATATAGAATACTTAGAATTTTTTCCAGTTTAATTTGGAGATAATAGATAAATCAAATAAAATGAACATGATCATAATTATCTGTTTCTGAGGAGAAATACAGACCATAGATTCTGCTTATAATCACTAAATGTTAATATAATTAAGCCCAGATAACAATATGAAGTAGTATTGTTTTATTTTGGTTTGCTTTTGGAGGGGATGTACTTTTAATGTTATAAAAATTAAAGCATGTATTTATTTCTATGAATTAAAATGAACCAAATTGAAATACTTGTGATGAGGGTTTTACATGAATATAGTTCTTTTTTCTTCCTCCATGCTTTTATGAAATTAATTTTTAAGTGAGTACTGAATGTTATTAATATGTAACACTTAAAGCTGAGAAATACCTCCATTATTACTAAATAATTCTAAAGGTTAACAGTTTTATTTTAGTAATTTTGGAGAAGACACTATCATATTTGTGATATATAAATAATGTTCTATACAAATGAGTAATTAGAATATTAATTTGAATTTTGAAAATGAAATAAAAATGAATAAACTTTTCTGTTATGTAAGTAATTTTTCCATGTTAAACTAGAAAAATCAAAGATGTGATTTTAATCATTTCTAATTACCATATTGTTTTGCATGTCCTCCATAATCTTATGCATGTTCATGTAGCAGTCTTCTTGATTCTGCTCTATGCTATGGAAGGTTGACCTCTATGCATCCTGTGAGCTACCTTGCTCTCTGGGTTGGACTGTGCCAATAAGAAGCACCTGTAGATTGAATTAGAAGAGGAGAATGTGGCCAGAATGTCTATTACAATCTAACTCTCCTTGCAAGGTGACCACAGGTTGGCTGTGTCACTCTGCCAAAGGCCATAGTGTTTCTGAGGCTATCTTACCCATACATCTAACATCTCCATGTTCTGGAAACCCATCTCTCTACTTCTGATGAAGGTTGGTCATGGAGCCCTAGAGTTGCAGCCTCCTGTGTCCTGATTCTTCCCTTTCTCTAAATCCTGCCCATACTACTTGCTAATAAGAAAGTACCTTTATTAAAAACTCATCAATTATATCATTTAAAAGATCCACCTCTTTCTGTCAGAACTCTTACATGACATTTATATGGACTATTAGAATTAAATTCAAGTAGCCTTCTTACAGAGTTTTACAAACAAATCACAAACTTTGCACGAACTCCAATGTACTTTTTTCTATATTCTCAACAATGTGCATGCATTTATCATGACTTACCTCCATTTATAAGTGTTCTAATAAAAATAAATTTGTTATCATTAGCATCATAATAGTTTTTAAAGGCAGATTTGATTGTTTTGGTTAAAAATGTTAAATGAATATTAATCAAAATTTTAAAAGCTGTGATATCCAAAAGATATAATTTAATTAGACCTACTAGTCTTTTAGTGAGTTCAGATATCTGCTTCATGTGTAGACCAAAAAGGACATAACCCAAGCACCTGGCAGAGGCCATCCCATGATAAATTTTTGTGAGTTGAAATTATAAAAAATTAAATTTTTTCATTTTCTAATTAACTTAAAAGGGACTCTAAAAGTTTAAAGTTCTAAAACTACTTTTAATAGACAAAATATTTAATTGACATGTTATGATTAGGGGATTAGATTTAAAAACCTAAACTTTAATTTCTGGAACAGCAAAACAGAATCTTAAACCTGAAAGAGTTCTCTGAGAACTCTAGCTTGACAATCATCCTTCAGAATGTGAAAATTGAGACCAAAATAATCTAAGTGAATCATCCACAATAGACAAACAACTGATTATAAATTTAAATATTTCCCAATTTTATAGGTAAATGTAAGCCTCTGTATTTGGATAGATGATGTCTAGGGAATTCCAGTGGCTCCATAGACGAAGCACTCAGAATTTGCTCTGAAGAATAGCTACCATTTTGGGGAAAAAGTACCTGTGAAGCTTCTAGAACATCCTCCTGTGAAAGAGAAGGGACAAGGAATCAGGGAATTGGCTTAACCTCCTCATTTCTCAGGAGTTGCACAGACTGGTCGATCCCTCGCTGGATTCCTAGACTTTAAAGGCTGATTGATTCCCACTAAACTGCCGTCAAGAAAACTGGGAGTTTCAAGATGAGGTGGAGCTAAGACAGAAGATTTTAGAAATAGTACCATGCGGGGCTATGAGACTGACTTAACTTTCTTGCTGCTCATTCTGTTTCTCCTCTTCTTGTTCCTCCCTTTCTCTTGTATCTCTCTAATATCTTTGTCTTTTTTTCCCAAACTTCTCTCAGTTCCTCTCTTTCCCTCTTCTCATGCTGTATTCTCAACAGTAAGGTATCATGACCATAGTATCCCTCCTCCCACAGATAATGTTGACTGGATCAATTCCTTTGGCTGGAAAATTGACAAAGAGAATTCAATTTATTTCAACCAGTTCCTTTTGGAGGTCAAGCAATGCTCTTAGGAGTAAGTTACATTGCTGACCTCAACGTAAATATCTTGACAGAGTCTTGTGTTGGAGAAAGTCATCATAACCTTCAGCTGACCTGACTGCAGGAGGCATGCAGTCACCCACGCACTTAGAGGCTTCTTATCTCCAGTCATCATAACCTTCAGCTGACCTGACTGCAGGAGGCATGCAGTCACCCACGCACTTAGAGGCTTCTTATCTCCAGTCATCATAACCTTCAGCTGACCTGACTGCAGGAGGCATGCAGTCACCCACGCACTTAGAGGCTTCTTATCTCCAGTCATCATAACCTTCAGCTGACCTGACTGCAGGAGGCATGCAGTCACCCACGCACTTAGAGGCTTCTTATCTCCAGTCATCATAACCTTCAGCTGACCTGACTGCAGGAGGCATGCAGTCACCCACGCACTTAGAGGCTTCTTATCTCCAGTCATCATAACCTTCAGCTGACCTGACTGCAGGAGGCATGCAGTCACCCACGCACTTAGAGGCTTCTTATCTCCAGTCATCATAACCTTCAGCTGACCTGACTGCAGGAGGCATGCAGTCACCCACGCACTTAGAGGCTTCTT
>NW_011494640.1:9500466-9516489 GCF_000754665.1 Bison bison bison
CATGACCATAGTATCCCTCCTCCCACAGATAATGTTGACTGGATCAATTCCTTTGGCTGGAAAATTGACAAAGAGAATTCAATTTATTTCAACCAGTTCCTTTTGGAGGTCAAGCAATGCTCTTAGGAGTAAGTTACATTGCTGACCTCAACGTAAATATCTTGACAGAGTCTTGTGTTGGAGAAAGTCATCATAACCTTCAGCTGACCTGACTGCAGGAGGCATGCAGTCACCCACGCACTTAGAGGCTTCTTATCTCCAGTCATCATAACCTTCAGCTGACCTGACTGCAGGAGGCATGCAGTCACCCACGCACTTAGAGGCTTCTTATCTCCTCCCTCTCCTTGGAATATATATCTTGTCATTTCCATACTAGCAGGGGTTTCGAGGACTTAGCTATGAGAGAGAAGGTATTGCTGAGACCACCTGAACTGAATACATGACTGAACCCAGTTAAGGTCTCTGTATAAACTTTTAAGATTCTGGAGGCAGGTGCAAAGATCTAGTCATCTTGCAGCTGCCCAAGAAAAGCCTCATGAGTAAGTTCCCTTGCTTATTTTTTAAAATAATTCTATTTATTTATTGGTTGTGCTAAATCTTCATTGCTGCAGGCTTTTCTCTAGCTGTAGAGAGAGAGTGGAGGCTACTCTCTAATGGTAATGCATGGGCTTCTCGTTGCAGTGGTTTCTTCTCGAGAGGAACATGGAATCTAGGATGCGTGGGCTTCAGGAGCTGCGGTGTGTGGGCCCAGTGGTTGCGGTTCCCAGGCTGGAGAGCACAGGCTCAGTGGTTGTGGTGCATGGGCTTGGTTGCTCTGTGGCATGTGGGATCTTTCTGGACTAGGGACTGAACCTGTGTTTCCCGTGTTGGCAGGCAGATTCTTCACCACTGAGCCACCATGGAAGCCCTCCCTTGCTTGTTAAAACCAGCATTTACTGATTTGGAGTGATCTGCTTCTTTCTTGGGTCTCTCCCTACCCACCCTATAAGGGAGCCAGTTTTGCATTTCACCGCAGCAGCTACGACTGACTTTACAAATCAATATCTAGAGATAAGTAAGTACATAATGGTTCCTCAATTTCCCTAAGTAGACACAGATTGAATCATGTCTACCTGAAGGAACTAAAATAGGCATTGTGAAATAAAAAAATATTTGAGTTGAACAATTTACTATAATAGATAAATATAAAAAGAGAGCTTAGATTGCTTTGTACTAATGAGGAGAAAATCTGGAAAAGGAAGATAGAACTAGCCCAAGGAGAGCTTGCATGTCAGACCCAAAAGTTCATCAGTAATTAGAAAGTTTGCAAAAATTCTTTGAAAAGTGCTTTTAAATATGAAAGTGACATATTGTAAATGTAAATTAAGTGATCAAATCACCTGGTAAAGAGTCTGCCTCCAATGCAGGAAACCTGCGTTTGATCCATGGGTGGGGAAGACCCCTGGTGAAGGGAATGGCAACCCATTCCAATATTCTGGGAAATCCCATGGACAGAGGAGTCCCTGGGGTCGCATAGTTGCACATGAATGAGCGATTACCACACACATTTTACTAACTTTATTGGTGTCCAATTTAAATCAAAGTCAAAATGATCAGCAAAAACCATTCTGAATTTTTCTTTAGATCTGCAGGGCTTAAAATAAAACACACCAAACAAAATAAAGATATAGAAACTGAAGCATAGTACAATGACAATCTACAAAGAAAGCATTTCTTTAGTAAATTGGCCACAAAAAAATCAGACTTTGCTCACCTTTCTTCCATTCATTTTTTTCCTATAGATGAATATTGATAATTTGCTCTTGCTAGCCTATTTTAAGGACAGGAGGAGATTCCCACCCACCTGACCACCCCCCTCTCTTTAGAGAAATAAATCTAGATTTTGTGCTAGAAGCCCGAGTTTGTTCAATTGTGCTTTGAAGTATTTTGAATATTACCTGAAATGTAATATTATTTCTAAATCACTGTGAGTCATCTATCTTTCACGTTCCCCTAATAAACTAAATATTATCATAACATTTGCATATATACTATATATGAATCTATATAACACATGGTTCTGGGAACACATTTTACCAATTGAAATATCTGCAAGAGTATTATTTCACATTTATTTATGTTAAAAATATCTTAATAAATAAACTGTTTTTTCCCAATTCCAAAATGTTTCTTAATGTTTCAAGAAATAAAACTGTTAGTTCAGCTTCTGACTTAACTTACAGAAGCAGGTTTCCTAGGTTAAACTCATCATGTTTTCTCTATAATTTATATTCTAAAAACATTAATATATTGGATTTCCATACCATGCCTATTGTTATATATGCTATGAATTATTTTTGAAGTGGACAAAAAGCTGTTAAGATGGGCCGATGATGATTGTCTTAAATATCAGTTTCCCAGCATCAAGAGTTACACCTGGAAACTGTTTATCATAGCCAAAAAGGCAAGGCCTACTTGGGATGTGGCTCATCAGAATGACTAATACAAAGTCATTTTTCTCATAAATCTGTCTATTCTCCCACCATCTGTTATTTGCATTTTTAGAGAAAGTTAAAAAAAAAAAAAGTACTGATGGAGTGTTTTGACCCAACTGCAGTTCTTTTAGTTCCCAAGCTGACATTTCAGCCCAGCCTACAGTGGGGTATTGCATCAGAATAATCCTCTGCAATGGGAGTCCCAAGTGAGACATCTAGAGGCCAAAGGGGGAATTGCTAAAGAATTAAACTATCGCTAGTGTGTTACAGTATTTTGCTATGTAAAAGTATTTTATTTCAAATCCAGGTTGATTTTTTTTAAATGTTGAATTAAAAAAATCTTAACAGTCTGTGTACACATCCCTGAATATCAACTCCTAAATTCACCCCTTGCTTTAATTGCCAGAATGCCAGACCTGTGGGTTTAACCACTTTCTTGGCTTGACAATGATTTGCTAGGATGATTTGGATGGTTTCGAACTGTTAACAGCAAAGAAGATGCAGATTTCTGACTCTATGAAAATATTCACTTCTAGAATGCATTTTACACATTATTTTTAGATATGTGCATAGATATTTTTCTTGGACAACTGCCAAATAATGCCTACCTAAAGCTATTAATCTAGATAATGTTTCATTCCAACTGAGGCTTATATAACATTTCTAAGAAAATTGATAGCAACATTATCCATCCTATGATACATAAGACACTCTGCTAGGCACTGAGTATACAGTGGTGAAAAAAGGCAGAGATAGTCCCTATCCTCCTGGAGCTTATAGTCCTAGTGTGGAGAGAAGAAAGAGTAAAAAGCAACACAAAAGCATATTTACTTACAAATTATAGTAGGTTCTATAAAGGAAAGAAGAGCGTGAACTCATGAAACCATAGGTATTCATTGACAGAGGTGATTTGGAGAGTCACCTAGTGATTAAACACAATATTTCACAGTTAAAAGAATATAAGATCTAGTGAGATAAAGATTTGTCCAAAGTCACAGAACTTATATGTGGCACATTTCAGATTAGAGATAGAACAAACTAAAAGGAGTTAGTTTTACCAAAAACTAAAATAATTTTGCATCAAATTAAAATGGCAACCAGCACCAATATTCTTGCCTGGAGAATCCCATGGACAGGGGAGCCTGGTGTGCTACAGCTCATGGGGTCACAAGAGTTGGACACAACTTAGCAACTAAACCACCACCAAAATGATTTTTCTAACTTAGCTGGGGAACAGAAAATTAGAAAGAGCAGTAGAAGAAAAGATTTTTCTTGGTTTATAAATGCCAAAAGAGAAAGGCAATTGGTGATTCTTTTTAGGAAGTTGTATCAATCAGGCTAGCATCTTATGATGATAACTAACAATCCTAAAGGTTTAGTCTATTACAGCAGAAAAGATCTAATCTTACACATCTAAGTCCTTCATGCATTGCCGTGGCTCTGCTCCAGTTAATCTTCACTTCTGAAAACCAAACTAACAGAGAAGTCTTGTAGCTGAAGCACCACTGGTTATGATGACAGAAGGAAACACGAATTTGTTGAATCCCATTTTGGCTCTTGAAGCTTCTGCTCAAAATCAATGCATGTCGTTTTTGCTCACAAAGCAAATCCAGGGTTTCATCTGAGTATACTCCTGCTGGGAGGAGGAGTACATATAAGTATAAGATAAATACAACCCACAACATATATGGATTATATGTTTTTCATATGAAGACTTTAAGGGATGCAATTTTAGTGAATAACTCTGATAGCCCATGTAGATTAATTTTTGACCTAATAGTTCTTTACTATAGCAGTGTATACATGTCATGTTGCTCTATTTAAAATAGATAATCAACAAGGACATACTGTATAGCACAAGGAATGCTGCTCAATATTACGTTAACAACCTAAATGGGATAAGGATTTGTAAAAGACTAGGCATGTGTGTATATATACATATATATACACATAACTGACTCACTTTCCTATACAACCGAAACTAAAACTAACACAATATTGTTAATCAGCTAAACTTCAATATAAAAAAGTTTTTAAAAATAACATTTTACTATCTCAGCTTGTATCTACTTTTTTATTCTTATCTTTTGTGAGGGACTCTTCACCTCTCCTCTTGGTTCATGGAACCTGAGTTCCTGACTTCATTTTTAAAAAATGAAATACCCTTTTACATCAGATCTAAGCCCACCATTGCTTCAAATTGTCCTGGCCACAATGATGGAGTCACAAGTGGGAACTTAATCTACGGCTGGTCTAATTAAGACAGTGCTCCATGCTTGTGTGGGAGGCACAAATGGGGTAACACAGAGGTTCCTCCTAGACTTGAACCTCAGAGGATGTGAAGCAGAAAATGATGGTCACCTTGTTCACAGTCAGAGCTTGAGAGTTAAGGCCAGCAAGGTGAAGGGGAGTGTGCTGATCTGAGACCTGCAGAAAAATCAAGTCTCTTGTGATATTATGTGAGCTCCTGAATGGAGCTGTTCATGGAGACAGCTCTCTCTTTTGACTTTGCAGTTATTGAGATAATTTTGTTGTTTTCATTACACTTGATTTGTTGCAGGCTTTCAACACTCACAACTTGTGGGAGTTCCCTGGCAGTCCAGAAGTTAGAATTCTGCTCTTTCTCTGCCACAACCCCAGTTCAATTCCTGATTGGGGAACTAAGATCTGATTTGGCTGCACTGCACAGCCAAAAATGAATTTTAAAAAACATACACTTGCAATTCAAAATACGTAATAAATATTTTGAACAAATTACTCTGGATTTACAGTTTCTCCTCTGTTTAAAATAAGGAAGCAATCAGATTAGATGGTATCCAGATACAGCATTCTGTGATTCCATAATCTAGGACACTGTATGTCATGACTGAGGCTCTAATATAAGAGCGTTAATTTTTACATCTAAGTGGGACTGGACTTCCAGCACTTCTGCTACTGTCAGTGACCAGAAAGTCTCTTCTGAGCACTGCAACTTTATTCTATGACATAGATACTCTACATCACTGCTTTCAGACTGACAAAATAAATCTACTGATATAATTTAGTTGTATTTTAATCATTGTTTCAAAAGGTCCCAGAGCCCAGGCCCTTCAAATGCCGTCTCTTCACCTAGCAGGGTTCTACGTGGTGGACAGACTGTCACCTGTCAATAGCACTTCTGCTGCAACTTGGATCCTTCTCTCTTTCCTCATTTTGTTGTTTCAGTCAGTTAAGGCTCAAACCTTTATGGCATTTTGACCATTTTCATTTTTCCTTTAGGTACCTAAAGAGTGATCTACTTGACTCTGATTTTTCCATAAATTTCACCTTTCCTGTTTGGTCTAATTCTAGAAAACCTGAGAACATATGAGAAATAGAAGGTATTTCTTACTAATTTTAATTCTAAATTCAGAATCAAAATTAGTATGATGAGTCCCCCAGATTATTCCTAAAACTTTAGAGTAGCTTTACTCTTCATGAAAGATGCCTAAGTCCCCTGAATCCTTGAAGACATAGGATCAAGAGCAAGGAAACGAGGCTCCAGCAGCCTTCATCATTGTAAGTATCCAGCAGATTTCTGAGCTATTAGGAACTGACCAAATAAAATATTTTTTTTTTTGCTCATAGGATTCCTAAAATAAATTACTCTGTGATCTCTCTCTGAGTGTACTTTACCAAAACCTCACTTTCAACTTCATAACTAAACTTCATAATTTGCAATTGGAAGAGGAAAGTTTTCATAACTCTCTAGGGGGAAATTAGATTGGGAAATTCTGAGATTATGTGGGGGGAGTTGGATCATCCTGTTTTTTTTTTTGTTTTTTTTTTTAAATCTAAATCATAATGACTCATTTATGGGTTCAAAAACAATGTTTTGAATCTGTAATAAAAGACTTCCAATTGCAAACAGTGGGTTTTGCAACAATACATGAAGAAACACTAAAACCCAAACTGGGTAGTAATTCAATTCCACAACCAATATTTAACTTCTAATTCATACAAAGCATCTTGCTAAATATGATGGTGGCAAATAGGCGCAATCAAGTCTTCACATTCAGTGAGCTGGCACAGTCTCAGAAAATAAGACGAGCACAGGTAAATATGGATAGTCTACAAGGTGTTATAGGTTCTTCATGGTAAGGGAAAGTCAAAAAGTATTTCCTGGAGGGAAAAACACGGAAGCAGATTTTATGATCTTTGAAGCCACAAATTCAAAATGACAATGATGATGTTAATGATAAATAGAACATAGAAACAGCCAAAACAAAGGAATGTTTGTTAATGTATTACTCACACATTCTATTAGTAAGCGTATGAAGATTATGTGATTTACTCCTCATATCCTCATAGTGACATTAAGACACAAGAGTCTCCTCGTTTTAGGGATAAACACAGCTGTAGCTTAGAGTGTTTAAATATTTACCTACAGAGTCAGACATGACTGAAGCGATTTAGCATGCGTGCACAGACAGCTGATAGGGGAGGAGTCAGAAATCAAGCCCAGGTTTATCTCACACCAGAGATGGCAACCCACTCCAGTATTCTTGCCTGGAGAATCCCAGGGACAGAGGAACCTGTTGGGCTGCCGTCTATGGGGTCGCACAGAGTCAGACACAACTGACGTGACTTAGCAGAGCTTGAATGTTCACCTTGTGACCTATTTCCTTGTCTCAGACTAATACTTCTTTTCTCTGTGACTGACTGTTTTGGGTTTTAGGATCTTTATAAAGAGAATCTGGCACTGTCATCGGAGAAGGCAATGGCACCCCACTCCAGTACTCTTGCCTGGAAAATCCCATGGACGGAGGAGCCTGGTGGGCTACAGTCCATGGGGTTGCTAAGAGTCGGACACGACTGAACGACTTCACTTTCACTTTTCACTTTCATGCATTGGAGAAAGAAATGGCAACCCACTCCAGTGTTCTTGACTGGAGAATCCCGGGGATGGGGGAGCCTGGTGGGCTGCCGTCTATGGGTTGCACAGAGTCAGACACAACTGAAGCGACTTAGCAGCAGCAGCAGCAGCTGGACTGTCATCCCCAAAGTCAGAACCCAATTACATTAATACTGACAGTGATTGTAAACTGGTAATGACCCAACAAGGACCTAGGTAATTCCAGAAGGATCTGATCCAATCACAGAGGCAAAGAGTGATCCTAAGGTTCCCTGGCGCCCATTGCAAGTGAGAAATATCTTCCATACTTGACAGGATTTCTATGTTCCTTGACCTTCTACTAAGTATATCTTTCTGCAGTATATATACTGCTACTAAGTATATCTTTCACTTTCTTGTGCATTGTACATGAGGGCTCAGTGGTGTCTGATTCTTTGTGACTCCATGGACTATAGCCTGCCAGGCTCCTGTCCATGGAATTTTCCAGGCAACAATACTGGAGTGGGTTGCCATTTCCTACTCTTCCCAACCCAGGGATCGACCCCGAGTCTCTTGTATCTACTCCACTGGAAGTCGGATTCTTTACCACCATGTGCCTGGGATGCCTATCTTTCAATTAAAACCAGGTAAATTGAGAGTCAACTCATAATCATCCCACAGATGATGCTGAGTCAATTTGTTTCGGAGTTAAGAGGAAGAACTAGAAAAAGTCACCATATTCTCTAAAATAATACAACTTGTATTAGAACATAAATTCCATAAAAAGAGTCATGTTTTGAAGTTTTAACTAGAATTTTGATGTACTAACCATAAAATCCTCAAAGAGTACAGTTTGCAAATTGTGACTATGATCATTTAGGTATTTCTTTTGTATAATTCAATTCATTGTACTGTAGCATTTTGATTGGAATTTTAAAAGAAAATTAGATTCATTAGCCAAAATTTTGGTCAAAATAAAATCTAGAAGCTCTGAAAAATCACAGTATTTGATTTTGTTCTTTGAAGATGCTGAAAGTAAGTAAGTCTCCTCACATTTTTGCTGTGAGGGACACTTCTCCGTGGGTATTCACCTTATTTATTGATTGCTGAAACTTGTTCTTTTGATATTAGGTGCTGCTATTTTTATGTGATTCTATTTCTTTATTGTTTAATTGTTTTCCTCAGTATTTGCCTCTGGGCCCTTTGAATTGTCACAGAACAGCTGGTACATGACAAGTTGCCAGAGTTAACAGCCGCGTGTCACACTCCATTTCCATCTATGACACCAGTGATGGGCGCAATGCCAGTTTTAAATGGACTCATTCCTTCAAACCCAGAAAATTGTGTTCATGCCTTTGAGCTGTCAGGAGGATAAAAACACATCCACAATAACCTATACCTAATTCAAAATCTCTGTAATGTTTGAGTCATATTACCTTTTAGCGATTGCCAAAAGAACATATAAATTAAAAATAAAAGTCTGAGAAGCACATGAAGAATAAAGCACATTCTTAAGCAATGACATAAAAGATAAGACACATTTTAAAGGTAAAATGATGGACACCTCATCCTCATAAAAGGCACATAGCCATGGACATTTCAATTCTGAGTAATATAAAATCAAAAGGAATGGTCTAGATCAGAGCACATAAATTATAAAACAAGAAATTAGCTACATTTCCTACGGTTAAAATCCAAGGTTCTTTCCATGTTGATCAAATTTTCAAAATACAGCTAGTGCTGGATACCTGGAAATTATGTAAATACCATTAACATGAATTTATGTATTTACCCTTTAGAGGCTTCAAATTTAACAGTTCTGGCAACTTTGTGATACTTTTCACAAAGATTGTGATACTTTTCAAAGATTGAAAAGATTTTTGTCACTAGTAGCCTCCAGTGTGAAGTATAAAATTTAGCCTCTGAAATCCTTTCACCGTATCCCCCTCACCTCCCTTGTCCTCCAATGCCTTCTCCAAATACACACCTCTCCTATTCTTTGTCACCAGGACTCCTGCAAGCACCATGACAGCATCCTCTCCTTTGCCCTCACTCAGTGAAGAAACAACTTTTTGCTCTACTTCAGTGCATCTAGTTCTGGAACAACTTCGAGAGCTATGTCAGTTAATGGAACTGCACTGCTTTTGGTCTTCTGCAAATACAAGACTCCTTACCTTAATCAGAAGGTTCAAAGGAGAATCTGAAAAGCTGGGAAGAGAGAAGTCATCTTGCTTTTCCTGTGTTCAGCATATTAAAAACAAAATAAGACAAAAACAAAGTACCCTTCACTCCCTCTCCAGAATGTTCCAACAGGTAACTTTTTTAGTATCTAAAATAACAACTTCCATCATCCCAGATCCCTTACCTGTTTAAGTTCATATTATTTCCAGCATTATATGTTTGTTTTCCAGTATAGAATATACAGTACAAGAGGGGGTTCTGTCTGTTTTGTTCACTATATCCCCAGGACCCCAGCACATAGTCAGAGAGTCAATAAATATTTATGAAAGGAAGGAAAGAAGGAAGGGCAGGAAGAAGGAAAATGAAATAAAATAAAAGGGAATGGTTATATCTTTCTGGAACAAGAGAAAATTTTGTGATTACTCAGAAGACTAATGATCCTTGTTTTTCATGATATTTTACTATGCTTTTAAAAAATAAATTTGTTTTACATTTGTATATCTTTTTAAATATTCAACTAAAAGTAAATAAAAACTAAATTACTTCTATGGTTGAGATATAGCTACTTTTACAAAGCAATCAGGTTCTTTTTATATGTTTAATATATGATGTCAAGGAATATTTCAAAAAACAACTTAACTTGAAGCACCATAATTATTGGTATTTTTCTGCCAGATGTTTAAGCAATCACTAAGACATCCTTTACTTATAGACTCCCTATTCACATGTGCTTCAGGTTGGCTATGCTGATTGCATCTAAGTTTATAGAAATATAGGTTGCCTCTGATCAGTGAAACACATGCATTTGGTAGGTAATCTTAAATTCATTTTTTAGCTTTCAGCAAAAACATCGTAAAGCTGAATTTTCACATGGTGAGAAGTTGAATTATCAAGATCTATGTATCAGAAAGTCTTTCAGTTAATATGAACGCTGTTATTATAGCTTTTTTTAACCAAGAGAAATTCAGATACTTTATGAAAGGACTCAATTAGTTTTCCAAATATCCAATGTCAGTAAATAATGAATAATTCATTCCTACTGAACTATGTCTTAAGGCATGTTTCATTAATGGACACTATTTACATTGCCTGTATATGCTAAATAATATTTCATCAACTATAATCATATAACCACCTTTCCTGCCTCCTAAGAAATCTATATACAGGTCAAGAAGCAACAGTTAGAACTGGACATAGAACAACAGACTGGTTCCAAATTGGGAAAGGAGTATGTCAGGGCTGTATATTGTCATCCTACTTATTTCACTTATATGCAGAGTAATCATGAGAAACTCTGGGCTGAATGAAGCACAAGCTGGAATCAAGATTGCTGGGAGAAATATCAATAACCTCAGATATACAGATGACACCACCCTTATGGCAGAAAGCGAAGAAGAGTTAAAGAGCCTCTTGATGAAAGTGAAAGAAGAGAGTGAAAAAGGTGGCTTAAAACTCAATATTCAAACAACTAAGATTGTGGCATCCAGTCCCATCACTTCATGGCTAACAGATGGGGAACAATGGAAACAATGAGAAACTGTATTTTGGCGGGCTCCAAAATCACTGCAGATAGTGACTGCGGCCATGAAATTAAAAGATGCTTGCTCCTTGGAAGAAAAGCTATGACCGACCTAGACAGAATATTAAAAAGCAGAGACATTACTTTGCAACAAAGGTCCATCTAGTCAAGGCTATGGTTTTTCCAGTGGTCATGTATGGATGTGAGAGTGAGACCATAAAGAAAACTGCACACCAAAGAATTGATGCTTTTGAACTGTGGTGTTGGAGAAGACTCTTGAGAGTCTCTTGAACTGCAAGGAGATCTACCCAACCTATCCTAAAGGAAACCAGTCCTGAATATTCACTGGAAGGACTGATGCTAAAACTGAAACTCCAATACTTTGGCCACCTGATGCGAAGAACCAACTCATTGGAAAAGACTCTGACGCTGGGAAAAATTGAAGGCAGCATGACAAGGTGACGACAGAGGATGAGATGATTTGAAGGTATCACTGACTTGATGGACATGAGTTTGAGCAAGCTCCGGGAGTTGGTGATGACAGGGAAGCCTGGTGTGCTGCAGTCCATGGGGTTGCAAAGTCGGACATGACTGAGCAATTAACTGAGATTTAAGCCACTAAATTTGTTGTAATTTATCATACAGATAAAATAATACATATCAACAGTTATATTATTTGGAGTGGATAGCATATATAGGTTGAACCATATGAAATTTCTGATCTTTAAACACTTTTATTACAAAAAAATAATGGAAATTTCATAGAGTTCAATGCATCCACATGCTGATTAGTTAATTCTTTGTGGTTGTAAGATTGAGATTCTCAGCAACTAAAGGACACCTGCAGTTGCCTGCTGCTCTCTGTAGGTAGTTCATATGGTAGCTTGTTTCTGTAGAATTAATGGGAGAATCTCTGACTTCTTCTATATCCAACCTCCAAATCTTCTTTCATTGGACTCACTGATAAGGTTAGGCCCACCCAGGGTAATCTCCCTTTTGAGTAACCAAAAGCCAATTGACTAGTTAATTGACATTAATCAAGTCAATCTTGGACTTCCCAGATGGCACTAGTGGTAAAGAACCTGCCTGCAATGCAGGAGATTAAGAGATGTGGGTTTGATCCCTAGGATTGAAAGATACCCTGGAGAAGGGCATGGCAACTCTCTCCAGTGTTCAGCCTAGAGAACCTCATGGACAGAGGAGCCTGGCGGACTATGATCCATAGGGTCACAAAGATCAAATTAACGGTAAAATTTGTTTACTTTTCTTATGTTCTATTGCTTAGAAGAAAGTTACACATCTCACCCACGCTCAAGGAGAGGGCATTAAACAAAGCTGTGTATCACTTTAAATTACTCTCCTTTATGAACCAGTAGATTTGTTAATAAATATGGGTAAGAACGTAATCTGTAATCCATTATCCAGAAAAGTGAAGTCTCTCAATCTCTGTCTCTCTCCGTCTCTGTTTTTCTCTGTCTTTATTGTCTAGCTTCTATTCCAAGCAGCAGATAATTTTAATTGTAAGTAATTGTCATTCTCTACTCATTCACTTCTCACTTTAATTCTGTGTCAATCTTATTGATGAGATATGTTACTTTTGCCAATATACCTTCTCTCAGTGGCAACCCAATCCAGTATCCTTGCCTGGGAAATCCCATGGACAGAGGTGCCGGGCCGGCTACACTTCCATGGGGTTGCAAAGATGAATTTTTTGGTCACCATAAGAGGGAAAGTGAAAGTCAATCGTTTCAGGCTTGAAAGTGAGTATGTCCATTTTGCAAAGAGAATAATCTCCATGATGTGACTCCCACTGTGGGGAAAATGGACACTGAGTGATTTCTTGAGCTAACATTGATGAACATCTTTCAAGTCTATAACTTCTCAGGCTTTCATTGTTCAACCATTTAGTAGTCTTTCATATAAGAACTACTGTTTATTCATTTATTTTGTGAATATTTGATGGATGTAATAAATCCATGAAACTGACATTCTAGTTGGGGTTAGGGAGAGAAAATAATACAGATATGTAGTGTTTCAAATTGCAATAAGGATTGTGGGAAAAGACTTCCCATGATGAGGATTTATAAGAGAGATAATAGTTGGAAAGCGCCTTGGAATTTCAGTGTGTTCAAGAAAAATCTAGTAGAAGACAACATTGGAGCAAAAATCAGAAGCAGGTAAGGGGTTATGTTAGTCTACAACATGAAGAGAGATTTTCAACTGGAGAAGAAAACAATACAAATTCCTGAAGCAAAAACAATACGAAAGAAGGAAACGATGCAAATACTTTTTTGAGGAGCTACAAAAAAGACCCAGAATATGTACAGCAGGAATCAAAGGGAAATTCATAGAATATGAAGTGGGTAATCAACATGATGTGTGTTGAGACTGCAGTTAATTCCTGATGAATTGTTTTGATGGAGACAACAGAAATGCAAAGTAATCCAGATAATGTTCTTATCAGTAGCACCACCACTGCTTGTTTAAATGTGTTCTATGTATTATTCCTAAGAATGCAATGATTTTTTTGTTGTTGTTTTTTCAGCTTGGTTCTAAAAACATATTTAGTTTGTAAGATGAGCCATTTCTTCTCTTTTTCCCTTTCTGTGTGTGTGCCCAGGTATGTTGAAGACTGCAGAAAGGGGACAAATATTTACTGAGAACTTGTACTGGCAAGACACTGTGTATGTGTGTGTGTGTGTGTGTGTGTGTGTGCGCTCAGTCTTTCAGTTGTGCCTGACTCTTTGTGATTTCATGCACTGTAGCCCACCAGGCTCCTCTTTCCATGGGATTTTTCAGGCAAGAATACTGGAATGGATTGCCATTTCCTCCTCAGGGGATCTTCCCAACCCAGGAATCAAACCCATGTTTCCTCGGTCTCCTGCATTGTAGGCAGATTTTTTAACCTGCTGAGCCATCAGGGAAGCACAATTTTCATGAATTGGAATAATTACTAGATAATCACAGTGTTAGAGATGAATCACCCTGGGGAGGGGGCTGGGTCAAAAAGGTACACAATGACATACTGATACACATTTTGCATAGCAGTTTCAAATTTAAATCTGTCTTTGAAATCCATGATGCTGGAATGTTTGAAGGAGGATTCAGTGAACAGAGAGAGCTAACTTTATACCTCTAACTATATATTTATATTAATATAAGTTATGACCAACCTAGATAGCTTATTGAAAAGCAGAGACATTACTTTGCCAACAAAGGTCCGTCTAGTCAAGGCTATGATTTTTCCAGTGGTCATGAATGGATGTGAGAATTGGACTGTGAAGAAAGCTGACAGCTGAAGAATTGATGCTTTTGAAGTGCGGTCTTGGAGAAGACTCTTGAGAGTCCCTTGGACTGCAAGGAGATCCAACCAGTCCATTCTGAAGGAGATCAGCCCTGGGATTTCTTTGGAAGGAATGCTGCTAAATCTGAAACTCCAGTACTTTGGACACCTCATGCAAAGAGCTGACTCATTGGAAAAGATTCTGATGCTGGGAGGGATTGAGGACAGGAGGAAAAGGGGATGACAGAGGATGAGATGGCTGGATGGCATCCCCGACTCAATGGACGTGAGTTTGAGTGAACTCCCGAAGATGGTGATGGACAGGGAGGCCTGGCGTGCTGCAATTCATGGGATCGCAAAGAGTCGGACACAACTGAGCGACTGAACTGAACTGAACTGATGCTATATATAAGTATAAACACACATGCATTCATAAAATGTATATAAGGTGAGATATAAACCAAAGACAATGTCAAATTAAAATGAGATTTGGATACGTATACCCCAATATTCATTGCAGCACTATTTACAATAGCTAGAATGTAGAAGCAACCTAGATGTGCATCAGCAGATGAATAGATAAGGAAATTGTGGAATATAACTCAGCTATAAAAAGGAACTCATTTGAGTCAGTTCTAATGAGGTGGACGAACCTAGAGCCTATTATACAGAATGAAGTAAGTGAGAAAGAGAAAGACAAATACCATATATTAACACATAAATATAGAATCTAGAAAGATGATACCAATGATCCTATGTGCAGAGCAGCAAAGGAGACATAGATGTAAAGAACAGTCTTTTGGACTCAGTGAGAGGAGAGGGCAGGGTGATTTGAGAGAATGGCTTTGAAACATACACATTACCATATGTAAAAATGATAACCAGTGTGAGTTTGATGTATGACGCAGGGAACCCAAAGCCTGTGCTCCGTGGCAACCCAGAGAGATAGGGTGGGGAGGGAAGATGGGGGAGGGTTCATGATGGTAGGGACACATGTTTACCTATGGCTGATTCATATTGATGTATAGCAAAAACCAAAACAATATTGTAAAGTAATTATCCTCCAATTACAATAAATATATATATTTTTTAACAAGGAAAATGAGATTTGGTAGATGTCTTCCAGATGAAACCATAAAATGTAATAAAGTGAATAATAAAACATATTAATCAGAAAACTAAAAAAAAAAAAAAAATAAAGAAGTTTGGGAATGAGGGAGATTTTTAAAATGGTGGTGGAGGGCATAGTAATTACATTAACTCTGAAAGACAGTGCAGCGTCAGGAATCAGTAGGGTAGTAGATGTGCCCAAGTCGTGTGCGGAAGGAGTGCTGTGGGAAGCAAAGGGGAAGAAACAGCTGTTTAAAATGGTACATAACAAGTCACTGAAACTGACTACAATTGACTCTAGAATGGCTTCATCACAGAGTGAAACCGTGGAAGTCTGCCCAAGTTGTGTTCTTCAGAATATTCTGAACATTATGACTTTTCTAAGAAGATACCAGGTGCCACTGGCTTTTCTTCTAGCTGAGTGTGGCATCTAGATTTGATAATTAACGTGCTCTTATCTGTCACCACTTTGGGGCAGTGAGTACTACCAAGCCTTTGTAACTTGTTAGCCTTTTACTTTGGAGAAGGCAATGGCACTCCACTCCAGTACTCTTGCCTGGAAAATCCCATGGATGGAGGAGCCTGGAAGGCTGCAGTCCATGGG
>NW_011494640.1:9516589-9518349 GCF_000754665.1 Bison bison bison
ATTGGAGAAGGAAATGGCAACCCACTCCAGTGTTCTTGCCTGGAGAATCCCAGGGATGGGGGAGCCTATTGGGCTGCCACCTCTGGGGCCGCACAGAGTCGGACACGACTGAGGTGACTCAGCAGCAGCAGTCTTTTAGTTGGGATTTTAAAACACCTGGGGGGAATTATCCTTCCAATCTTCATGTAGCACACTAAGAGGTAGATAGTTTATCACCTGTCTATTCACTGAGATTCTAACAAGAAGCTTTTCAGAAGATCAAAATGGAAGGAACACAGGATTGTGATGGCAGGGAATGCTCAGGTATGCATCCACAGAGAGTACTTTCTGGGTTTGTTTAAAGAAAATGAAACTGTGTGCTTCCAGTGCTCCTGAGACTGTGGTGGGGATTGTGGCTTCAAAGAACAGTGATCACAGCTCCATGGTTACCACGATGCAGGAACCAGTGAGCCTGAGAAGAAAGCAACTACCTTTGTGTGAAGAAAAACAAACAATCCTGGCAACAAATGTTGTTAACCTTGGGATTGGATTTTTTAATTATATGGTATAATCTGTTCCAGTGGAACCCTTTATAAATAGAACAGCATTTAATATGTTAATTTATATTTTAAATTAAATTTTTATAAATATGTATGTAAATCTATTATAAATTACTTTATATTTTTAAATTAAAATATATTAACATGCTAATACACTCTATAGGAGAGTAGAGGTATGACTCCGCATGAGGAACATTACAAATTAATTGACTACCATAGATTTTTCCATAGACAATTTAGATCTAATTGTGGATAATTATTAATAACAAATAATTATTGATAACCTAATGTATATGATAAGCCATTTTTTATTATTGCATTTGCCTTGTTCATGGTTCTCAGTTTCCTACAATGTACATTTCCTCACCATGACCTCATTTCCTAACCCATTTTTTCTAAGCCTCTAAAACCCCCAGCTACTTCAATGATTAACTTAGTATAGTGTATTCATATTTGTTCATTGGTATTGTGAGCTATTCGGAGCGTCCCTGGCATTTTACAGGTCAAGAATTTGCCTGTCAATGCAGGAGACACAGGCTTGATCCCTGGTTCGGGAAGATCCCTTGGAGGAAGAAATAGCAACCCACTTCAGTACTCTTGCCTATAAAATGCCATGGACAGAGCAGCCTGACAGTCCATGAGGTGACAAAGAATGGAACAGTACTGAACAACTGACCACGGGCATGAGTTACTCAGTTTCTATTTCATGACATAGTCTCGTTCTCTATCCTTGCCTCCATCTATACTTCATATCACAAACTCTAGGTTACCTGTCTGGGGAAGATCCCTAAGTCCCCACTTTCTGCAGGTTTTTGTCAGTTCAGTCTTCCAGTCGTGTCTAACTCTTTGCAACACCATGCACTGCAGCCCATTAGGCTTTTCTGTCCATCACCAACTCCTGGAGCTTTCTCAAACTCATGTCCACTGAGTCAGTGATGCCATTCAACCATCTCATCCTCTGCCATTTCCTTCTCCTCCTGCCTTCAATTTTTCCCAGCATCAGGAACTTTACCAGTAAGTCACATCAGGTAGCCAAAGTATTGGAGTTTCAGCTTCAGTATCAGTCCTTCCAATGAATATTCAGGACTGATTTCCTTTAAGATTGACTGGTTGGATCTCCTTGTAGCTCAACGGACTCTCAAGAGTCTTCTCCAACACCACAGTTCAAAAGCATCAATTCTTTGGTGCTCAGCCTTCTTCACAGTTCAACTCTCACATCCA
>NW_011494640.1:9518449-9520219 GCF_000754665.1 Bison bison bison
CCAGCATCAGGGTCTTTTCCAATGAGTTGGTTCTTCGCATCAGGTGGCCAAAGTACTGGAGTTTCAGCTGCAGTATCAGTCCTTCCAATGAATATTCAGGACTGATTTCCTTTAAGATTGACTGGTTGGATCTCCTTGTAGCTCAACGGACTCCAACACCACAGTTCAAAAGCATCAACTCTTCAGCATTCAGATTTCTTTATAGTCCAATTCTCACATCCATACATGACTACTGGAAAAACCATAGCTTTGACTAGATGGACCTTTGTTGGCAGAGTGATGTCTCTGCTTTTCAATATACTGTCTAGGTTGGATATAACTTTTCTTCCAAGGAGCAGGAGTCCTTTAATTTCATGGCTGCAGTCACCATCTGCAGTGATTTTGGAGCCTCCCAAAATAAAGTCTGCCACTGTTTCCCCATCTATTTGCCATGAGGTGATTGGACCAGATGCCATGATCTTTGTTTTCTGAATGTTGAGTCTTAAGCCAACTTTTTCACTCTCCTCTTTCACATTCTTCAAGAGGCTCTTTAGTTCTTCTTCACTTTCTGCCATAAAGGTGGTGTCATCTGCATATCTGCAGTTATTGATATTTCTCCTGACAATCTTGATTCCAGCTTGGGTTTCATCCAGCCCAGATTTCACATGATGTACTCTTCATATAAGTTAAATAAGCAGGGTGACAATATACAGCTATGATGTACTCCTTTCTTGATTTGGAACCAGTCTGTTGTTCCATGTCCGGTTCTAACTGTTGCTTCTTGACCTTCATAGGGATTTCTCAGGAGGCAGGTAAGGTGGTCTGGTATTCCCATTTCTTGAATAATTTTCCACAGTTTGCTGTGATCCACACAGTCAAAGGCTTTGGTGTAGTCAATAAAGCAGTAGTAGATGTTTTTCTAGAACTCTCTTGCTTTGTTGATGATCCAATGGATGTTGGCAATTTGATCTCTGGTTCCTCTGCCTTTTCTAAATCCATCTTGAACATATAGAATTTCATGGTTCACATACTGATGAAGCCTGGCTTGGAGAATTTTGAGCATTAATTTGCTGGCATGTGCTGCTGCTGCTGCTAAGTCATGTCCAACTCAGTGCGACCCCAGAGCAGGCAGCCCACCAGGCTACCCCGTCCCTGGGATTCTCCAGGCAAGAACACTGGAGTGGATTTCCATTTCCTTCTCCAATGCATGAAAGTGAAAAGTAAAAGTGAAGTCTGTCAGTTGTGTCTGACTCTTCATGACCCCATGGACTGCAGCCTAACAGGTTCCTCCATCCATGGGGTTTTCCAGGCAAGAGTACTGGAGTGGGTTGCCATTGCCTTCTCCATGTTGGCATGTGAGATGGGTGCAATTGTGTGGTACTTTGAACATTCTTTGGCATTGCTTTTCTTTGGGATTGGAATGAAAACTGACCTTTCCAATCCTGTGGCCACTGCTGAGTTTTCCAGGTTTGCTGGCACATTGAGTGAAGCACTTTCACAGCATCATCTTTTAGGATTTGAAATAGCTCAACTGGAATTCCATCACCTCTGCTAGCTTTGTTCATGGTGATGCTTCCTAAGGCCCACTTGACTTTGCATTCCAAGATGTCTGGCTCTAGGTGAGTGATCACACCTAGATTTGTGTAATCCTCCTCTGTATTATTTATTTTCATTGCATATTTTAGATAGCTGCATACTTCTCTCAACGCTGAAGTTCAAAGAGACAAATACTACATTTTCTCATCTTTCAATCATTGTATAATTACTACAATACATACACAAAAGCATGTG
>NW_011494640.1:9520319-9527709 GCF_000754665.1 Bison bison bison
GAAGTCTGTCAGTTGTGTCTGACTCTTAGTGACCCCATGGACTACAGCCTACCAGGTTCCTCCATCCGTGGGGTTTTCCAGACAAGAGTACTGGAGTGGGTTGCCATTGCCTTCTCCATGTTAGCATGTGAGATGAGTGCAATTGTGTGGTACTTTGAACATTCTTTGGCATTGCTTTTCTTTGGGATTGGAACGAAAACTGACCTTTCCAATCCTGTGGCCACTGCTGAGTTTTCCAGGTTTGCTGGCACATTGAGTGAAGCACTTTCACTTATTATTTATTTTCATTGCATATTTTAGATAGCTGCATACTTCTCTCAACACTGAAGTTCAAAGAGACAAATACTACATTTTCTCATCTTTCAATCATTGTGTAATTACTACAATACATACACAAAAGCATGTGACATCATGGGTATTCTGAAATACGTGCTTAAGTATGTATCAATAATATACTTACTTAAAAATTCTTTCAGACCTACTCTTTGATAGCCCACATCACTTGGCATGGACTCTACTGTGGAAATGTCTCAACTATTTTTTTTTTTCTGATTTTACTGTCTAATACAAGACCCCCTTCATTTTTATTTAGAATTTTGAAGTAACCTTCTAACTAGTTGGGCTCCTCTGATAGTTCAGTTGGTAAAGAATCCACCAGCAATGCAGGAGACCCCAGTTTGATTCTTGGGTTGGGAAGATCCCTTGGAAAAGGGAAAGGCTACCCACTCCAGTATTCTGGCCTGGAGATTTCCATGGGCTGTATAGTCCATGGGATCAGAAAGGGTCTTACATGACTGAGCACCTTTCACTTTTACTTTACTTTCTAACTAGTTGTCATGTCTTCAGAGCATCCTCTTTCCAAAATCAGATAATCATAGCTGTTATTTTCAAAAGATCTAGATATATCAATCTCAAAAATATACCAATCTCTAACACCACCACCAAAAAACTACTTTGATGTGCCCTCAGCAAATATTCAACCAAGAATGAAGAATGTTGGTGGATGGAGCAGGGTGAACTGACAAGTGAAAATCAGCTGTGCTGATAATCAGAAAGAGTAGAATAGGCATTGCTGACAACCAGACTAAAAACAAAAAAGGCAAAAAGGCAACATGGTTGTCTGAGGAGGCCTTACAAATAGCTGAGAAAAGAAAAGAAGCTAATCACAAGGCAGAAAACGAAAGATATACCCATATGAATGCAGAGTTCCAAAGAATAGCAAGGAGAGATAAGAAAGCCGCCCTCAATGATCAATGAAAAGAAATAGAGGAAAACAATGGAATGGGAAAGGCTAGAGATCTCTTCAAGAAAAGTAGAGATACCAAGAAAATATTTCATGCAGAGATGGGCACAATAAAAGACAAATTGTATGGACCTAACAGAAGCAGAAGATATTAAGAAGAGGTGGCAAGAATACACAGAAGAACTATATAAAGAAAGATATTCATGACCCAGATAACCATGATGGTGTGATCACTCACCTAGAGCCAGAAATCATGGAATGCAAAGTCAAGTGGACCTTAGGAAGCATCATAATAAAGCTAGTGGAGGTGACAGAATTCCAGTGGAGCTTCAAATCCTATAAGATGTTGCTGTGAAAGTGCTGCACTCAATATGCCAGCAAATTTGGAAAACTCAACAGTGGCCACAGGACTAGAAAAGGTTAATTTTCATTCCAATCCAAAGAAAAGCAATGCCAAAGAATGCTCAAACTACCGCACAGTTGCACTCGTCTCACACGCTAGCAAATTAATGCTCAAGATTCTCCAAGCCAGGCTTCAACAGTACATTAACCATGAATTTCCAGATGTTCAAGCTGGATTTAGAAAAGCCAGAGGAACCAGAGATCAAATTGCCAACATCCGTTAGATAATCAAAAAAGTGAGAGAGTTCTGGAGAAACATCTACTTCTGCTGTATTGACTACGTCAAAGCCTTTGACTGTGTGGATCACAGCAAACTGTGGAAAATTCTTAAAGTGATGGGAGCAACAGACTACCATGCCTGCCTCCTGAGAAATCCCTATGCAGGCCAAGAAGCAACAGTTAGAACCGGACATGGAACAACAGACTGGTTCCATATCAAGAAAGGAGTACATCACAGCTGTATATTGTCACCCTGCTTATCTAACTTATATGAAGAGTACGTCATGTGAAATCCGGGCTGGAGGAAGCCCAAGCTGGAATCAAGATTGCTGGGAGAAATATCAATAACCGCAGATATGCAGATGACACCACCTTTATGGCAGAAAGTAGAAGAACTAAAGAGCCTCTTGATGAAAGTGAAAGAGAGTGAAAAAGTTGGCTTAAGACTCAACATTCAGAAAACTAAGATCATGGCATCCGGTCCAATCACCTCATGGCAAATAGACAGGGAAACAGTGGCAGACTTTATTTTGGGGGGCTCTAAAATCACTGCAGATGGTGACTGCAGCCATGAAATTAAAAGACTCTTGCTCTTTGAAAGAAAAGCTATGTCCAACCTAGATAGCATATTGAAAAGCAGAGACATTATTACTCTGCCAACAAAGGTCCATCTAGTCAAAGCTATGGTTTTTCCAGTGGTCATGTATGGATATGAGAATTGGACTGTAAAGAAATCTGAAAGCATAAAAGTTGATGCTTTTGAACTGTGGTGTTGGAGAAGACTCTTGAGAGTCCTTTGGACTACAAGGAGATCCAACCAGTCAATCCTGAAGGAAATCAGCCCTGAATATTCATTGGAAGGACTGATGCTGAAGCTGAAACCCCAATACTTTGGCCACCTGATGCAAAGAACTGACTGATTGGAAAGAAAACTCTGATGCTGGGAAAGACTGAAGGCAGAAGGAGAAAGGGATAACAGAGAATGAGATGGTTGGATGGCATCACTGACTCAATGGCCATGAGTTTGAGCAAGCTGGGGGAGTTGGTGATGGACAAAGATGCCTGGCATGCTGCAGTCCATGGTGTTGCAAAGAGTAGGACACAACTGAGCAACTGAACTGAACTGACAAACAGACTGAAATATTCCCATCAGAAGCAATGCTTAACCCAGGACATCAACAAGATCATGTCGGCAACACCTGATGGAACATACCCCTCATCAGAGCAACTGGAGAGATTACTCTTTCTTTCCCACTATGACTCTAGTCCAACTTTGATTTTTCCACTTCAGGCATATTAAATATTGATTAAGATGCTGCTGCTAAGGTGCTTCATTCATGTCTGACTCTTTGCAACCCCATGGACTTGTAGCCTGCCAGGGATTCCCCAGGCAAGAATACCAAAATCCCAGTCACAAATTAGCCTCTGCTTCTTGACAGTCTCTAATTCATAATTGACCCTGACTATTCTACTTCCTCCTTAAACTCACCAAAGATAAATATAAATCTCTTCCAAAAAAATCCCTTCTTAATCTTCCTACATAGCTATTCCCAGGTTTCTTCTGGAATGTGTTCTCTGTTTCTTCAGCACAATTAATAAACCTAATTTTGGTGTGTTTTATAGGAGTGATCCTGTGGGACTTTGAACCTTGACAGGACACACTGAGAATGTTTCAATCACAAGTTACAACTGACCTCCCCCATTTGAGTATATTACTATTTCCCACAGTGAAAACCATTGTCAATAATGATAAATAATGTTTTTGGGAGAATGCTACCCACGGGTTTTGTTTGGAGACAGAAAAGGTGATAAATTAATAGATTTGCAGGAATCTAAGCTAGGTATTTAAGACACTTTATCTAAAAGTCCACCTTTATATCCTCTAGTCATGCGCCTTCCCTGGTGGCTCATCATTAAAGAATCCGTCTGCAATGCAGGAGGCCCTGGTTCAATTCTTGGGTGGGGAAGATCCCCTGGAGAAGGAAATGACAGCCTACTTCAGTATACTTGCTTGAGAAATCCCATGGACAGAGGAGTCTGGCAAACTACAGTCCATGGGGTCACAAGAGTCAGACACGACCTAGTGACTAAATCACCACCACAATCCTCTGGGCATGTGTCTTAAGATTTCTTCACACCAAAAACACACCCTTCCTTCAGACACATAGTTCACTTTCTTGTCACTGAGATGCACAGTCTCTAGTTTATCAATTCTATTACTAATACCCTAGGTGTTAAGTCTGCTTATAGGCCAGCTCAACTCCAGTGTTTTTTCTTGGAAATTGTCTCCAATTCTAACATTCTAAGAGAAAGAATCACTTACTCTTCTAGGTTCCCATAACTCTAGAACTTGTATTAAACTTAATTTTGTATATATTCGTTTCCCTATCTGGATTATGAGCCCTTTAGGTTTTATAAGTCTATATCTTTTCACTCTCATACCCAGTACAGTTCTTTGAAAATGTTAACTGCTCAATATACATAATTAACTAGCTTCAGAGGCACTGACCCATGTAACAACACTCTCAAGTAACTTGTTAATAGTCCAGAATTTCAAGCTAGCACTTTAACATAGCAGTCACTTCTGGTTTAAAAACCAGAGGTGGTAGCTTCTCAGGTCATTGTTGATGGGCAAGTTCCCTAATGAGGCCAAATTATAGATCCAAATATTACCACAGAACACCAAGATACAAAGCAGATAAACTTGTCAGGAAGAACAGTTCAATAGATCGTATGGTATCCTAACGTATAGCCTTCTCCCACCCAGGGATTACTGTTAGAAAAATAGGTAGAGTGAGAAAAATAAGAGGATCTGCTTTCCTAAGAAAATACAATAATAATGATCTTGTTCTTTTGTCTCCCATCACTCTTGAAACTTGGATACTTAGGTTGAAATACACACCAAAAATATCATTTTTTTTGGTAAAAAATTATCAAATGTTATCCACATTCTGTGGTCCAAAACAATCCATACCTCCTAAGTCTAGCCTGTGCTGTGACAACTGAGCTGATTAGGTTGTACCTTTTTTGTTTCATTTTAATTTGAAAGATGTACTCTTATGATGAAAATGAGACTTCACATTGGATTTAGTTATTCCCCGTTTCCATAGCAACAAATATACACACACTGCACTAAAGGAATACTTTCTGCAAATGTAAGAGATGACTCTTAACCATTTGCTATTTATTTTTATTGATTTCACACTGAGAGTTTTTTTGACCTTGACCTTCATTGCATTAAGTATACTAAAACAACCAAATTGACAATAGTTATCATCTTAGAGATTTTTATCATACTGCTCCTGATCCATAAATATATCATTAAAGTTTAGAAATAAGGCCTAATCATGATGTACAATGTATTTTGTTGTAGTGAATTCATCTTAGATTATTACCAACAAAATAGTCTTTTTCTAAAATATCAGATCAGGGTTGTTCTTATTCAGAATCATTTCACAAATATGTGATCTTACAGCATGGGTACTGAGATCAGAGAAGATAGTTTCAGTGTACTATTCTGATAAAGTTGATAAAAATATTTTAAAATAATTTAAAATAATATTTATAACATTCAGCCATAAAATTTAACTGTTTTATATTGTATTTCCATATTTTGCTACTTGAGAAATGTTATTACTAGGAAAGAGATTATAATCTAGGAAATTGATTACATTTTGGTCTCTTTACATTTAAAGATTTTTTTTCTTATATATTTCTCTCTGTTCTTCCTAGAAATCCTTGGCTCAGACATTTGCTTACTTTTCCATTAGTAATAACTACAAGTTGTTCAGTTCAGTTCAGTTGCTCAGTCGTGTCCAATTCTTTGCAACCCCATGAACTGCAGCACTCCAGGCCTCCCTGTCCATCACCAATTCCCAGAGTCCACCCAAACCCATGTCCATCGAGTTGGTGATGCCATCCAGCCATCTCATCCTCTGTCATCCCCTTCTCCTGCCGTCAATCTTTCCCAGCATCAGGGTCTTTTCCAATAAGTCAGCCCTTCGCATGAGGTGGCCAAAGTATTGGAGTTTCAGCTTCAGCATCAGTCCTTCCAATGAACACCCAGGACTGATCTCCTTTAGGATGGACTTATTGGATTTCCTTGCAGTCCAAGGGACTCTCAAGAGTCTTCTCCAACATCACAGGTCAAAAGCATCAATTCTTCAGTGCTCAGCCTTCTTTATAGTCCAACTCTCACATCCATACATGAACACTGGAGAAACCATAGCCTTGACTACAAGTTAAGGGTGACAGTAAAGTTAGCGTAAGTAAGTGAACACAGAGTTCTAAGTCACATGTTGATGGAACAAAGTATAAATATACAATGGTAAGATAAAAAATGAGATTTTTAATTATTGTATAAACATGTGTGATGTTAATAATACTCTGGGTGCCTGAAAGACCCAGCAACACTTCTTTTTAACCTTATGTATTTAAAGTTTTTGGAAAAACATACTGCTACTGCTGCTGCTAAGTCACTTCAGTCGTGTCCGACTCTGTGCGACCCCACAGACGGCAGCCCACCAGGCTCCCCCGTCCCTGGGATTCTCCAGGCAAGAACACTGGAGTGGGTTGCCATTTCCTTCTCCAATGCAGGAAAGTGAAAAGGGAAAGTGAAGTCACTTAGTCGTGTCCGACTCCTAGCGACCCCATGGACTGCAGCCCACCAGGCCCCTCCATCCATGGGATTTGCCAGGCAAGAGTACTGGGGTGGGTTGCCATTGCCTTCTCTGGGAAAAATATACTAGTTTTTGTAAATAAAATTTTTGAAAAAAATAGTTTTAGATTTATGTAAAACTTGTAAAGATAATACAGAGTTTCCACATACTTTGTACCCAGAGTTTCCTATTATTAGCATGTTGTAACAGTATTAGATATTGTCCCAGTTAATGAACCAATGTTGATACATTACTATTCACTAAAGTTCATACTGTTTTCAGATTTCACTAATGTTTACCTTATGGCCTTTTTCTGTTAACAGAATCCCATTCACAGTACATTATATTTAGTCATCAAAATCATATCTCCTATGCTTTCTTTCATTGTGAAAATTTCTAGGGTTTTCCTTGTTTTTGATGATCTTGACAGTTTTTGAGGAATACTGATCAGTTATTTTATAGAATGTTCCTTGGTTGGGATTTGTCTGCTGTTGTGTTTTGAGGAAAAGACCACTTGAAGATTTCTCCATTGTAAAATTAGTATTTTATCCCCTTTCAATACTGCAGTCTTTGGAGGGAAGTCATCATGTTAAGCCCATATTCAAGGAGTGGCGAGGACAGAGTATCCACAATAATTATTTAGAACTCCTCTGCATGAGAATTTTTTCTAATTCATTTATTTTTCCCTATTAGTTAAATATTCAGGCTAAGCTTTTGGTTATTTACTTTTACATTGGCTATAATCCAACACTAATTTATTTATTTCACTAAAATTGTTCTGTCATCAGCCATCGGGAATTCTTTCCATTGTTCCTGTGTCCCTTTGACATATCTCCATTCAGCTTTTCTTTTCTTTTTTTTTTTTGTT
>NW_011494640.1:9527809-9528670 GCF_000754665.1 Bison bison bison
CTGCTTCTAGGGCTCCTTAATTGAAATAGCAAAGAAATGTATGTATGTATATTAATCTCTGGACTTACAAATATCTATACATATTTTAATATCTATTTATCTATATTTGTATTAGGCAACCCATGTGCTCAGTGGTTAAGAATCTGCCTGCCCAAGCAAGAGACACAAAGAGATGTGGATTTGATTCCTGGGTCAGGAAGATCCTCTGGAGAAGAAAATGACAACCCACTCCAATATTCTTGCTAGAAAATTCCATGGGCAGAGGAGCCTGGAAGGCTACAGTCCATGGAGTCACAAAGAGTAGGACACAGTTGAATGATGGAGCCCTCACACATACACACACACACACACACACATATTTGTATTAAGTTAAACATATTTATGAAATGTTCCCTTGGTATCTCTAATTTTCTTGAAGAGATCTCTAGTCTTTCCCATTCTGTTGTTTTCCTCTATTTCTTTACATTTATCACTGATGAAGGCTTTCTTATCTCTGCTTGCTATTCTTTGGAACTCTGCATTCAGATGCTTATATCTTTCCTTTTCTCCTTTGCTTTTCACTTCTCTTCTTTTCACAGCTATTTGTAAGGCCTCCTCAGACATCCATTTTGCTTTTTTGCATTTCTTTTCCATGGGGATGGTCTTGATCCCTGTCTCCTGCACAGTGTCACCAACCTCCGTCTATAGTTCTCAGGCATTCTATCTATCAGATCTAGGCCCTTAAATCTATTTCTCACTTCCACTGTATAGTCATAAGGGATTGGATTTAGGTCATACCTGAATGGTCTAGTGGTTTTCCCTACTTTCTTCAATTTAAGTCTAAATTTGGCAATAAGGAGTTCATGATCTGAGCCACAGTCA
>NW_011494640.1:9528770-9529144 GCF_000754665.1 Bison bison bison
AATTATTTAGAACTCCTCTGCATGAGAATTTTTTCTAATTCATTTATTTTTCCCTATTAGTTAAATATTCAGGCTAGGCTTTTGGTTATTTACTTTTACACTGGCTACACTAATTTATTTATTTCACTAAAATTGTTCTGTCATCAGCCATTGGGAATTCTTTCCAATGGTTCCTGTGTCCCTTTGACATATTTCCATTCAGCTTTTTTTTTAGCACTTCACACATTTTGCCACTGTAGCATGTTCCAGGTTAGATGTTATAGATCTAATGTTATAGGAAGACTTAGCACTAGAATCATTTTCTGGAGAATATATTAGAAACAAAGACACCTATGTGTGCTCCATGCTGAGGAGACAGAGCTGCTTATGCTGCT
>NW_011494640.1:9529244-9529610 GCF_000754665.1 Bison bison bison
AGGCAAGAATACTGAGTGGGTTGCCGTTTCCTTCTCCTAGCTGCTTCTAGGGCTCCTTAATTGAAATAGCAAAGAAATGTATGTATGTATATTAATCTCTGGACTTACACATATCTATAAATATTTTAATATCTATTTATCTATATTTGTATTAGGCAACCCTTGTACCTCAGTGGTTAAGAATCTGCCTGCCCAAGCAAGAGACACAAGAGATGTGGATTTGATTCCTGGGTCAGGAAGATCCTCTGGAGAAGGAAATGACAACCCACTCCAGTATTCTTGCTAGAAAATTCCATGGGCAGAGGAGCCTGGAAGGCTACAGTCCATGGAGTTACAAAGAGTAGGACACGACTGAATGATGAACAC
>NW_011494640.1:9529710-9582502 GCF_000754665.1 Bison bison bison
ATAATCACGAGGGTGTGATCACTCACCTAGAGCCCGACATCCTGGAATGTGAAGTCAAGTGGGCATTAGAAAGCATCACTACAAACACAGCTAGTGGAGATGATGGAATTCCAGTGGAGCTATTTCATATCCTGAAAGATGATGCTGTGAAAGTGCTGCACTCAATATGCCAGCAAATTTGGAAAACTCAGCAGTGGCCACAGGACTGGAAAAGATCAGTTTTCATTCCAATCCCAAAGAAAGGCAATGCCAAAGAATGCTCAAACTACCGCACAATTGCACTCATCTCACATGCTAGTAAAGTAATGCTCAAAATTCTCTAAGCAAGGCTTCAGCAATACATGAACTGTGAACTTCCAGATGTTCAAGCTGGTTTTAGAAAAGGCAGAGGAACCAGAGATCAAATTGCCAACATCTGCTGGATCATCAAAAAAGCAAAAGAGTTCCAGAAAAACATCTACTTCTGCTTTATTGACTATGCCAAAGCTTTTGACTATGTGGGTCACAATAAACTGTGGAAAATTCTGAAAGAGATGGGAATACCAGACCACCTGACCTGCCTCTTGAGAAACCTATATGCAGGTCAGGAAGCAACAGTTAGGACTGGACATGGAACAACAGACTGGTTCCAAATAGGAAAAGGAGTACCTCAAGGCTATATATTGTCACCCTGCTTATTTAACTTATATGCAGAGTACATCATGAGAAATGCTGGGCTGGAAGAAGCACAAGCTGGAATCAAGATTACCGGGAGTAATATCAATAACCTCAGATATGCAGATGACACCACCCTTATGGCAGAAAGTGAAAAGGAACTAAAAAGCCTCCTGATGAAAGTCAAAGTAGAGAGTGAAAAAGTTGGCTTAAAGCTCAACATTCAGAAAATGAAGATCATGGCATCTGGTCCCATCACTTCATGGAAAATAGATGGGGAAACAGTGGAAACAGTGTCAGACTTTATTTTTGGGGGCTCCAAAATCACTGCAGATGGTGACTGCAGCCATGAAATTAAAAGACGCTTGCTCCTTGGAAGAAAAATTATGACTAAACTAGATAGCATATTGAAAAGCAGAGACATTACTTTGCCAACAAAGGTCCATCTAGTCAGTTCAGTTCAGTTCAGTCGCTCAGTCATGTCCAACTCTTTGCGACCCCATGAATCACAGCACGCCAGGCCTCCCTGTCCATCACCACGTAGGGATGTGAGAGTTGGACTGTGAAGAAAGCTGAGTGCCGAAGAATTGATGCTTTTGAACTGTCGTGTTGGAGAAGACTCTTGAGAGTCCCTTGGACTGCAAGGAGATCCAACCAGTCCATTCTGAAGGAGATCAGCCCTGGGATTTCTTTGGAGGGAATGATGCTGAAGCTGAAACTCCAGTACTTTGGCCACCTCATGTGAAGAGTTGACTCATTGGAAAAGACTCTATGCTGGGAGGGATTGGGGGCAGGAGGAGAAGGGGACGACAGAAGATGAGATGGCTGGATGTCATCAATGACTTGATGGATGTGAGTCTCAGTGAACTCCGGGAGTTGGTGATGGACAGGGAGGCCTGATGTGCTGCGATTCATGGGGTCACAAAGAGTTGGACATGACTGAGTGACAGAACTCAACTGAACCGAAATATATTTATTCCAGGGGCTTCCCCAGTGGCTCAGTGGTAGAAAATCCACCTGCAATGCAGGGGACACAAGAGATGAGGGTTCGATCCCTGGATCAGGACGATCCCCTGAAGGAGGGCATGACAACCCACTCCAGCTCTCTTGTTGGGAAAATCCCATGCACAAAGGAGCCTAAAGGGTTATGGTCAATAAGGTTGCAAAGAGTTGGACACAACTGAAGTGACTGAGCACACAGCACATATTTATGCTGAATTTCCAACTCTAATCCATTACCAGACTATTCATTCTAACTCCCTCCTTGCTCATCTATAATTTCCTACTCCAGCATGAGAATATTGACTTTCATCACCTAGTTAACTGCTCAGTTCCAGTACACATGTAGAGTTTTTCAAATAGTTAACTGATTCCCTCATAAGAAACAATCTTATCAAATGCAGTTCAGTATGTACAGTTTTTTTTGTCTTTTACATTCTTCCATTGTTTCCAAAATTACTTAGTACCTCCCCTGCAAACGTCTTCAAAGAAGTTATTTAATGCATTAGTAATTTGGAGTATAATTCCATACTTTTGTCTCTATCTGCCTTAATCTACAAAGTAATGTTTTATATATGCATATATTAAGATTCATTGTTTTTGCTATAAAGTCCTGTGATTTTTCGGCAAATGCTTTATGACCATAAATATGCTATCAAATAGAGTAGTTTCAATGCCCTAAAAAGCCCCACATGCTTTACTTATTTAACTTTTTATTGTCCCCAGGCCCCTGGGAACCATTGATATTTTTATTAATTTTATAGTTTATATTTTCTAGAATGTCATAAATGGAGTCATATGTTAAACAAGGCTTTCAGATTGATTTCTTTACCTTAGCAATATACTTTTAAGATTCATTCATGCTTTTTTGTGTCTTGCCGAATAATATTTCATTGTTTGGATATACCACAGTTTGCTTATCCATTCACTTATTAAAAGATATTTTAAATAAAATGGTGATAAACTTTTGTGTGTAGGATTTTGTGTGAACATAACTTTTTAAATCGGTTGCGTAAATACGTAGGATCACAGTTGCTGTATATGGTGAATGGTGAAACCATGTGCAGAGCTCACTGTGCTGTTTTACATACTACCAGAAACGAGTGAGCGTTCCTGTTTCTCTACATCCTTGCAAGTAACTTTTATCGTCAAGTTTTGAATTCAAGCCATTCCAAAACTTGTATCTCATTATTATAATTTCATTTCCCTAACGACAAATGATATTGAACATCTTTTCATAGACTTTTAAACTGTATATTTTCTTTAGGGAAGTGTCTGTTCAGATTATTTTGCCCATTTCCTAAGTTGGATTGTGTGTTTTCCCATTTTTGAAATACAGTTCTTTACATATTTTGGTTACAAGTCATTGCTCAGGTATATATTTTGCTAGTAGTCTTTCCTAGGTTGTGATTACTTATCATCTCATTCTCATATAGTGTTTTTCACAGATGCAAATGAAATTTAATAAGCTACAAATTATCGGTCATTTTTATTTCATCGATGGTAGTTTTGTGTTGTATCTAAAAACATGTCATGAAACACAAGGCCATCTAGATTTTATGTTTTCTTCTAAAAATTATAAGTCAGTCAGTCAGTCTAAAAATTGTAGTTTTTCCATTTATGTCTTCCATAAATTTTCAGTTAATTTTTTCTATAACATGCAAGAGATGTACCTAAGGTTTTTTCCTTTTATTAGAAAGATATGACTTCCAATAGTTCTAGCAACCATTCGATGAAAATACTATCCTTTCTCTATTGAATTGCTTTTACATCTTTGTCAAAAATGATTTGAATATACTTGTTGAGTTTTAAACGTTTGTTGTTTCACCAATACTACTTTCTAGATTATTATAGCTTTATAATACCTTTAAAGTGAATAGTATAAATTCTCCAACTTTGTTCTCATTTTTTAATATTCTACGTTATTCCAAGTTGTTTGCTGTTACATATAATTTTCAGAATCATTTTGTTGATATCTATAAAATAGCTTGCAGGGACTTTGATCGAAATTGCAATCATTGTATAGATCAAGGTGGGAAGAATTAACATCTTAATAATATTGAGCCTTCCAATTCATGAACATGAATTTATGATTGCTCTTGTCAATATTTTATAGTTTTCTGAAAATATATTTTGCCCAAATTTGGATATATTTGTATCTAAGTATTTCATTTTGGGCAATATTGTAAAGGTGCTTTTTTTTTTTTTTAAGCTTTATTTGTTCAATGCCTGTATACAGGAAAACTTTTCCATAGTCTCCTTTATCATGCAACTTTGCTATACTTGTTTATTAACTCATGGAGTATTTTTTGCAGATTCTTTGAATTTTTCTACATAGACAATTTTGTTTTTGATGAAGAAAAGCAGTTTCATTTCTTTCTTTCGAATCAGTGTATATTTAGGTCCACGGCTTCCAGTATGATACATGAATACATGTATAACTGATCATGACAGCAATAAATGTAATGATCTAACCCCAAAGGTGAGAACTTAAGTGTTATTGTCAGTGGCAACATTGAGGCAACATTGCAAACATATCATTAGTGCCCTTAAGGAAACACAGTAATATGCTAAAGCTACTCAACACCATAGATAGGATCAATGGTGTAAGTTTAAGACTTTGAAATTTCAAGGAAATTTAGAGTTAATTTCACCATCAGAAAAAGTTAAATTTATTATACAGATGACAGATATACAGCAAGTGATGGCCAATAACTCACTGATTGGACACACTTCTTCTGCCTATTTCTACCTGTGTCACTGGCAACTGGGTCACTAAGGCTGATGAAAGAGTCATTTTGAGCAACAGTTAGATGTTACACTAATTGGACATACTTTAACAACTAACTGTATGATGCAGTATTATTGTTAATTAAGTACAAAGACTCCACAGATTTTGTCACCTTGAGATAATTTCACCTAATGCTCTGCTTGATAATCAGTTTCCTGTTGTTCTCTTTGGCAAGAGTGAGGTGAATATCTTTTCCTTGGGCAAGAGAAATCCATGGTGTGTTGTCTCTGTAAATAACAAAAATGTTGGACAGCTGGGTGTAAAAGCTGCTGATATTGGCATTTTTGACACGAACCACACCAAAAGAGCCAAATTCTTGGTCACACCAATTCTTCCTAAGTTAGCACCTCCAGTCAATTTCAGATCAGACCAGATCAGATCAGTCGCTCAGTCGTGTCCGACTCTTTGCGACCCCATGAATCACAGCACACCAGGCCTCCCTGTCCATCACCAACTCCCGGAGTTCACTCAGAGTCACGTCCATCGAGTCAGTGATGCCATCCAGCCATCTCATCCTCTGTCATCCCCTTCTCCTCCTGCCCTTAATCCCTCCCAGCATCAGAGTCTTTTCCAATGAGTTGGCTCTTCGCATGAGATGTCCAAGGTACTGGAGTTTCAGCTTTAGCATCATTCCTTCCAAAGAAATCCCAGGGCTGATTTCCTTCAGAATGGACTAGTTGGATCTCCTTGCAGTCCAAGGGACTCTCAAGAGTCTTCTCCAACACCACACTTCAAAAGCATCAATTCTTCGGCGCTCAGCCTTCTTCACAGTCCAACTCTCACATCCATACATGACCACAGGAAAAACCATAGCCTTGACTAGATGAACCTTTGTAGGCAAAGTAATGTCTCTGCTTTTCAATAAGCTATCTAGGTTGGTCATAACTTTCCTTCCAAGGAGTAAGCGCCTTTTAATTTCATGGCTGCAGTCACCATCTGCAGTGATTTACCCAGTGTCAAATGATGAAATCGATAATCTTTCCTGTCTCTAAATCAATCTGAATGGTTTCATTGATCTTGCTGAGGGGATCAGGGGATCAGATGGTATGAACATCATGAGTCACCAGATGTGGGATCCTGTTTGAGCCAGTAGAGTTCTTCCTCATATTGTACAACTTATACTTGGCTTACTTAGGTCTGTGAAAATGAACAGCAAAGTAACCCTTGGTGATGTGTTGTTGCTGTGTGTCACATCCTATTCTTTGCAACACTATGGACTATAGCATATCAGACTTCCCTGTTCTTCACTATCTCCCAGAGCTCAAACTCATTGTCCATTGAACTGATGATGTCATCCAACCATCTCATCCTCTGTCACCCCCTTCTCTTCCTGCCATCAATCTTTCCCAGAATCAGGGACTTTTCCAATTAACTGGCTCTTCATGACAATGAAAAACAAAGTAACCCTTGGCAATGCAGAATAGACCAAAATTCTCTCCGGTCTTATCAATATTGATGATGTCCATAAATCCAGCAAGGTAAGTTATACCTGTTTAAACCTTGCCATAAATCTTAATAAATAGCTGCATGTAGATCTTCTTTAGTTCATCTCCAGCCAGGCTGTATTTAAGGGTGCTCGTTAGGAAACTGATGAGGAAGAGATATTCTCTGTTCGTGGGAATCAGTCAGTGGAGGAGGAGCAAACACACTGGTCAGCCTACCCAGCTTCTGGTCTTTTGAAGCTGATACATGCCTCAGGTGAGTGGGACTACAAGCCTCAGTTGCTCTAGGCACAAAAAAAGCCAACTTGTTTGTTTTTTGTTACAAGGATAGCTTTAGCTCTCTATTTGCTGGGTGGTCAAATTGACTTCAAAATCCTAACAGTTTAATCTCCACACATTTTAAGGTTAAAGATGTAATAAAAATACCTTGGTGGTGCATACTATATTTATATGTACTTTTAAAAATTGAACTGAATAGAAGCTCTAGCTAAATTATTCCAAAAATGGAGATTATTGGAAAAATAGAATCCAAGAAATAGCTAAAAATTCATTAGGTCTCAGAGAGGAAAAGAACTTGGATCTCACTCAAGATCCAGGTAGCAGAAATTAATGGATAATCTCTTCAGGTCTCCACTTCCGAGAATAAATTTCATCCATTTTTTTTCTTCATTCCTGAGCTACTTAGATGAAGATTCAGACTGTCAGTGAAGAGAAGACCAACCCTTTGTATTCATGCATTCCTCAAGTTCAACCAACACTGAATCAAACATATTTGGAAAAAAAATTCTAGAAAAGCCAAAAAGCAAAACTTGAATTTTCTGTACACCAGTAGCTATTTATATAGAATTTACATTGTACTGGTCATTATAAATTGGTTTCCCAGGTGGCTCAGTGGTCAAGAATCTGCCTGCCTGGCAAGGGGCCCAGGTTTGATTCCTGGGTCGGGAAGATTCCTGGGAGAAGGAAATGGCAACCCACTCCAGTATTCTTGCCTGGAGAATTCCGTAGACAGAGGAGTCTGGCAGGCTACAGTCCATGTAGTCACAAAGAGTCGGACACAACTGAGCAACTAACCCTAACCCTAAGCATCTATGGGTTTCAGTATCTGACAATTCCCTGCACCAAACTATGATTAATTAGAATTTATGAATGGGAAAAATAGACTTTTTAATGATAGGAGTAAAATTATGGGGCCTCTCTGTTTTAGCAATCAGCTTTCTTTTAAATAATATAAATGCACACAAAATAGTGTTGCTATGGGACTTACATGAAATAAAGCATTTGTTGTTATTTTAGTCACAAAGTTGTTCCCAACACTTTTGCAACCCTATGGACTGTAACTCCTCTGTCCATGGGATTCTCCAGGCAAGAATACTGAAGTGGGTTGCCATTTCCTTCTCCAGGGGATCTTCCTGACCCAAGAATTAAACCCGGCATTGCAGGCAAATTCTTTATCACTGAACCACCAGGGAGCCAGACAAAAAGTTTAATAGAGTTCCCAACACATATTAAGACCTGCAAAAGTTTTAGATATTTTATCTAACTAAAATGTCCAGATAGAGACTGGTAATCTAACAATATTAGGGGAAACATATGAAAATTTAAAATAATTCATGTTGGACTTTTGCCCTTTAAACCATTAAACTCATACCATGAGTACTGAATTTTTTTTCCAAGGTGAAACAAAATAGACTAAATATATCTCAAATTCTGGAGAAGGAAATGGCGACCCACTCCAGTACTCTTGCCTGGAAAATTCCATGGATGGAAGAGCCTGGTAGGCTGCGGTCCATGTGGTCTCACAGAGTCAGACACGATTGAATGACTTCACTTTCTTTCTATAGTTCCTTTTGGAGAAAAAATGGCAGCCCACTCCAGTGTTCTTGCCTGGAGAATCCCTTGGACAGAGGGGCTTGGTGGGCTGCAGTCTATGGGGTTGCAAAAAGTTGGACACAATAAGCAACTAACACACACACACATCTCAAATTAGTAACTTAAATAGTTTCAGGAGCAGCTTGCTAAGGAGATCTAAAACCCAGAATTTTTTGTCAAAAAGTCATAGCTTATTCTGCACTATTTGCCTACAATCTGTGGAAATATTTAACTACCTTTATCCTTTGTCATCTGATTTTAGAACACTGGAGAGAAGGATGTCTGGTCAGAATGTTGGCTTGGGTTGAATGATCCATTTTCATAACGTGTGCAAAAAACTAGACTCTAAAGGGGCAAGCACTGTTCCAAGGTGAACAGTATGAATTTCTAGTCGAAGTTCCATGTCCGAGAAAACTGTTTAATTTTTTAAAAAATATACTAGAACTTAATGTAATTCTGCTTAAGGTGTAAAATTTGGAATAAAAACATGATCTCAATCTTGCATCACTTGTATGGATTTATTAGTTTTATTCTCTCAGAAACCTCATAAGTGGGCCCAAAGCATAAATTTTAAGTATTTAATTAGACCAGTGTGTGGCCATAATCAAACTGGGAGCTACTAATATGAAAGCATATAAATTATCTAACCAAAATTATGATATTTTGAATTTTCTATGCTTCCAAGCTTCCTCATACTAGCAAAATTAGGGTGCCTATCACTTTTCATTCTGCTTGAGTCTGCAAGTGTCTTGAAAACAAGATTGTGGTTTGTTTATTAATCTATTACCAGATAGCATCCAAAACTTGAAAAAAAAAAAGTTTATCTAACTTAATATATTTAGCTTTAATAAGATAAAGACAATAACTTTGTTCATAATAATTCTGTTGAATGGTAAGACTGAACATAAAGCTCCTTATGAAAAATGATATTTATTCTCATTTTTTTAGAGTCAATACTGCCTGGCTAAGGTAGACCTGGAAATGAAGGATCTTGCTTGTCAACACTATTTACTTCTCCATATTGTCTTTTTGCCTAAAATTAAAAGGACTATCAAAAAATACTGAACTGTCTCTATTTGTAGTAAGTTACTGATACTATAAATCTAGTGACATTGATACAAGCAAGAGTTACCAAATCCTAACGTGTACTTTAATCTAGATAACAACAACAATAACAACAAAAAGCCTTTTTAAAATATCTTTTAGTAAACTCACAGTCTTTTATACAAGGCAGAATTATAGACTTAATGTACTTTATGAGGTTCACCTAGAACATGACTTTAAAGTCTCCAAGGATACTGTGTTCTCTGCAAGGTCACGGTGACATGGACAAAGCAGCCTGAAAGACTAATGGAGAAATCTATTGTACCTCTGTACAGATCCCCCTATGCAGACAGCTGGATGTGACACTGGAACGAAAAACAAAAGCAGTTTCTGATTAGATACAATTAAAATATTTGTTTTGTGTCAGGTACAAACCATTGCCCCCTTATCCTCCACCTAGTTCTGCTTCTTTTAGGACTAGATGAGGTTTAGTTTTTGTGTTTATAAAGCTCATAATAAAAAAATTTAAGCCTTGTGTCCCAATTTTCTGGATAACTAAACAAACAAGAAAACAAACAGGAAATTATATAGTCAAAATTATTGGAGCTCTCTGCTAACTATTTGATTATGTTCATTCTAAAGAAAGTATGTTAAAAAGTTATTCATCATTCTCAATGCTAATTTGCACTGAAATGATGGGTGACTGTTACATTTATGCATTCATATTATACTGAATGAGTCAGTTCTCTCAGCTTGCAATTTAAGCAAATGGTAAAGACTTCCTCACCGGGCTTCCTTGGTGGCTTAGTGATAAAGAACCTGCCTGCCAATGCAGGAGACGCAAGTTCAACCCCTGGCTCGAGAGGATTCCCTGAAGAAGGAGATGGCAACCCACTCCTGTATTCTGGCCTGGGAAAGCCCATGAACAGGCTCCAAATACTGGATCCTGGTGGGCTACAGTCCACAGTGTGGCAAAGAGTCAGACATGACTTAGCGACTAAACAACAACAAAGAACCTCCCTGATGGTGGGCATGGGTTTCTTGAGTATCTTCCAAGCCCCATCTTTAGTCTATCCTTTCTCACAGGATTTCAGATCTTTAAATCTTCATGCAGTACGGTTTTCTGAAATCTGGATCCCAAAATTTCAGCTTGAAATTACTAAAATTGATTTTTACATTTCTGCCCTTATACATATAGGAATGTACACATGTGGTCAAATCATACATACATTTTCGATACAGTGTTTTTTGTTTATCTTCTAGACTTTCTTCCTCCTCCCTCTCCATTCAGTTCAGTTCAGTTCAGTCACTCAGTCACATCTGACTCTTTGCGTCCCCATGGACTGCAGCGCATCAGGTTTCTCTGTCCATCACTAACTCCCGGAGCCTGCTCAAAGTCACGTCCATCGAGTAGGTGATAACATCCAACCATCTCATCCTCTGTTGTCCCCTTCTCCTCCTGCCTCCAATCTTTCCCAGCATCAGAGTCTTTTCCAATGAATAGGCTCTTCACATCAGGTGGCCGAAGTATTGGAGTTTCAGCTTCAGCATCAGTCCTTCCGATGAATATTCAGGACTGATTTCCTTTAGGATGGACTGGTTGGATCTCCTTGTAGTCCAAGGGACTCTCAAGAGTCTTCTCCAGCACCACAGTTCAAAAGCATCAATTCTTCAGCCTTCTTTTTGGTCCAACCTTCATATCCGTACACAACTACTGGAAAAACCATAGCTTTGACCATATTATGCTCATTACCTACACCATAGTTTGGTCTCAGGTCAAACAACAGGGAGGGAACATAGCCCCACTCATCAACCAAAAATTGGATTAAAGATTTACTGAGCATGGCCTCGCCCACCCATCAGAACAAGACCCAGTTTCCCCTACAGTCAGTATCGCCCATAAAAAAGCTTCTATAAGCTTCTTATCCTCGTCTGTCAGAGGGTCTGTTACAATCTCTATGTTCTAACTGGATATCTAGCCTTGTAAATGGAAGTCATTTTGTTGTTACTATTATTGTAGGTTTCCCTGATGTGGTTGGAGATTATATTATTCTGGTTTCCTTTTATGCCTTTAAAAACTTGTGTAAAAAAAATCTACTTTAACATACCACTTTCTCCACCCTACACGTGCAGGTTTCCAAATTTATCTGAATGATATACTGCTCCTTTAGGGCTTCCCAGATGGTGCAGTGGTAAAGAATCTGCCTGCCAATGCAGGAGATACAGGAGACTCGGATTGAATATCTGGGCAGAGGAGCTTAGATGCTACAGTCCATGGGGTTGCAAGGAGTCAGACCAGACTGAGTAACTGAGCATGCACAATTTGTTTGCTTGTCTGGCAAGATTTCTTTCTTTCTCATAGATACTTGTGTATCAGGCATTTTCATTTACCTGTATATAAATATATCTCTGATTTTAAAAAGGTAGTTGTATTTTTAATTTGAGTTTTAAAAATATTAGTATAAATATAGAACTTTTCACATAATTAGACACAAGAAAAATGAAACCCCAGTGAAAATATTTCTCTTTATGGCTTGCCTCTGAGTCAGAATTCCAAAAATCAATTCCACACAACTAAACACACTGACACTCCTTGGTCTGTAACACATGCCAGGTATGAAGAATGCACTAGAAATGTGAATTAGAAAATATAAAGAGGTAACATTTCCATGTAAGCCTTGGCATTGGCAGAAAGGAAGCAATCAACAAGCCTAAAAATTCTGTTCTCATAAAAATAACTTTCTTATTGTTATTTTGTTTTTACAAAAAAAATTGTCATCTTAGAGAAGACAACAGTTAAAAACCTCAGCTCCCACTGACCATTTCCAAACATACATTTGTAGGAAAAATGGCAAGTATTTTTACCTTGATCTGCTTTGTGTTTTCAGATAATTATACAATATTGAACACACTATGGAAGTTATTGGAGGGTTAGTTTCATCATATTTAAAGTTAGATGTATAGGAACAAGGATTTAATGTGAAATTCATGGACTCAGCTGAGACAGTTTGGAAAACTAGGATGCATAGTTTGTATTTTTCTACAGAGAGACAATTGATAGCTTTCAACTAGTATTCAAACATGCCATGGCTGAAAAATATTTCAGAAATACTATCGATGTATTTGAAACAGTAATATGATGAAATGATTCTATCATTGGCCTATTGGTATATTTGCACTGGTTTTAATAAAGAAAACATATTTACCATGTGCTACTGTATTCAAAGAGATATTTATTGGGAATGTGTCATGTTTTATGTACTCTACTGAACACTCTACTTACGCCATTTTGTGCAGTCTTCATAGTGGAATAAAGTAGGAGCTAATACCAACCTCATCTAATGAATGACTCATGGATCTAAAGGACTCATGTATCAGAGAATTCACATTACTTTCTCTGGTCATGTGGTTTATACACTATGGCATCAGAATCTGAGGCCGTCTTTCACCGAAGGAAGGTTCTTATGATCCTTGTGCCTAATGTGTTTGAGGAAGATGGGCTACAACAATAATGCCTATTTGAACTAGGAGCGCTGGACAAAATCATAAGTAATCATGGATTTTAACAATTTGTTGAAAAGATAAAATATTAGACTCTAATATCATTGGGAGGCCAGGAAAGCCTAGTTAGGTTGACAAATATTCTATGCCATTGATTCTGTCTTAGTCTTCCCTCTGCTCAGTCTTTTAAAAATTTCTCTCAATGAGACAAAAATTATAATTATCCACAGTTCTTTATAAGGAAATCCTAGACATGATTCTGCAGGGTGCTATAAGTGGAAACAGGAGTTTCTTCATGGTATTAAAGCAACAAAATAAGACATCATCATCTTTGGGAGAATAGTGATGAAATAAGAATAATCACCTGATCCACAGCTTGGCTACTCAAAGAAGACTCTATAATGGATAGTATGGGATAGTAAGTGAGTGGAAATGTATGCGTTATTATCTGGAGAGTCACCTGGGTATTATAAATTGATGTAGTAAAACAGTTTTGGAAAGCAATTTGGCAACCTGTCTAAAAAGCTATAAAAACCTTTATACCTTTTGACCCAGTAATATCTCCCCAGAGAATTTACTCTGAGGAAATAATTCAAAAAAGGAACACAACTATATGCATACAATTATTAATTATAGCATTAACTCAGCCATTGGAAAAGATGGAAACAACCTACATATCTAACAATAGAAGGGTAGTAAATTACAGGACATTAAATTGTAAAAAATATCAGATAGCCACTATAATTGTAATTTTGAATGCTGAATAAACATGAAAAATATATTCAATGGAGTTAATGAAAACAAAGAGTACAAAATTGCAGGTATTTAATGATTAAGTTTTTCCAAAAAGATTTACATTTGGATAAAGATTTTAAGGAGGACAGAGGAGACTGGTGTGCTGCAGTACGTGGGGTTGCAGAGTCGGACACAACTTAGTGACTGAACAACAACAACAAAAAGGTTTTAAAGGAACTAAAAGAAAGTACAAACAGTAGTATATTTTAAAAGTTGGCTTCAGATTGAAACCAGTTTTATGTTGACATATTTTAATGCTCTGATCAAACTATATGTAATAACTAAAAATCAGAAAAGAATTTGTGCTACTAAGTCTCACGTATTCATCTTGTTTCCACTGTGCTTGTTAAAGATCGGAGATAGGAACAGTGGTTAACTGTGTTATTCTTTATACTGATGATTGTAAACATACCCTCAATAATTGAATTGTTTTCAGTCACTGCAGTTTATTAAGGTCACGTTACAACATCCCTCGTGGTCCAGTGGTAAAGAAGCTGCTTTCTAATGCGGAGGAAACGGGTTCAATCCCTGGTCCTAGAAGATTCCCATGCCACATGGCAACTACACAAGTAAACAAACTGAGCCCGTGCTCTGGAGCCCATAAGCTGCAAGTGCTGAGCCCACACGCCGCACTACTGAAGCTCAAACTCCCTAGTAGCCCGTACTCTGCCACAGAAGAACCACCACAATGAGAAGCCTGTGCATTGCAACGAGAGAGTAGCCCCACTCACTGCAACTAAAGAAAGCCCATGTGTAACAACGAAGACCCAGCACAGCCAAAAATAATAATACGATTTTAAAAAGATCAGACTAGTAAATATGATTTTTTAACTGCATACACATTAAGTACTTTATTTCTTGTTTCCAGTTGGATTATAATATTACTTAAATTCCTAACTGGGTCCCTACTTCAGTATGCTCCATTTTTAAAATGCAATTTGTGTTTATTTTATTTATTTACTGAAGGTCTAATATATGCAAGGTACAAATAGGTAGGGGAGAAGAGAGCCCACTGTCACTTTCCATAACACACACATTCTCTTTATGCAAATCTTTTGATCCTCTTGGTTCTCTATGAATGTAGCTGATAGGCATTTCTCCTCAATGTGACAACTTCAACTTCTTTCAGTTCAGTTCAGTCACTCAGTCATGTCCAACTCTTTGTGACCCCGTGGACTATAGCATGCCAGGTTTCCCTGTTCTTCACTATTTCCCTGAGTTTGTTCAAACTCATGACCATTGAGTCAATGATGCCAACCATCTTATCATCTGTCACCCTCTTCTCCTGCCCCTAGTCTTTCCCAGCATCAGAGTCTTTTCCAATGAGTCAGCTCTTCGCATCAGGTGACCCAAGTATTGGAGTTTCAGCTACAAGATCAGTCCCTTCAATGAATATTCAGGGTTGATTTCCTTTAAGATTGGCTAGTTTGATCTCCTTGCAGTCCAAGGGACTCTCGAGAGCCTTTTCCAGAACTACGGTTCAAAAGCATCAATTCTTCCCCGCTCAGCCTTCTTTATGATCTAATACATACATACATGACAACTGGAACAACCATAGCTTTGGCTATACAGACCTTTGTCAACGAAGTAATGTCTCTACTTTTTAATATGCTGTCTAGGTTGGTCATAACTTTTCTTCCAAGGAGCAAGCATCTTTTAATTTCACAGCTGCAGTCACTATCCGCAGTGATTTTGGAGCCCAAGAAAATAACGTCTTACCAAAACCATAAATAATTCAAGAAAGAAAGAAAGAAACACGTTTTACAAAGACTCACTTTGTGTATGAGCACGTGTTTTAATATACATTCTTTATTTTAATATTAACAATAATGCTTAATTTTCTGAGTGTTTAATATGTGCCAAGCACTTTGCAAGAGCTTTACTTATAACGTCATGTTCAATTCCCACAATGCCAAGGTAAGCAATTATTCTCCATCACAGACAGAATTAAACTAAGGTAGCAAAGATGAAATAGTGAAATTTAATATGAATTTAATTAATTTATAAAGGTGGAACTGGACACTTTAGTTTTTCCCTGAGAAACATATACATATATTTTTTAAATATTGTCAGTAAACTCATGATTTCATTGAGGCCAGCATATAGATTTCAGAAAATAATTTGATATAAAATGTGAAATAATTGGATTTAAAGAAGTTACTCTAACTTAATAAAGTGTTACACCCTTCCTAAGGATAAAGTAAAATGTATAAAATCTAAGTTATCTTTCCAGTTCTTAAATACGTTATGCTACTTGATAAAACATCACTTGCTTATTGTGGATCAGACAATTTTACAGCTTGATTTAAATCGCTCTTGGGACTAATATGAATCAGCTTATTTATGGAGAATCAATCCTAAGATTTATTTCTTCTCTGGAGTACTGATAAACAAACACTTTAAAAAAAATCTAGAAAATAGCATTTCTATACTTTAAAGAGATACTGGAGAAGTTGATTTATCTATTTTATTAGAGGTTATAAATAACTAAGTAGATCTAACTGGTATATATTTGACAGTTCCCATGTTTATTTGATAAAATGAACCTATTTCTCAACAGAATTTTTATAGCTAAATATATAATTGTGCCCTGTGGTGTAACATCATTATAGATATATACAAAGCCATCACTGGGGCTTTGCTGGTGACTCAGATGGTAAAGAATTCTCCTGCATTTCAGGAGACGGGTTTCGATCCCTGGGTCGAGAAGATCCTCTGGAAAAGGAAATGGCAACTAGCTCCAGTCTTCTTGACAGGAAAATCCCACAGACAGAGGTGACTGGCAGGCTACAGTCCAGGGGGTCACAAAGAGTCAGTCACAACTGAGCACACAAAAATATATACACACAATGGTTAGAAGTGTTGTACTGGCTTTAACATATTTAAGATAAAATAAATAAGCATGACTTTATTTAATTCTTGATTCAAGGATGCTAAATGATTTAACTTTTTCCCAGCAGTGATACCTTGATTAATTCATCCTCTGAGAAGGAGGCTCAGCCTTATTTATATGAGTTCAACAGTTTTAACTAAAAACATCAATTGGAGGATGGAAAAAAAAAAACTTCTCTTTAAATGAAATACCAAACATTTACAAACCAGAGGAGACAGCTTTTGTTGCTGTTTGTTTTTCCCTTTCCCTGAAGTCCCTGAAGTACCTAGCTGTACACCAGTAGTCAGCCCAAGCCAACAGGTTCTGGAGCCCAGACCAGGTACTCATATTTTAAGATTTATTTTATGTATCAAACACTTTGATGGGTCTACTATATAGTAGGCATAGTTCCAAGCTCTTGGTTAATATTTACTAATTTTATCCTTATGACAACTCAGAAGAAGATGATACTCTTTATATACTCATTTTAAAGATAAAGAAACTTAGGTGCACAAACTTTAACCAACATTCCTAAAATCACAGAACAAGCAAGTGGTGGAAGCTGGACCTAAGTGCTGTGGATAGAATATTTGATCATCATCACCAGTATATGAGGCTATCTCTCCAGATCTTGGCCAAATGATTTGGTGGCTAGATCCTCCTGAGCACTTAACCTCTCTGAGGTTCAGTCTTTTCGGTTGAAAAACGAGAACAGTATCTACAATCAATGACTTCTGTGAGTCTGCACATACCAGTTTTGATGTTTTCATTCCTGTGTATCCCTCTGCAGCATAGATCTTCCCAGCAACCTACTAGAGTTGGTATTGGTTCTATCCAATAACACATTATATTATAAACTATATCCTATTTTGTACTCATCTTATTAGACTTGTAGTAGCATCAGGGTGTGCTAATGTGTCTAATCTACTCTACGTTGTGTTCCCAGTGCCCACAGAGGACCTGGAATGTAGGAGGAATTTAATCAATATAATTTTGTGAAAGGGTGAATGTACAATTTTCCTAATATCCATGGAATATTCATCAACAACATGTTAGCAAATGCATCTTCATCAATAGGCATGCAATAATAAAAGTAGCATTTCCTAGGAAATATTAAATAAAATCAAGATTGTGCAAAGGGGAATCAAAATGAAAGCACAAAAGCAGTTGACAAATCTTTAAATTATTGATGTACCAAATGGATGCCTTTTCCCTTTGAGATAAAAGTGTGAATTAAACCAAGAGCACTAAGGCCATGGTTAAAATGAGAAACACCAATCAATAAAGCAAAAATAAACCAAAAGATGTAATTGGACTCACAACCCAAGGTGTTTAAATGACATTTTTCTGGCAGCCTGGTCCTGTCAAATGACCATTAGAACTAACTACCAGAGTCACAAGCCTTGGAGGCTGACCCTACTTTAGCTGAAGCTGAAGGAAATTTCTATATGTGGTTACCAATTATCTTAGACAGAAAGATCCAACTTAAATTGTATTCAGAAGATAGAGTGGCCCAGTACAGCCACTGCTCACAAATACAACAGCTTCATCTGGCCATATCTGCAACCAGTGGGCTTCTTGCTTCTTGCCTATGACTCTGATTTCTAGAACTCAAACTCAAAACTATATTAAAATTAAAACTTACAGGCAAAATTGTCATAGACCTTAAATTTTATGCTGAGAGATTTTATATGAAGCAGATTGGTTTTCTTACACCTTAGTTTGGGAATTTCATTAGCAAGCTGGGCATATATAAAACAAATCACTGAGCTGTTTGACAGTATAATGACTCACCATTAAAAAAAAAGAAAAGAAAAATACTGAAATGTTTCTAAAATGAAGAGTCAAACTACAGAAGGAAGCTGATATGCTTTTACAAAATGGGCCTGAGGACAAAAACCAAAGATAAATGTGTATGTTTAAAATTACTTGTGGGCAAGGCTCCCATCTTAAATATTTGAAGTATTCAGGCCTCCAGGCACCTGTTCAAGTTTGTGCTGATTCTCTCCAGGCAGCTGCTTACTTGCCTCTGCTTCAAGCTGGACCTGAACATGGTCCAGGATGTAGCATTGATGAGCAAGTTCAGCTGGTGCTAAATGACAGGTGTTGGCTCCTGATTGCCTTCAGTGGCATGGTGGGGGATATTTCTTAACAGAGGGAAAGAGAGGAGACATCAAACACTTGCTCTTCCAATTCAATGTTTTAATGTTTGTCCAAATCAATGTTTAATGTTTAATGAAAGGCATAGACTAGCAAAAGAAATAAGTTAATACCAGGCTTACAGAAAACTTTTTCTTAATGAATGCACACTGGTAGCACAACAAAGAGGTGACATGGCTCGTAAGATCTAGGATACTTTACAAAGTCCATTATCCACAGGGCATACTCTTATGATCACTAAAGCCTTGAATCCAGGTGGATGGGTTGACCCAATGGTCAAGACAACTGCAAGATCTCACTGTGTCAGCCTCTAGACCACGGTCTGTGGGCCACTAACTGAGAAGGCATGGAATGCACTTTCCATAAGTATATGAAGCTAACAGAGGTACTTCTACAACCAGATGGGCACAGAAATGCTCCCAAGTCCATCCTAGAATCCAGTGAGACTTTTCTGGGTGACAATAGAGCATATCAACGAATTATGCCCTGAATGGTAAATCCAGCCTACTGCTTATTTGATTAAATAAGCTTTGAATCAAAATAAGCAGTAGGCTGGATTTTATGTGTGCATTTTATATTGAAAGGAATCTAGAAGGCTATTTAATGACCTGTAAAAAATTTATGAATTTCAAATTGCAGTAGCTGAAAATAAAGTTTTATTGGAACACAGCCACACAGCATTTGTTTACATATTATATATGGCTACTTTTGTGACAGAGTAGTTGTAACATAGACTATATCATTCACTGAGTATAAATTGCTTGCTATTTGGCCTTTTACCAAAATGGTTGCCAATAAACATATAGTATATGGCATTTGACATTGGTATAGCCTCTTACTAGTTGTGATAATCCGTAACTCTGAGCCTCAGTTTGCTCAGCTGTAAGGGGATATTACGGAGAAGGCAATGGCAACCCACTCCAGTGTTCTTGCCTGGAGAATCCCAGGGACGGGGGAGCCTGGTGGGCTGCTGTCTATGGGGTCGCACAGAGTCAGACATGACTGAAGTGACTTAGCAGCTTAGCAGCAAGGGGATATTAATATTCATTTCAGGGTTCTTGGGCATATTACATGAGATAAGGTGTGATAAAGTACCTAACATAATGGCAGTAAATGGTTAATATTTTTATTCATAATGTAATAAGAAAGATAATAAATATCATATTTCCTGGTCTCTATGTTATGATTCTGAATAATGTGAGAGGCCACGAGTCTCCCTACAATTCCAGGCTGTTTGAGAGTATATTGGATATTTTCTCAGGCAGGGATCCGTTCCATAGTAAAATTCCATAGACTAATGACTTAAAAGGGCTTCCCAGGTGGCCCAGTGGTAAAGAATCCTTCTGCCAATGCAGAAGATGCAGGAGATGTAGGTTCAATCCCAGGGTCAGGAATATCCCCTGGAGTAGGAAATGACAACCATCACCAGTATTCTTGCCAGGTCAATGTCATGAAAAGAGGAGCTTGGTGGGCTATAGTCCACAGGGTTGCAAACAGTGGGACACAACTGAGTGACTGAGCATGCAGATGGCTTCAAAACAGAAATGCATTTCTCACAGTTCTGCTGATCAGGAAGCCCAGTAGTTGGGACCCCACCTGGTCAGGTTCTAAGGCAACCTCTCTTCTTGGCTTGCAGGTTCTAAGGAAACCTCTCTTCTTGGCTTCTTTACTCATTGTATTCTCATGTGGTAGAGAAAGAAAGGCAGAGAATGAGAAGACTCTGGTGTTTCTTCTTCTTGTGAGGGAAATTATCCCATCATGGGGCTTCATCAACATTAGCTCCTCTAAACCTACTTACCTCTCAAAAATTCCACCTCCAAATACCATCACTTTGGGGATTAGGATTTCAACATACGAATTTGGGATGGGAGACAGTAAATCCAAAACAGATATTGAATCTCTGGCAGCTGTTCCGCTGTTTTTCCAGTGTGTAGTAGTGTTCAATTCAATATCAGCTTTAGGAAAGAATCCCTGTTAGTCTTAACCAGTGGGGCCCTTTTGTCAATAAGAGAGGGACTTTTTATTTATCTCACTGACTATAAAGTGTCATTGCATTAACTGACGGCAAATGTGTGTGTGTGTGTACGCGCGTGCTAAGTTGCTTCAGTTGTGTCTGACTCTTTAAGACCCTATGGACTGGAGCCCACCAGGCTCCTCTGTCCATGGGACTCTCTAGGCCAGAATACTAGAGTGCATTGCTGTTTCCTCCCCCAGGGGATTTTCCTGACCCAGCAATTGAACCCGCATCTCTTACACCTACCACATTGGCAGATGGGTTCTTTACCACTAGCACCACCTGGGAGCCCCATATATATATAAGATTAAACAAAAAATCACACCCCAAAACTCAGCATCACCGCTTATGAATGTCACCCCTTTCCTGCAGAGACCGGTGAACAGATGTAAAGCCTAAAACTTCTACAGAATTTTACAAACATCGTTCCGTGATCAGGCAATCCAGTTCAAGGTAAAAGAAGGGATAGGAGAGTCAAGCCACAAGAGCCAGAGAACAAAGAATGCCTTAAGCCAGCCACGCATCTCATGTTTCCTGCCTGTGAGCTTCTCAGTCCTTTAGAGCTTAAGTCACTTTGAGTTAGATTTCTTGAATTTCACCAACAATGTAAACTAATTACTGCAACTGGTACCTGCCTGTAGATTCAAGTTGAAAGCCGACCTACCTGTATCACTCAGATGTCCAGTAGAGAATCAGAGTGCAGTGACTCATCAATTCACTATAATTGTATATGTTGAGATCCATTTATAACTTATAAAATATCGCATATACCTTGCTCAATAAACTTCACTTTGTACTTAGGGCCACTGTGTTCAAAGCACTGTGCTCAAGCTGGGGAAGATGCAAAGATGAATCAACACATTACTAGACTTCAAGGACTTAAGGACCTTGTGGAGAAGAGCAACATATAAACTACATGAGAAATTAAAATAGGAGGTGAAACAAAATGAGGCACATGTTCAACACAGCATTAGAGCCAGAGACCAGAGTTACTGCCCCCATTAGATACTCACAACAGCTCTGCGGGGGAGACTGAACAGATGTTTTTATCCTCATTGTTACAGATTAGAAGATTCTGAAAGGTCCAGTGTGACTGGGGTAATTAGTTCTACATTAATTGTGCTCAGTGATTTTGGCTCAAAGCCCAATGTTCTTTTCATTCTTCCATGAAATTTCTTAAAAATAATAACAGCATTGTAGATAAAAGGTATTGTGTATTAAACATTTCATAAAGGGCTGACATATAGCAACCTGACATACACTGTCAAGGAATAAAATGTGAAATGTATAAGATAATGGGAGCGCACTCTGAGCAACCTAAGGTCACCTGTTCCAGTTAAGGAGAAGCTACCACTCAGCTCATTATTGGTCGATATTATGAGAATTTTCTACTTTTTAAGAGATTCGTCATCTAAAGTGTATATGGAATTTAAAAAGCATTTTCACATTTTAATCAAGTCCTATCAAGTCTACCTCCAAAATACATATTGAACTTGTCTACTTCCTTCCATCTGTCTGCAATATCCTCCTAAATGATCTTCCAGATTCCAGTGCTATCCCTTTCTTATACACCCTCCAAACAATGGTCAGAGTGATGCATTTAATAATAAAGGCTATCATCTCTTTATATACCCTAAATACTCATTGATCAGGATTTAACATGGAAGCCCAGACATCCTGGGTATTATAGGAATAATTGGCCTCTTTTAAAGATTAGATCTTACACAAATATGGTAAGAAGTGGTTATGTGAAAGAGTTTGAAACTGAAACTAAAAAAACAAACAAACAGAAAAGAGTCATTGACTCGTCACCCAATGCACTGATGTGGCTAGAAACCTAAATCTCACTGTGTGTGTGTGTGTTTAAATAGGTTTATATGCATGTATAGACAGAGAAGAAGAGAGTGACAGAGGATGAGATGGTTGGATAGCATCACCCACTCAATGGGCATGAGTTTGAGCAAACTCTGGGAGACAATGAAGGACAGGGAAGCCTGGTGTGCTGCAGTCCACTGGGTCACAAAGAGTCAGATATGACTTAGCAACTGAACAACAGACAGATATATAGGCATATATTTTTCAGTAATTATATTTATTTTTATATGGGGTCCTGTTATATAATTCATCATAGTTTGTATATATGCAAATTTATTAAAATTAATAAGTGTATAGGTTTAACTACACTTATGGGTATGTCAGTGTCTGTACAAGAAGGTTCAAATCTGATATCAGATAGAATTCTGACGTTGGCACATTGGATAAAGCAATATCTCCACACAGCTTATTTCTAGCTGGAGAACTACATTTTACACATGAAAACAAAGGACCAGATCACGCATGATTTTACCAAGATATATCATAGAGATGATTTTTATTTGAAGACCAATATTTCCAACTAGGAAGCTTATATCAGACAGTTAACAAATCAAAATTATCTTAAGACCCAAAGCACCATCCCTGAAGAAGGGCAAGGCAACCCACTCCAGTATTCTTGCCTGGAAAATCCCATGGACAGAGGAGCCTGGTGGGCTACAGTTCATGGAATTGCAAAGAGTCAGACACAACCAAGCAACTGAGCACAAACCACCTTGCCAAGAACATTTCTACTATTTGGGATTTAAATTTCTCTTGTTCACAAAGTAAAGACTCACACTGTCTATCTACCTGCAGGTATTCAGTCTTCATGGGCAAAGTGATCTCATGGGTTTTTGTACATTTTACCTCCAGATATTATGAAGAGTAAGAAATTCCACCTAACTGTCTCACAGGATCCCTAGGACTCTGGAACTTTTTTAAAGATTTGAAAGGACTATGAGGCAGTCTGTGGAACAAGTGGATGTGATGGAAAACCACATTACTCAGAGATGACCTTAAGTGAAAGTCACTCAGTTGTGTTCAACTCTTTGAGACCCCATGGACTAAGCAAGTGGTCTTTTGAATTCTCCAGGCCAGAATACTGGAGTGGGTAGCCTTTCCCTTCTCCAGGGGATCTTCCCAACCCAGGAATCAAACCCAGGTATCCCACATTGCAGGCGAATTCTTTACCAGCTGAACCACAGGGAAGCACAAGAATACTGGAGTGGGTATCCTATCCCTTCACCAGTGGATCTTCCCAACTCAGGAATCCAATGGGGATCTCCTGCATTGCAGGTGGATTCTTTATCAACTGAGCTATCAAGGAAGCCCAATCTTAGAGAATTCCGTTTCTTCTGCATTTACTCTCACAGTGCCCAATACAAAGCATGTGCATGACAAATCCACATGCTTTGCATTTGCATTTATTTGTTGAAACAATGATTCAATGGGATGAATGAAAATAAAACCACGTAATATTATGGCTATGTGATTCTCTAGAATCTGGGACTTTACTTTGTGGTGGAGCCAAACAGTAATAGAATTTAACACTAAAGTGCTTTTTCTTTTTCACTCCATGCAGTGCTCCTCCAAAAAACAGAATTAGGCTGCTAGCACTTACCATGAACACCAAATATGTACAAGGCATGGAGACACACTAACCATTCTGTCTGCTCAGATGGCATGCATATTCAATACATGGGCTTAGTCAACCGTTTGTTACATATTGCAATTCTTCACATTCTAGACTCTTGATATAGATCTTGATGTTAGAACGTTTTAACCTACAGAAGCACTGTCAAGCTCAACAAGTCTCACCATGATCAGTTTTCATAATGCTGTGCTTTCATGCACACGTCGGTGGTCGGTGTCACCTCTATCTAGTATTTTGTCCATTAAACCAAACCTGAAATGCACAATGTAATAACAGGCAAACTTCAAGCAAAAATATTTTTTCTCAATACTTATCCATGGAGAAATTTAACAGAGATGATCAAAGGTTTTCTCCTTTCCATGGGTGAGGACTAAATCAAATCCTCATCTTGTCCTGATCCCTACAAGAAACAGAAAACATATCTAAGAGTTCTAATGTTTGAAGACATTAGATTACATGCATGTCAGATTTTCTAACTGATTATAACTCAATTCAAAACAACACAGAAATTTATCCACAACTAAAAGATGTGACAGCAGCCATGAAATTAAAAGATGCTTGCTCCTTGGAAGAAAAGTTATGACCAACATAGACAGCAGAGACATTACTTTGCCAACAAAGGTCCATCTAGTCAAAGCTATGGTTTTTCCAGTAGTCGTGTATGGATGTGAGAGTTGAGCTATAAAGAAAGCTGAGTGACGAAGAATTGATGCTTTTGACCTGTGATGTTGGAGAAGACTCTTGAGAGTCCCTTGGACTGCAAGGAAATCCAACCAGTCAACCCTAATGGAAAACATTCCTAAGTATTCATTGGAAGGACTGATGCTGAAGCTGAAACTCTAACACTTTGGCTACCTGATACAAAGAACTGACTCACTGGAAAAGACTCTGAAGCTGGGAAAGATTGAAGGCAGGAGGAGAAGGGAACAACAGAGGATGAGATGGCTGGATGGCATCACCAACTCAATGGACATGAGTTTGAGTAAACCCCAGGAGTTGGTGACAGACAGGGAGGCCTGGTGTGCTGCAGTCCATGGGGTTGCAAAGAGTCAGGCACGACTGAGCGACTGAACTAAACTGAAATAATTGGTGCTTACATTTTGAATGCAAAGTAAAAAGACAAAAAGAATGACAATCCTACAGATAATGTGGATAGCAGAGCAAAACTTTTGTGTGCCTATCAAAGTGTGTAACTGCTTCAACTTTTTTTCTTTTAGACATATTTGAAACCAAGTAGACATAAGAATCTGTTACATGGTTTGTGTGCTAAATCACTTCAGTTGTGTCTGACTCTTTGTGACCCAATAGACTGTAGCCCACCAGGCTCCTTTGTCCATGGGATTTTCCAGGCAAGAATACTGGAGTGGGTTGCCATGCTCTCCTCCAGTGAATCTTCCTGACCCTGGGATCAAACTCACATCTGTTATGTCTCCTGTATTGGCAGGTGGGTTCTTTACCACTAGCACCACCTGGGTTACTAAAGTATAAATATAGAAAATAAGATGTAACACAGGACATAGAAATCATTTTTTACCGATCCTATAAGACTGTCTATCCGACTTGTCCCATAAGCATTACTGGACAAACTTGGTTTTAAAATATCAGGAAAGCAGAATTCACATTTCCTATTTCTATATTGGTCATTCCTCCTAGATTATAGTTCTTTATATCTCATTATACCTCTAAGTGTATTTAGGTTTTTTGTTTTTGTTTTTTCTGAGATATTGGCAAGTATTACCATGTTTGTTTTCTGAGTCTTAATAATTTCTTCTAAATCACTGTGGTCTTCAATTTTATCCTTCAAGCAACGTTATGGCTCTTCACTTATCTATATTGTTTCTGCAATTTTAAATTTGTTTAAATTTTTCGTCCTTTATTACTTCCTATCCTTCCTCTTCTTTCTCACTCTCTTTTTCCTTCTGTCTGTCTTTTTTTCCCCTCTATTCTCATCTTCATCTTTCCTTTCTCCTGCATAGGTCAATTTTGCATAGATTCTGCATAGATAAATGGCTAATTTATCTCTTTTAATCTCATCCCCTACCCCATCTTTTCCTACACATATTAGTCTCCAGGCTTAAACTTATCATTTTCAATTCAGAGACTTCACATTTGCTGTTTGTCTGGCCTGGAATGCTCTTTCCCCAGTCTTTCTCTTTCCCATCAAAGCTATCATATATAGCTGTGTACTGTGTACCACACAATTCCCAGGGTAACACTCATTAAGCTATTATGTGACTGATTTCCCCAGTTTTGCAACATGGTGGTCTGATTTCTACCTTAAGAAACTCAGCTTATATATCTTTAAATAGGCCTTTTCTCACAATCATATGTAAAGTCCCTCTACCTATCCCACTCAATCTGGTAACTCTTCATCTCATCCTGTCAATTTCTTTCATAACACTTATGGGAATCAGTAATTATTCCACATATTTATTTATTGCATATTAATCATATCTATTCTCTAGACTAAACTTTCTTGAGTTTTGTGGTCTCCTGTGCCTTGGTCTAGGTTGTATTGTGTAATACCTGTTACATCTTTAACTATGCCTGACACATACAAGGCCCTTTATAAATCAGTGTTGAATAAAGAAAAAAAAATAATTATCTAGTGAATACAGTTTCCTTGAATATATTCATTTTTATTTCTCATTACAATTAGATGGAATAAAAACCAGTCTCCAAATAATGATCTCACCATCCATCTGTTGTATATTACATCATTTCTTTGGTTTCATGAATCTATCCTTTCTTTGAAGGTGTTTGATTAAAATTTAATTGTGCTTGTAAAATATAACTTATTTTAAATATTGCTTTAACATTTTTGTTGATGTGCAAATATGTTTGATGATGGCAAGGTGCAAGTAAAGCTTGCATGGAGGTTGGTCTAGGATGGTCAGTGAGGGAGGAAGCAGAAGAGTTTATTGATGGAGCAATAGAAAAGTCCCACAGAGATTTTCCATCTACTTTGTAATTCTAACCAAGCCTGCCTGGCTCTTCACTGCTGAATGGGTAATGAGACTGAAAGTGACACTCATAATGCCCTCAACTATATCACTTCTTCCCGGCTGATTTCAGGACAGTGATGGTGGATAGTTCCCTGCACTTTGCAGCTTTCTGATAAGAGATCTTCTGCTTTGCTTTCTGATATCTTGAAAGGCCATTCAGCCAAGCATAGAAACAACCCACCAGTGGAGGAAAGGACAGGAGAATTAATACCCTTGGGAACAATTTCCAACTATGGAGGGGTGGGGTTTTGTGACTAAATGTCCTAGTCCCACTCTCTTTTGTGGGACATATCTGAAGCAGTTTCTACATTAGTTAGTACTCAAGGTTACCCAGAAGCCATTGCTGCACTTGGTATTGGGTTTATTTTTCCTGGTCTCACTCTCCCCACTACCTCTCTAGTGAGTTGTAGAATTATCCTCCAGAATAAACCACAAGGATTCAAATATTTCTCTTAGCAACTACTTTTGCATGTGTGTCATTTCAAGCATCTCTGACTCTTTGCAACCCTGTGGACTGTAACCCACCAGCCTCCTTTGTCTATGGGATTTCCCAGGCAAGAATACTGGAGTGGGGTTGCCATTCCCTTCTCCAAAGGATCTTCCTGACCCAGGGATTGAACCTGTCTCCTTTGTTTCCCACAACTACTTTTGGGAGACCCCAAATAGGTAAAAGCCATTAAATTTTGTCCCCTCTTATTTAATCTGTACCCCATCCATACTCTTCACAAGAACCTTTGTCACAGTTATGTACTATTACTATGTAATAAATTCAGAAAATGCCTAAAGTAAAATAAAAATAGCTGGAGAAAAAGCTAGTCTTTTTAAAAACTTTGCACCCAAAGGTTCAGCGTTCTTATCTAAGTAATATTGCTTCTTTTGACCTAGACCATCCCACTTTATGGGCTTCCCTAGTGGCTCAGCTGTTGAAGAATCCACCTGAATTGCTGGAGACCTGGGTTCAACCCCTGGATTGGGAAGATCTCCTGGAGAAGGGAACAGCTACCCACTTCAGTATTCTGGCCTGGAGAAATTTGTCCATGAGGTTACAAAGACGTGACTGAGCAATTTTCACTTTATCTCATTTTATACATCAAAAATCATAATGTTTATCTTTTTATGACTCTTGCAAATGAGATACTGAATAAGATTTAAGAAAAAAGAAACAACATAAGACACACAAGGACTTAAATTCATACCCAGGCTTCAGCATTTCCTACTTTTCAAAATGGGGAAATCATTCTTCACCTCTCCAGACTTACTAAATTGGTAATTGTAATATATATCTTACAGGTTAATTTTAGTGGTCAACTGTAAAGCATACCTCACTACACTAGCCTTTTATGCTTCAGTTAAAAGAAAAAAAAATTGTGTCTAACTACTTTATATGGCTAATATACTAACATGGGAAAAAAGTCTCCAAAATATAGATATAAAGAAAGAAAATTATATGTTTTTTGATATATGTACCATATGCATCATATCATATGTACCACATGTATATGTGCCAAATATATATGTATGTATATGTGTATACATGTACTTATATGGTGCGTATACATATATGTTATGGTGCATATACATATATGTATATGGTAGATGTGTACACATACTATGTTTAAAACAAACCCACATGACTTTAAAACTGTACATATGTATATGCATATACATACCTAAACATGCATTTTATATATGAAAATATGAGAGAATATGTAAATACACTGCAAAAATTCTGAAAGATGCATATGAATTTGTGGGTGAAACACCAAAGTGGATTTCGCATTTTATGCTATATACTTCCCCAACTTCTGTCCTTTATGATAGTAAGAGTACCTACTCATGTATTTCTTGTGTAATAAATAGATCACATATTAATATTTCCCATTCTTATTTTATATATGGAACTTCTCTTATGCAAAATTTTACAGAAACTATTTTAATGTGGAAACAAACAAAAGGCAGTATTTTTTGCTATGAAACAATAGTATGGTGCTTGGGCCATGGTAAACATTCCAAAAATGTTAATTGAGTATATTAAGGAGTAAGTAAATAAATGACTGACCAATTATTGTCACCAAAGCTCCAATCTCTAAAGTGGACCTATCGTCATTATTATTGTTCAGCAACATAAAATCCAATACAATCTGAAAGCTGAAATTAAACAGCTTGAATGAGGTTCCTAGAAACTCACTGTTACTTTCTATTTAATTTCTTACAATACTTTTCTAGGGTTGTTGTTATGACTGGAAATGATCGTGGAATGGTGTGTAGTCAATAGAAGTTGGAGAGATGAGTTGATTTTACAGAAGCATTTTTTTTTAATTTAAATATTAGTATTGTTTTCATCAAGATTGATGTTTACTAAACTTATTGTGATAATCATCTCATGATGTATGTGATATATGCAAGTCAAATCATTATGCTTTAGACTTTAAACTTATAGCACTGTATGACACTTATTATCTCAATAAAACTGGAAGAAAATAGATAGCTGCAAGAAACAACTCTAATAAATCCATATCTAGAAAATGATCACACAACACACAATGTAATACAAAATATATTTGCATTGAGTTAAATAATAAATATGGGCTTCCCTGGTAGCTCAGATAGTAAAGAATCTGCCTACAATGCAGGAGACCCAGGTTTGATCCCCTGAAGAAGGAAATGACTACCCACTCCAGTTATTCTTGCCTGGAAAATTCCATGTAGTTCTAGTGAACTACAGTCCATGGGCTCACAAAAAGAGTCAGACACAACTGAATGACTAACACAAAAAATCAATATAAAGTCAAAATGTATTATTTTAATCCACATGATCATAACACGATTCAGAATAATAGATTCAATTTATTTTCATTAAATTCTTTGAAATTGTTATTATCATGAAAAGTGATATTTGTGATTAAAAACTCTGCTTAGGCATGCAGCCGCTCATGCTTGGTTAGATAAAACTCAGTTTTATATATTTAAGTGTTCAAACTCCTGGCTCACTGTTAGACTAATGTTGCTGTTTATCTATTACCATCACTCTTCCCTTCTCAACATATTCAATCCTTAATCTCTGCAAAACAGGAACGGCAAAATTTAATGTACATGACAGTGCCAGAAATGCTGTTTCGAATCTCATGAGGAAACACATCATCAGTTATCTCTCTGAAATCACTGATCATTTGAATAAAATTCTGGGAGTTAGAAGATGGTGAATGGCAGAGCCAAAGTTTGAATATAAGACATTTGGCTCCAGAGCCAGTAAGTATTAAGTAATACTTAAGTAAGTATTCTTCAAATTAGATAAAGCTTAAAATATTCAGTAAGAATCTACTGTAATTTAATCTTGTTCCAGAAGTAACCAGTCTTGGTATTTTTTTTTTGCAACGCTAAGTCACTTCAGTTGTGTCCGACTCTGTGCGACCCCATAGACGGCAGCCCACCAGGCTCCCCCGTCCCTGGGATTCTCCAGGCAAGAATACTGGAGTGGGTTGCCATTTCCTTCTCCAATGCATGAAAGTGAAAAGTGAAAATGAAGTCTCTCAGTCGTCCCCGACTCTTAGCAACACTAAGGACTGCAGCCTACCAGGCTCCTCCGTCCATGGGATTTTCCAGGCAAGAGTACTAGAATGGGGTGCCATTGCCTTCTCCGATCTTCTTCTTCTTCTTCCTCTTCCTCTTCCCCTTCCCCTCCTCCTCCTCCTCCTTCTTCTTCTCCTTCTTCTCCTGCATTGTAGGCAGATTCTTTACTATCTGAGCTACCAGGGAAGCCCATATTTATTATTTAACTCAATGCAAATATATTTTGTATTACATTGTGTGTTGTGTGATCATTTTCTAGATATGGATTTATTAGTGTTGTTTCTTGCAGCTATCTATTTTCTTCCAGTTTTATTGAGATAATAAGTGTCACACAGTGCTATAAGTTTAAGAAGAAGGAGAAGAAGGAGATTACACACACCTTGTAATCAATGGAGTTGTAATTTGACTTAGGCAACCTAACTATTTTCCAGTCATAGTAACTGTGTCTATTTGGTTTGGCCTGTCAGTCATGTCTGACTCTTTGAAACAGCATGGACTATAGCCTGCCAGACTTCTCTGTCCATGGGACTTCCCAGGCAAGAATACTGGAGTGGGTTGCGATTTACTTCTCCAGGGGACCTTCCCAACCCAGGCATCCAACCCAGGTCTCCTGCATTACGGAAGGATTCTTTATCATCTGAACCACCACTGAAGCCCATAACTGTGTCTGTATCTATATGCAAATTATGGGGCTAGAATTAACTAATATATATGCATTAATCTTAGCATCGGAGAAGATAATGGCACCCCACTCCAGTACTGTTGCCTGGAAAATCCCATGGATGGAGGAGCCTGGTAGGCTGCAGTCCATGGGGTCACAAAGAGTCGGACATGACTGAGTGACTTCCCTTTCACTTTTCACTTGCATGCATTGGAGAAGGAAATGGCAACCCACTCCAGTGTTCTTGCCTGGAGAATCCCAGGGACGGGGGAGCCTGGTGGGCTGCCGTCTCAGGGGTCACACAGAGTCAGACTTGACTGAAGCGACTTAGCAGCAATCTTAGCATATTTTTAACTACTTTCTAACTTCTCACTTGGCTATCACTAAATTGCATTGACCAAGTAAGCATTTAATTTGAAGGCCATAGCTATTTGTTGTAGGAAATGTAAGGTTGGATTTAGGATTGTAAAAATGGAGTGGATCTGGATAAGTGGAAAATCAATAGAGATTTTTGGACAAAGGGTACTGAACACCTGGCTTTATATATGGAAGATTTATTTATGGTTGGCAGTTAAATAAAAGTGATGCTATTACCATTGCAATAGGAGAAGGCAATGGCAACCCACTCCAGTACTCTTGCCTGGAAAATCCCATGGATGGAGGAGCCTGGTAGGCTGCAGTCCATGGGGTCACAAAGAGTCGGACATGACTGAGTGACTTCCCTTTCACTTTTCACTTGCATGCATTGGAGAAGGAAATGGCAACCCACTCCAGTACTCTTGCCTGGAAAATCCCATGGATGGAGGAGCCTGGTAGGCTGTAGTCCATGGGGTCACTAAGAGTCAGACACGACTGAGTGACTTCACTTTTACTTTTCACTTTCATGCATTGGAGAAGGAAATGGCAGCCCACTCCAATGTTCTTGCCTGGAGAATCCCAGGGATGGGGGAGCCTCATGGGCTACCATCTATGGGGTCGCACAGAGTTGGACACGACTGAAGTGACTTAGCAGCAGCAGCAGGTAAATGTTATTGGAGGCTTACTTTGTGCCAGACATTATATATATATATATATATATATATATGTATGTATGATATATCACTACTAAAGTTCATTTTACAAGTGAACTATCGAGGGCATAAAGGTATGATTTATCTAAGACACATAGCTGGCAAATTTCAGAGGAATGGCTGGAGTCTAGTCATGTCTAATTCCAAACTTGATCCTGCCAAGCTTTTGCAAAACTATGGGAGAAATATCAGTAACCTTAGATATGCAGATGACACCACCCTTATGGAATAAAGTGAAGAGGAACTAAAAAGCCTCTTGATGAAGGTGAAAGAGGAGAATGAAAAAATTGGCTTAAAGCTCAACATTCAGAAAACTAAGATCATGGCATCCTGTCCCATCACTTCATGGCAAATAGATGGGGAAACAGTGAAAACAGTGGCTGATTTTATTTTTCTGGGCTCCAAAATCACTGCAGATGGTGATTGCAGCCATGAAATTAAAAGACACTTACTCCTTGGAAGAAAAGTTATGACCAACCTAGACAGCATATTAAAAAGCAGAGACATTACTTTGTCAACAAAGGTCTGTCTAGCCAAGGCTATGATTTTTCCAGTAGTCATGTATGGTTGTGAGAGTTGGACTATAAAGAAAGCTGAGCACTGAAGAATTGATGCTTTTGAACTGTGGTGTTGGAGAAGACTCTTGAGAGTCCCTTGGACTGCAAGGAGATCCAACCAGTCCATTCTAAAGGAGATTAGTCCTGGGTGTTCATTGGAAGGACTAAAGTTGAAGCTGAAACTCCAATACTTTGGCCACCTGATGCAAAGAGTTGACTCATTGGAAAAGACCCTGATATTTGGAAAGATTGAGGGCAGGAGGAGAAGGAGACAACAGAGGATGAGATGGTTGGATGGCATCACCAACTCAATGGACATAAGGAGTTGGTAATGGACAGGGAGGCCTGGCGTGCTGCAGTTCATGGGGTCGCAAAGAGTCAGACAGGACTGAGCTACTGAACTGAACTGAAATGAACTGATGGACAATTAGAAACAAAAGAAGAGTTAAGAGCTTTTTTTCTGCTGATTTTGAAAAGATGGCAGTCAGTGAAAGAGGCACATCACAGTCTTCTCACTCAGCTTCAATACAAAGCTGTTTCCTGGGTATGTGCCCAGGAATCAGGAGAGATTACAATACAGGATGTGAACTAGATTGAGAAGCCTCTCACCAGACAAGACTGCTTAATACCTCAACACCTACTACCCCTGTAATGGTCCTAAGATCATATATTACAGCACTTTAATTGAGAACAGTCTGTTCCGGTTAAGAAGCTTGAGTCTTTGTGGAAAGAATTTAACACAGTGTATTCACAGTGTGTCTGAAAACATGGGGATGGGCACATTTCTTTGAGAATTTGACCTTGCTGTTGGGATGAGTTTTTAGTGAAATGCACCCTCAAGCCCTAAACTCAGCTGATGTATTTTTAATCTGAATTTTTCTTAGATTTCGTGGTACATCCGTTGCAGCTCATAACATACTCCACCTTGTGTGCTAGACTTATTCACCTGATATACCTCTCCGCCAACACTTACGGGCAGAACCACAGTCTTTATCACCTGCATGATTATGCTTCCTACATGTGGCATTTTGCATGACATACCTCCCAGATAGAAGATCAGTTCCGAAATATCTGTTCAATGAGTCAGTTTATTCACTTAGTCTCTAATGAAAGGCAAAACCTGCGACAATGACCAGTGCCTTTACTTCTTCTAATACCCTTCAGATTTGTATCTACTTTCCAAGTGTCCACAAAATGACATCAGCATATCATGAGGCGAAGTGTATCCTTGTGAATCTTCAGAGTAAAGGACCCAGAGTACGACACAGAAAGTCTTTTTATGATTTCTGTATTTTTCATGTTAGTGGGATTCTCGGACTTTAACTTTCTTGAAACGTATGCTTAGATGTCTGAAAATCTTCCTAATTGGAAAAGTTGAAGAGTAAGTTTTGGAATTTTCCCTTGAAAACCTGTCATGTCCATGTTCAAGTTGACCTTTTCATGTGGTACACACATGACTAGGCTTCGCCAGAATGAAAAAAGTCAAACAGCATGCATGAATCTCACCATATTTAAATCATTTAACTTTCACTTGGATGGCTGTGTTGTCCTCAGTTAAGGAAAAATGTTTTCCCACAACTGCTTAGGACATCTAAATTAAACTACCTTCTTTGAAACTGAATAAATAAAATCAATGGCAGAACAACTGGAATAAATATTATATATCACATAAATTGTGTATATATGTGTGTGAGCCTGCAGGCGCACTACAGTGTAAGAATGCTGCTGCTGCTAAGTCGCTTCAGTCATGTCCGACTCTGTGCAACCCCATAGACGGCAGCCCACCAGGCTCCCCCGTCCCTGGGATTCTCCAGGCAAGAACACTGGAGTGGGTTGCCATTTCCTTCTCCAATGCATGCAAGTGAAAAGTGAAAGGGAAGTCACTCAGTCATGTCCAACTCTTTGTGACCCCATGGACTGCAGCCTACCAGGCTCCTCCATCCATGGGATTTTCCAGGCAACAGTACTGGAGTGGGGTGCCATTGCCTTCTCCATGGTGTAAGAATAGCAGGAGGTATAACATATATGAGCAAAGATTAAATACATTCAAGCTCATAGTTTCATCATTAAACTGAGAGTGGCAGCGAAAGTGGTTCAGCGTGTCTGATTGTTTGTGACCGCATACAGTCCATGGAATTCTCTAGGCCAGAATACTGGAGTGGGTAGCCATTCCTTTCTCCAGGGGATCTTCCCAACCCAGGGATTGAACCCAGGTCTCCTGCATTGCAAGCAGATTCTTTACCATCTGAGCCACTAGGGAAGCCCAAGAATAATAGTAGCCAAAGAATAATAGTAGCCCAAGAATAGGCTACTGGAGTGGGTAGCCTATCCCTTCCCCAGTGGGATCCCGACCCAGGGACTGAACAAAGATCTCCCGCATTGCAGGTGGCTTCTTTACCAACTGCACTATCAGAAAAGCCCTTTGTCATTACAATTACTGATAATTTAAAAGAGAATTGAAAATATATTTTTACTAAGAGGTCAATCAATCAGTCAGTTCAGTCACTCAGTCATGTCTGACTCTTTGCGACCCCATGAACCGCAGCATGTCAGGCCTCCCTGTCCATCACCAACTCCCGGAGTCCACCCAAACCCATGTCCCCCGAGTCAGTGATGCCATCCAACCATCTCATCCTCTGTCGTCCCCTTCTCCTCCTGCCTTCAATCTTTCCCAATATCAGGGTCTTTTCCAATGAGTCAGCTCTTCGCATCAGGTGGCCAAAGTACTGGAGTTTCAGCTTCAAAATCAGTCCTTCCAATGAACACCCAGGATTGATCTCCTTTAGGATGAACTTGTTGGATCTCCTTGCAGTCCAAGGGACTCTCAAGAGTCTTCTCCAACACCACAGTTCAAAAGCATCAATTCTTCAATGCTTAGCTTTCTTTATAGTACAACTCTCACATCCATACATGACCACTGGAGAAACCATAGCCTTGACTAGACAGACCTTTGTTGGCAAGGTAATGTCTCTGTTTTTTAATATGCTGTCTATGTTGGTCATGACTTTCCTCCCAAGGAGTAAGCATCTTTTAATTTCATGGCTGCAATCACCATCTGCAGTGATTTTGGAGCCCAGAAAAATAATGTCAGCCACTGTTTCCACTGTTTCCCCATCTATTTCCCATGAAGTGATGGGACAGGATGCTATGATCTTAGTTTTCTGAATGTTGAGCTTTAAGCCAACTTTTTCACTCTCCTCTTTCACTTTCATCAAGAGGCTCTTTAGTTCCTCTTCACTTTCTGCCATAAGGGTGGTGTCATCTGCATATCTGAGGTTATTGATATTTCTCCTGGCAATCTTGACTCCAGCTTGTGCTTCCTCCAGCCCAGTGTTTCTCATGATGTATTCTGCATATAAGTTAAATAAGCAAGGTGACAATAAACAGCCTTGACGTACTCCTTTTCCTTTTTGAAACCAGTCTGTTGTTCCATGTCCAGTTCTAACTATTGCTTCCTGACCTGCATACAGGTTTCTCAAGAGGCAGGTCAGGTGGTCTGGTATTCCCATCTCTTTCAGAATTTTCCACAGTTTATTGTGATCCACACAGTCAGAGGCTTTGGCATAGTCACTAAAACAGAAATAGATGTTTTTCTGGAACTCTCTTGCTTTTTCCATGATCCAGCAGATGTTGGCAATTTGATCTCTGGTTCCTCTGCCTTTTCTAAAACCAGCTTGAACATCTAGAAGTTCATGGTTAACGTATTGCTGAAGCCTGGCTTGGAGAATTTTGAGCATTACTTTACTAGCATGTGAGATGAGTGCTATTGTGTTGTAGTTTGAGCATTCTTTGGCATTGCCTTTCTTTGGGATTGGAATGAAAACTGATCTTTTCCAGTCCTGTGGCCACTGCTGAGTTTTCCAAATTTGCTAGCATATTGAATGCAGCACTTTCACAACATCATCTTAGACATTAAAGAAATATATACTTTTATTATATTATTAAATTATAATTTTAAAATTAATTAAGGAATTTGTTTAAGTAATAGAGCACAGAATTTTTAACAAATTAAAGGCTGCACAAAGGTCAAAAGTGAAGAGAACCATTACCAACATCCTCCTCTCAATGCCTCCCCACCTAATTAATCCCTATCCTTGAAAGAAACCATTAGTAGCAATTTTGGACTTCAACTTGCAGTGATTTTTCTTCTTGCTTAAAATTGGTTTCTGTTAGTACACTATAGACCAATCTATTTTATACTATTTAAGACTTTTGTAATATTTCATGATATTGGTGTTACATTTCAATTTATTTTTTTGATAAATTCTCTACTGGAATGAGGGCTTCCTGGTAGCCCAGCAGTAAAAAATCTGCCTGCAGTACATGAGATGTGGCTTCAATCCCTGGGTCAAAAAATCCCCTGGAGAAGGAAATGGCAACTCACTCCAGTATTCTTGTCTGGGAAATCCTAAGGTCAGAGGAGCCTGGTGGCTACAGTTCATGGAGTAGCAAAAGATTCAGACATGATTAAACAGCGAGAAGAGCAGCAGATACTAGAATGAAGTTCAGAGCTTCTGCATTATTATTTCATATCTCCTCTACAGTGCAACTCAAAGTATGGACTGATGTTTTGACCTTATGTAAATTATTATTACTGATCTACCAAAGTATGGAAGTTGAACATCAGTATTTAGAAACTTTAATAGCAAATTGATAACGTTGCAGTAACTAAGAATCAGTTAAGTTTAGTTATTCAGTCATGTCGAGCTCTTTGCAACCCCATGGACTGTAGCACACCAGGCTTCCCTGTCCATCACCACCTCCTGGAGCTTGCTCAAACTCATATCCATTGAGTCAGTGATGCCATCCAACCATCTCATCCTCTGTCATCCCCTTCACATCAGGTGGTCAAAGTATTGGAGTTTCTGCTTCAGTATCAGTCCTTCCAATGAATATTCAGGACTTCCAATGAATATTCAATCCTTTAGGATTGACTGGTTTGATTTCCTTGCAGTCCAAGGAACTCTCAAGAGTCTTCTCTGACACCGCAACACCCTCAACTCCAAAAACATCAATTCTTCAGCACTCAGCTTTCTTTATGGTCCAACTCTCACATCCATACATGACTACTAGAAAAACCATAGCTGTAACTAGACGGACCTTTGTCAACAAAGTAATGTCTCTGCTTTTTAATATGTTGTCTAGATTGTTCATAGCTTTTCTTTCAAGGAGCAAGCGTCTTTTAATTTCATGGCTGCAGTCACCATCTGCAGTAATTTTGGATCCCCCCAAAATAAACTCTCACTGTTTCCATTGTTTCCCCATCTGTTTGCCATGAAGTGACGGGACCAGATGCCATGATCTTCGTTTTTTGAATGCTGAGTCAGCTTTTTCACTTGTACCCATTGTATTTCACAAAATTATCAGCCTAAAACAGATGGTAGAGGCAGGGAAACTCTACTAGTGAGAATCTGAGAAATGTAGCACTTGGTTCAGTCCCCAGAATAATGACTAATATAATGTAAGCATTAAATAAATATAAATGGAATGAATAAGTGTGTGTATTCTTTGTCCAGTTTTACTGAGGTATTATTGACAAACAAAAATTCATTATGTTTAAGTTATGCAACATGGTATTTTGACATATATACATTGTAAAATTATTACCATAATCAAGTTAATTAACATATGTATCACTTCATTTCTTTGCTGTGTGTATGAGATTTACTCTCAAAGTAAATTTCAAGTACACACTACATTAATATTAACTAATTCACCATACTACCACACACCCTAATGTCATCAGCAACCCCATCCTTAAGGTATTGTTTTAAGACTCCTCATCAAATCCTCCTGGGATGGAACACACAATTTCTCAAGGAAGGAAGCCACTGTGTTCTCCTTTCCCTGGCAAAACAATAAAGCTATCTTTTTCTACTTCACTCAAAACTCTGTCTCCAAGATTCAGTTCTGCACCAGTGCATAGAGAAGCTGAATTTTCAGCATCAGAGATAAAAGTGGCTTCTACTTTCCAGATCCAGAGAGTCTTGTCAAGAATCCTTAAAAAAAATTATGTTCAAGTTATCATTCTCACTTTTTTGCTGTTTTTTTCTGCTCTGTTTTTTATTTTCCCTCCTTTTGTTCTCTCTTTATTCCACTTTCCTTCATTTCTTGGAAGATTCATCTACAATCTCTCTTGCATCACAGGTGAGAAATGGAGCATTGCCTACTATATCAGGAAACATAGGATGTCACAGTCATCAGAGATTGCAGCCACCACTGGATCGTGAGCTGGTAAGTCATAAGGGAACTTAGGATATGAAAACACAGAATACATGCCCCAGATAGCTGAAAAGTGCGTTAGTCACTCAGTTGTGTCTGACTCTTTGCAACCCCATGGACTGTAGCCTGCCAGGCTCCCTCTATCCATGGAATTCTCCAGGCAAGGATATTGGAATGGGTTGCCATTTCCTCCTCCAGGGGATCTTCCTGATTCAGGGATCAAACCCAGGTCTCCTGCATTGCAGGCATTTCTTTACTGTTTGAACCACCAAAGGAGGTACATATCAAAAGAATGATTTCAATGAGCACAGACTGACATCTTTCCATGCAAAGAAAAGTACTAAATTATCTAACTTGTGATATCTGATTTTTTTTTAATTAACAATAATCTATTGACATTAAGACTACCTGCCCTTTGTTGTAAAACTCTTGTGTAAACTGACTTTTATTCACGACTCCTTGGAGGAGTTCTTTCAGGGTTATTTGAGATGTTGCCTCCTGGACTTCAAGTCTTAAGAATTTCTGCCAAATAAACATAACTCTCAATCTTATGTTATGAATAATTTTTTTAGTCAATTTAGGGCAAATGGAAAGGTAGAGTGTTGTCCCAAGAGATGAAGAGAAATACAGGACCTGATGTCAGTGGACCTTGTAACACATCAAAGAAGCTCTAATTTGCCGCCTTTTTCCTCTCTCATCAGTTTAAGCAATTGAAGATAGAGATACAGGAATTCAGGAGAGCATAAGCTTTCTCACTAGATATGTGGAGTTTAATAACTCAAAAAATGCATGGATTTTGATGTATTTGGTGGGCTTGAGTGTGGTTTTGAACTGATATTAAGCTGAGGCTTTCTATTACCTCCCTAACAGTTCTACACATTCAAATATTTTGCAAACACTTTGCCAGCCCCAAGAAAGATGACAATTTGGTGCACAAACCCAGCTGCAAACAGACAGAAAGCATCATAGAATGTGCCTCTCTCAACTCATCTGCCCTTGAAAACCAGATCCTCAGCCTTCACTCCTCCTCACCATTAGGGAGCAGGGAACCCTGGCCTTTTCTTTTCTTTTTTTTTAATTATTTATTTATTTTTTACTTTACAATATTGTATTAGTTTTGCCATACATCAACATGCATCCGCCATGGGTGTACACCCACTGGCCGTTTCAATCCAGCCCTGAAACAGAAAAAGGAATAGAGGTTGACCCAGTCTCACCTTGAAGGTGTTCATGAATAAGCTGCTCTATCCACTCTGAGTAAAGGGGAAATGTTCCTCTTCAGAATTTCTGAGAAAATCAAGGTGGTGACAGAATGCTTCTCTTTTATAGGCTTCACAGGTGGCTTTAGCTGTAAAGAATCAATCTGCCGTTGCAGGAAATGCAAGAGACGTGGGTCTGATCCCTGGGTTAGGAAGATCCCCTGGAGGAGGAAATGGCAACCCACTCCAGTATTCTTGCCTGGAGAATCTTATGGACAGAGGAGCCTGGTTGGCTACAGTCCGTGGAGTTGCAAAGACTTAGACACAGCTGTGTGACTAAGTATGCATCAAGCTGAAACTTGAAGAGAACAGGAAAATAATTTACTCTTGCATGGGGAAGAAACAAGTTCAGTTCGGGATCTTAGAAAAAGTGGGAAAGATAGTTAGGGAAATGTGGAGGGAGGTGAGAAGGTGATTGAAGTTGCAATCTGAAAAAAGCCAACACAGCAAGGTTAGAATGAAAAAGATACATTAGTGAAAGCAGAGGGGGGAAGAAAAGGATAACATCACATTTAATATTACTTTTCCTATTAAGCTTTTATTAAGTTAAATGCTTCCGTATAAAAGATTGATATTGATAAAAATGGCATGTATAAGAATTGGTACTTAATAAAATATATATTTTTAGATCAAACAGTACTTTTAGAATGTGTGAAGATAAGATTGCGGAGAGAGTTTAGAGAGCTAGTTGCTGCTGTTCAATAAAGCAAACAGGTATTAAACACTCATTTGTCCTACTGCCTCAGGACACCTCACATCCACCACTGAAAACATCAAATTTAACTCTGAGCCTACAATTAATTCTTGTAAAATCATTATTTGAACTTCTTTAGCCTTCTGTTAGTGTTGCCTCAGAAAAATAATTACTAGGTGTCTGAATAAATACAGAAATATGAATGAGACATTAAACTATATGCTGGAAAATAATAGGAATAATATTTTATTTTTGCAAACAGACCATTATGTAGGCAAATCAATCTTTTTGCGTGAGTGGAATCCCCAATAATGCTACTCTCTCCAAAGATCCTCTGACAGTTAACATAGTATCTAAATATGGAACACATGTGCTTCTTAGGTGGCTATATTATTCTGAGTGTAGTTGTGGCCTCTATAGGGCTTCCCAGATGGCACTAGTGGCAATGCCAATGCAGGAAACCCAAGAGACACAAATTCAATACCTGGGTTGGGAAAATCCCCTGGAAGAGGCCATGACAGCCCACTCCAGTATCCTTTCCTAGAGAATTCCAAGAACAAAGGAGTCTGGCAGGGTGCAGTCCATAGGGTTTCACAGAGTAGGACATGACTGAAGAGACTTAGCACACATGTGTCCTCTATACCTGAATCCTAAAATATCAGTGGTTTAAACACAATTTCCATGAAGATTTCCATGAAGCTTATTTCTGGGGCCCATATGATGGCTCCACAATACCAAGAGTCAACCTTCCTTCCACCTAGCTACTTTGAAATTCTTGGGTATTGATCACATCCTTATGGTCCAACATGACTCAGAAACATTCCTGTCAGTGTAGAGAAAGCAAGGGAAGAGGCATGACATCATTCTGCTCACATTTCATGTATTTTAACAGAGTTGAGTAACAAGGACACACGAAGGCTATAAGGAAACTTGTCAAGCTCACTCTTGTCAAAGTAGTAATTGGCACAATGAAAATCCAAGGGTTCTATTAGTATGAGAAATAAACACTGAAAGAATATGGAAGACAAGTATCAGGGTCCACAAAAAATTGACCTAAGAGATGACGGATCAGCGTCTCCTGGGAAAAGTTGCTCAGCCAAAACCATTAATCCAGAACCTATATTTTAAAAAGTAGTTTATACTTGGTCATAAAAGTTATAAAAAAATTTTTATGGCAAGTCAGCAAAGAAAGATTTTTGAGAAAAATCTTTATAAGGCAGATGCTAGAGATAACATATCCACAGGTTCATGTGAATTGATAGGGAAGAGGCATTCATCAAATGCTCTCAAAAGATATGAAAATAGGGTTAAACCCATTATGGAGGAAATGTATTTTAAAGCAATAAAATATCACTTTATACTCATGATCCTAAAGATTTTTTTTTTTTAATTTCAACACCTATTCCATCAGAGATGCAACAGAAGGCCTATGCTTATTAATTGTTGAAGGAAAGATAAATTATTATTCCTTTGTAAACTAACCTGGTAACACTAGAAAGTTTTAAAATATCTCCCTTCTGATCCCACATCCAGGGATCTATTACACAGATACAGAAGAACCAGCTGGTAAGACCATAGGTACTAAGGTACTTATGAAGTTGGTTTGTAGTCACAAAAACTTGGGAAAAAAAGTGAATGTCTAGCAGTGATGAATAGATGAATAAATTTGCAAGCTTCTACACCACAAACTAAATAAGAATTATTACTAAAAAGAATAAAAATTATCTTCTTTTAAGTAACTATTATAATTAATATAATAAAATTTTACGATAACTAAAATTATACAAACATTTAAAAATGTATTAAAGCTATAACAATTGCTATCAAAAGATTTCCATGAAGAAAGTAAGATGCAAAAACCCTCTGCATCTGGGTTATATCCATATTCTGTAAACACTTGTGGTTTGAATTGTGTCCCACAAAAAAAGATATTGAAGCCCAACTCCCAGTACCCTTAAATGTGGAGTTATTTGGAAATAGGGACTTTAATGTAATCAAGTTAAGATGAGATCATATTTGATTAAAGTGGACCCTGAATCCAACATGACTGGTGTCCTTGTAAGAAAAGAGGCACAGACACGCAGAGATGAGAATGTTAAGTGAAGATGGAGCCTGAGAATGAAGTGATATGTCTATAGCCAAGAAATGCCAAGGATCTCTGGCAATCATCAGATGCTACAAGAGATGCAGAGAATAAATGCTCTCTCAGAACCTCCAGCAGGAAACAGTACTGCCAATACCTACCTAGATTGTGGACTTCTAGCCTCCATAAGTATGAGAGAGTACATTTCTAAAATATTAATCAATGTAATTTGTGGTACTTTGTTATGACCACCCCAGAACACTGATACAAAACCTAAACACCTAACCTGATATTTATCTATATAAGCACAAGAGAGAGCAAAAAGAAAATACAGTAAAAAAGAAAATTAGAGAATTTTAGAAAATAGATATGAGTTGTGTGTGCATGCACACTAAGTCAGCTTCAGTCCTGTCCGACTCTGAGACACCGTAGATGGTAACCGGTCCAGCTCCTCAGTCCACAATATTCTTCAGGCAAGAATACTGGAGTGGGTGGCCATGCCCCCCTCCAGGGGATCTTCACAACCCAGGGATTGAACCCACGTCTCTTATGTCTCCTGCACAGGCAGACAAGTTCTTTACCACTAGCTCCAACTGGGAAGCCCACATACGGCATTCACAAATTGTTCAAGTTAAACAATTATTCAAAAACACACATAGAGCTCAAGGTACATAGAAAAGCAAACTGTTATGAATACAAATCTTAAATTATAATTAATACTATTATGATACTTATGCATCAGGTTGATTGTCATTCAACATTCAAGCATTGCTCTGTCCTCTTAGTAACTTGTAGTGGTGGTTAGTTTAAGTTGAAAGCCTATTGCTTCCTCCTCTGATTTTATTATCATAATATTTACAAATATCTCATTTCTTATCATTACTATTGTCCTATACTATATAGCATTCAGTTCAGTTCAGTTGCTCAGTCATGTCCGACTCTTTGAGACCCCATGAACCACAGCACACCAGGCCTCCCTGTCCATCACCAACTCCCGGATTCCACCCAAACCCATGGCCATTGAGTCCGTGATGCCATCCAACCATCTCATCCTCTGTCGTCCTCTTCTCCTCCTGCCCTCAATCTTTTCCAGCATCAGGGTCTTTTCAAATTAGTCAGTTCTTCGCATCAGGTGGCCAAAGTACTGGAGTTTCAGCTTCAAAATCAGTCCTTCCAATGAACACCCAGGGCTGATCTCCTTTAGGATGGACTGGTTGGATCTCCTTGCAGTCCAAGGGACTCTCAAGAGTCTTCTCCAACACCACAGTTCAAAAGCATCAGTTCTTCAGTGCTCAGCTTTCTTTATAGTCCAACTCTCACATATAGTATTATAATGATTATAAACTTTTGAGTATATTTGATGCTATTGAAAATAATGGAATACAGGTATATATGAAACTTGACTTCTTTGATTGCTTGACATAAATCTGTGCCAACTAACTACACATTAAATGACACAAGAAATTTTCTCTAAGGCTGGGATGTTTATATGCCACCAACTTGCAAGACAAAGATGTTAGCCTGATCTTTCTTTTCTATATTAGAGTATATTCCACTAGCTTGGCTTATGAACCAATTAATACAAACCAATGGGAATCCAATTAATATATATATATATGAGTATTAAAACCAGAACCAATTAATACATATCAATAAGAATCCAATTTTTTTTAATTAAACACTGAAACCTGTATATAAGTGCTATTAAAACACAAAACAAATGAAAGAACTAGAAATTAGAAATAAAAGTGACTATGCTAAGTAACAAAGAAGAACTTCCATTTAAGGATAAGGAAATATATGAGACAGCAAAAGAGACACAGGTGTATAGAACAGTCTTTTGGACTCTGTAGGAGAAGCCAAGGGTGGGATGATCTGAGAGAATAACATTGAAACATGTATATTATCATATGTGAAACAGATCGCCAGTCCAGGTTCGATGCATGAGACAGGGTGCTCAGGGCTGGTGCACTGGGATGACCCAGAGGGATGGGATGGGGAGGGAGGTGGGAGGGGGGTTCAGGATGGGGAATACATGTAAACCCATAGCTGATTCATGTCAATGTATGGCAAAAACCACTACAATATTGTAAGGTAATTAGCCTTCAATTAAAATAAATAAATTTTAAAAAAGGATAAGGAAATATATTATTAACATTATTAAAGTAATACTATACACACACACACACATATATAGCATATTTCAAGAAATCAAAGTATCTTCCAGATGTCTAATTAATTTTCATGTCTTTAATATAGAGAGGTATGAGCATTCATTTCATTGTATGATATGGTTTTTAAATAACCAGTTCAGTATATACTCAAGGAACAAAAGATTTGCTACCTACAGTTAACAATCTTTTGGGTGATTAACCATTTTCAATGAAGACTCTTCAGTTCAAAATTGAATTGCAAAGAAATACTACAAAGTTACAATATACTATTATGTTATATATCAAGAACTTTCATTATCATAGAATTTTGTTAACATAGCTGAGCTATCAAGGCTACTATTTATGTTACTCTATCATCCAAACTGTATAAGAGGCTAGCCTATGAACCTCACTAGGATATTTTACGATGAACAGCTTTCACTGCAAAGTGAAGTAGATTCTTAGTCCAGCAGGAAAAATTTGTATCAGCTGTGAGTTGGACTCCTTAAACATTGAACACATTAGCAGAGAGGAGTGATATAACCTTTCAAATAAAAGAGTTAGATGATCTGACAGCTGAAGCAAGATGCAGAGTGATCAAGATGCCCCCACAGTAAAGTAAAAATATTTTAATGGAAGTACAATAATTGATCAAAGAGACACTCAGGCCTCCTGGGTCCAGAATGAAGCTATTCCAAGTCCCTAAATCTGCCATAAAGCTCTAATGGACACCCAGGGGGACACTTCTGACAATTTATCTTAGTTTAAGTGAATTCCAGGACCTTAAATTACCAGAGAGAACCTAGTCACTTGTGACATAAGCTTGCATTTCCTGTTTCTGATTTCTTTATGGATAAAATTCAAATTTCTCATCATTATTAGTTTCACAATAAGCAGCAAATAGCTAAAAGAAATGTCATAAAACAACTCCACCTACAATTAAATCCCATTTGCTAAAGGGTCTCATTTTTACCATCTATACACATGTGTAAATCTTTGGTCCAAGTTCTTAAAATACTCTTGTTGCTTACTCAAACACTAGCTCAAGCCACTCTTAATGTTTTACAAGTTTCATCTCCTTTTAAAAAATTATATTACTTACATAATAGGGATGTTAACACACAATATTAACTAACAACGAATGTATGCTAACCTATTGGCATTAGAATAGAATCTAATGATTATAAACTATCCTTGTGAAATTTCTCAGGCAATAGGAAAACAACTCTGAAAAGAATACATTTATTGGCTTGCATAATAAAAAGTGGGCTTCCCTGGTGGCTTAGACAGTAAAGAATCTGCCTGCAATGCAAGACACCTGGGTTCAATATCTGGGTCAGGAAGATCTGGAGAAGGGAAAGGCTACCCACTCCAGTATTCTTCCCTGGAGAATTCCATGGAGAGAGGAGCCTGGCAGACCACAGTCCACAGGGTCGCAAAGAGTCTGACACGACTGAGTGACGAACACACACAATATAAAGAAGCTTCTTCTAAATGACCTGCTCTACTATGCAATGGTTTTGAATCTCACTGTGACCAATGGAGCTTCCATTGGTTTTATTCTGCCAGCTAACCAGAAGGGAGCATAATTTTGGAAAGGTAAAATGAGAAATCACAAAGGCAAAATGTTCAAGACATTTTAGGTTTTAAAATATATTGTGCTAATACTGACTTGATTCCTTACGTCAAATTTGCCCATTTTGAGTATTCAACTTTAGAAATTATTAAGAATAATTTACTGAATACCTATATGAACTGAATACTTTGATAATCTCTTCATCCTCTTCAAATCCACAACTAAATATAAAAATCTGAAAACTAAAAGAATCTAGCAGAAAGAAAGTCTCCTTAGAAACCATTCCCAGAATAGCCAAAAATAAAGAAAGTAAATTTAAAAAAAAAATTAGAAAGAACACAAAGGAATAGAGTTGGAGAAGATGTGCAAAAATGGGATCCCTTGTATGCTGTTGGTGGCATTGTGAACTGGTGCAGCCACCGTGGAAAACAGTATGGATGTTTCTCAAAAAGCTAAAACTAGAGATAACATATGACCCAGCAATTTCACTCCTGGTTATATACCTGCCACCCCCCCAAAAAAAACCAAAAAACTGATTTGAAGACCAACATGCACCCGAATGTTTATAACGGCATTATTTACAAGTGCTGAGATATGAATGCAAGCTAAGTACCCTTCAACTAATGAATAAAGAAGACGGGGTGGAATACTACTCAGCTATAAAAAGAAATGACATTTAGCCATTTGTGGCAACAAGGAGGGACTTGGAGAACATTATGCTGAATGAAATAAGTCAGAGAAAGATAAATACTGTATGCTATCACTTATAAGTGAAATCTAAAAAAATAAAACAAATTAATGAATATAACAAAAAGACACAGACACAGATACAGAGAGCAAACTAGTGGTGAAAAATGAGGAAAGGGAAGTGGTGAGGAGAAATATAGGGATAGGAGATCATAAGGTACAAACTAGCAGGTGTAAAAATTGTACCAAAATATATTGTACAACATGAGGAATATATATATATTGCAAATATATATAATACATATAGATAACTAATAAGGACCTACTGTATAGCACAGGGGACTCTACTCAATACTCTGTGATGAACTATATGAGAAAAGAATCTAAAAGAGACTGAATATTTGTATATATTTGTAATTGCTTCTGTTTGCTGTATAGCAGAAACTGACACATTATAATCAACTATACACCAATAAAATTATTAATAAAAAATAAAAAAAAGAAACCATTCCTGATTTCTAAACGTGAATATTCATAAACTCTTTTAAATTCATTTTTATTGAATTATAAATGTCATATACTAAAATTTGCTCACTTTAAGTTCTCAATTTGATAAATTTTACCAAATACAAATAGTTTTACAATCACTCCCACAATTAAGATACAGAAGATTTACATAATCTTCTGTGTGTGTGTGTGTGTGTGTGTGTGAGTCGTTCAGTCGTGTCCAACTCTTTGCGACCCCATGGACTGTAGCCTACCAGACTTTTCTGTTCATGGGATTCTCCAGGCAAGGATACTGGAGTGGGTTGCCATTCCTTTCTAAACTGCAGTCAAATTCAACTGAAATCAATTTTATCTCCTCACTTCCAGTTTCTAGCAAACATGGCTGTTTTTTTCTGTCACTAAAATTTTGCCATTTATATAAGTTTATATAAATTAAATCATAGATTGTATAATATTTTGTGTCTGGCTTCTTTTACTTAACATCAAATTGGATCTTGCCACTTTACCCAATGTGAATATTCTCTTCCTTTTCATTGGAGTGTTCAGACTATTTACATTTATTATATTTACCAACATGATTTTTCTGCTTTTTGTTTGTTCAATTTATTCACTGCCATTTTTTCCTCTGTCTATGCCTTTTATATAAATAGATATTCATGATTTTATCTCTGCTTTAGCTTTATCAGCTGTACTTCTTTGTTTTATTATTCTGTAGTTTCTCAAGCTTTACAGCATACCTCTTTAATCTATTAGTCTATTCTTAGATAACATAATGCCACTTAATGTATAACATCTTACAACAATATACTTCCATTTACTTATCTCCTTTGATATATTATAAAGTTCATAATATATTGTTATTATATCAGCTTTAAACAATTATCTTTTCAGAGATGAAACTGAAAAAAATGAAAAGAAAAATATGTTAGATTTATTTACATATTTGCCATTACTACATCATATCCCCTTTGTAGATCTAAAATACATAAAGAATCTTTTTAATATTCCTATGGTATAGCTATGCTGATGATGAGTTCTCTAGACTTCATTCTGGTATCTGTTTCCTTTTTTCAAATTTTCCTTAGCTGTGAATTTTATTTTTTTGTTTCTTGCATACCTTTTAATTACACTGTTGATTGCTGGATTTTCTTTTTTTTTTACTTTCTTTGAAGAATGTTGGATTTTGTTCTGGTTCATTAAATAACAGTGGATCAGTCTGATCCTTTTGAAGCAAGCTTTTGTTACAATCCCGGAGTAGTCTAACTTAGCTCAACTACTAGGGCAAGGTGTTTTTGAGTATTCTATCAAATGTTCTGTATGTTATGAGTAATCTCTACTTTTTCTCAAAGGAACACCAAATATTCCCAGGTCTGTGTGAGGTCTGGGACAGTTTGGGGGCTGCTTCTCTTGGCTGGTTCTTTCTCCTGATTTCGGAAGTGATCTTTTCACACATACGCAGATCATTTCTCAGGCAAAGAGCCAGAGCTTGCTATCTTTCTGTGGGCAGTTCTTTCCTCTTACATATCCAGCATCACACAAGCTAGCTACCTTTTTCCTTGTAAATTATGCTTTCTGACTTCTCAACACATTAGGATCACTAGGGCCTGTTTAGTTAGCCCTCCCAACACTGTGACACAGAAAATGTCTTCAGGTTGTTAGTTGAGATTATTAAAGGCTAATTCTTATTAATTTCCCTTCTCTTAGTTATCACAGTCTTACACTGTTTTTTTTTAATAATATCTGAAGACTGTTATTTTATGTATTTTGTTTAGTTGTACATTTGCTTATTGTGGAAGAACATGTCCCTCAGCAGGTCTTCTTTCATGAGCAGAAGTAGAAGAACATATAACCCTTTAAAATATAGATTCCTGAAATCCAAGATAGAAAGTGTAATAAATTAGCAATAAAGTTGCTCATTTTAACAGCAAATTAAAAATTTCCTATTTTTGATAAATTAAAACAAAAATAGGAAATTTGACATAGACACAGCAGAGCAGACTTAGAAATTGCATTTCTTCTACTGCAAATGCTTATTTCCATGTCATCATTTACAATAATAGCTCATCTACAAGAAACTCAGAACTATTAACAAATACCATTGTCTAGTACATGACCAAAAAGAAAAAAGTTTATCTCTGAATAGCAGATCATTTGTAGCAGAAGTCACAAAATTCAAGTGTGATAGTTCATATATTTGGCCCTTAATTGGAGCATTTTATCCTTCGCTCAGAGTCTTCTTTTTCCAGTAAATGTAACATATTTATTTTTCTGTTTTTTAATCTCCTGGCAAGGGAAAATGAGATTTTCAGAGAGATGTTAGTGAGAAAAGTCTTACATAGAGAAAGAAATAAAAAACCATAAAAGGCTGAGAAAAGCTCAAAAATCATGTAATCTTAATTATTTCTAATTCTAGAATTAAAAACGAGCTTAATTTTTATTTAGGAGCTATATTGTGTTAAGCATTCTTCAGTTCAGTCGCTCAGTCATGTCTGACTCTTTGCAACCCCATGAATCGCAGCACGCCAGGCCTCCCTATCCATCACCAACTCTCAGAGTTCACTCAGACTCACGTCCATAGAGTCAGTCATGCCATCCAGCCATCTCATCCTCTGTTGTCCCCTTCTCCTCCTGCCCCCAATCCCTCCCAGCATCAGAGTCTTTTCCAGTGAGTCAACTCAGCATGAGGTGGCCAAAGTATTGGAGTTTCAGCTTTAGCATCATTCCTGCCAAAGAAATCCCGGAGCTGATCTCCTTCACAATGGACTGGTTGGATCTCCTTGCAGTCCAAGGGACTCTCAAGAGTCTTCTCCAACACCACAGTTCAAAAGCGTCAATTCTTCAGCACTCAGCTTTCTTCACAGTCCAACTCTCACATCCATACGTGACCACTTAGGCACCTTTTAATTTATATTTAATTGGTAGTATAATATAAAATGCATTTAATTAAAAATCACTGTCACTTAGTTGTGATATATCACTTAACAGATGAGAAAATAAACTCAGGAAAATTAAGTAAGTGGACTTAATTTGTATAGCTAATAAATGGTAGAGCATGGTCAAGAACCTAGATCCCTCTGAGTCTGTACCTTATTTTTTTGAATCCTATATTAGTTGATATTTGCAATTTAGACATGTTAAATAATGTGCTCATAGTCATCTAATAGGCACCTGACATAATAAGAATTTGAAACTTTGCCTACCTGATTACAAACCTGTTGTAAGCACCCATTAAATTTTACTAACATCTGATCATCTATAAAGACATCTCATCATCAATCTACAATAGAAGACAATTAATAAAATTATTCACTATAGTTGTAGCTACATTTCTAATATAACCATAAAGGAAATTATTTCAATAAGTTCTTTTAATTTGATGTCAGCTAGAATCAATTATAATCCTGATTTTACCCCAGATATCTTTGGAAGCATATTAAAAACTAATTACAAAAAATCAAATGCCATGAGAAGAATTAAAATGAACAGCAGAGTAAATTTAAATTTTAAAATATCAAAGAGGGTATTGCAGCCCTTCTAAATGTATTCTTATAGCCTAAGTAATTCTTACTTTATTTTTGGCTACTACTACTTTCCATTTAGGTATTATTTTGTAGGTTAAGAATACTACAAGTTTAAATAATGATAAATTGTTTTAAAATAGAAAAAATATTCTGAAAATAATTAACAAAACAGAGTTATGTTATTTATAAGAAATCCAATATAATTATAAAGATTCAGATAGGTTAAAAATAAAAGAACAGATCTATCATAATAAAACTAATGAAAAGAAATCAGAAATAGCTATGTTACTTGATAAAGTTCTGAATGATGAAGATTATCAAGAATAAAGAGAAACATTGCATAATTATAAAAGGCCCATTTCTCCAATAAGACACATAATCTTAAATGTGTATATGCCTAACAAAAGAGTATCAAAATACATGAGGTTAAAAACTTACAGAATTTGTAATATGGAAACCAGAAACATTACAAGAAATAAAAACCAATGACCAATAACTCTTATGAAAGTATATGCAAAGTATATCCTTAAGAAATTATCAGGAAATATAGCTAAGAAAATTATATACCAAAAGTCAATGAGATTTATTGTAGATGAATAAGACTGGCTCAACATTCAAAAAATTTATCAATGTAATCTATCACATCAAACAAAAATAATGTGATTATACCATCAAGTGCAGAAAAAAATTTGACAAAAGCAAGTATCAATTCATGACCAAATACAACAATAAAAATCCTCTCAGAAAATGAGGAATATCGAAGAACTATCTCAAAAAATAAAGAGCACCCACAAAAACCCTACAGCTGACAACATACTTAGTGGTTAGCAATTGGCCACTTTCTCCCTAAGATAGGGAAACAGGGCAAGGTTGTCCTTTCTCACCACAATGATTCAACATTGTACTGGGATTCCGGGAGAGTGCAATACGACAAAAGAGAGAAATAAAAGTGCAGTGTCAAATTTTATGTGTCAATTTGACTGGGCCACAAGGTGCCCAGATATTTGATCAAACATTCTGTGAAGGGGGTTTTCAGATGAGGCTAACATTTAAATCAGTCCTGAATAATCATTGGAAGGACTAATGCTGAAGCTGAAACTCCAATACCTTGGCCACCTGATGCGAAGAACTGACTCACTAGAAAAGACCCTGATGCTAGGAAAGATTGAAGGCATGAGGAGAAGGGGACATCAGTTCAGTTCAGTTCAGTTCAGTCGCTCAGTTGTGTCCGACCCTTTACGACGCCATGAATTGCAGCACGCCAGGCCTCCCTGTCCGTCACCAACTCCCGAAGTTCACTGAGACTCACATCCATCGAGTCAGTGATGCCATCCAGCTATCTCATCCTCTGTCGTCCCCTTCTCCTCCTGCCCCCAATCCCTCCCAGCATCAGAGTCTTTTCCAATGAGTCAACTCTTCGCATGAGGTGGCCAAAATACTGGAATTTAAGCTTTAGCATCATTCCTTCCAAAGAACACCCAAGGCTGATCTCCTTTAGGATGGACTGGTTGGATCTCCTTGCAGTCCAAGGGACTCTCAAGAGTCTTCTCCAACACCACAGTTCAAAAGCTGTCT
>NW_011494640.1:9582602-9582809 GCF_000754665.1 Bison bison bison
CTGCATATCTGAGGTGATTGATATTTCTCCTGGCAATCTTGATTCCAGCTTATGTTTCTTCCAGTCCAGCGTTTCTCATAATGTACTCTGCATAGGAGTTAAATAAGCAGGGTGACAATATACAGCCTTGACGAACTCCTTTTCCTATTTGGAACCAGTCTGTTGTTCCATGTTCAGTTCTAACTGTTGCTTTCTGACCTGCATACA
>NW_011494640.1:9583246-9625464 GCF_000754665.1 Bison bison bison
AGATTTCTCAAGAGGCAGGTCAGGTGGTCTGGTATTCCCATCTCTTTCTGAATTTTCCACAGTTTATTGTGATCCACACAGTCAGAGGCTTTGGCATAGTCAATAAAGCAGAAATAGATGCTTTTCTGGAACTCTTTTGCTTTTTCCATGATCCAGCGGATGTTGGCAATTTGATCTCTGGTTCCTCTGCCTTTTCTAAAACCAGCTTGAAATCTGGATGTTCAGGGTTCACGTATTGCTGAAGCCTGGCTTGAAGAATTTGGAGCATTACTTTACTAGCATGTGAGATGAGTGCAATTGTGCGGTAGTTTGAACATTCTTTGGCATAGCCTTTCTTTGGGATTAGACTGAAAATTGACTTTTTCCAGTCCTGTGGCCACTGGTGAGTTTTCCAAATTTGCTGGCATATTGAGTGCAGCACTTTCACAGCATCATCTTTCAGGATTTGAAATAGCTCAACTGGAATTCCATCACCTCCACTAGCTTTGTTCGTAGTGATGCTTTCTAAGGCCCTCTTGACTTCACACTCCAGGATGTCTGGCTCTAGGTCGGTGATCACACCATCGTGATTATCTGGGTTGTGAAGATCTTTTTTGTACAGTTCTTCAGAGGATGAGGTAGTTGGATGGCATCACTGATTCGATGGACATGAGTTTGAGTAAGTGGAAACTGGTGATGGACAGGGAAGCCTGGTGTGTTGCAGTCCATGGGGTCGCAAAGAGTCGAACATGACTGAGCGACTGAACTGAACATTTAAATTGGTAGACTAAGTTCATCAAATTACCCTTTATAGTGTGTGTGTGTGTGTGTGTTTATGTGTGTGTGTGCTTAGTCACTCAGTTATGTCTGACTCTTTGCCACCTCATGGATTGTAGCCTGCCAGGCTCCTCTGTCCATGGGAATTCTCCAGGGAAGAATACTGGAGTGGATTGCAGTGCTCTCCTCCAGGGAATCTTCCCAACCCAGGGATTGAACCCAAGTCTCCCCTATTGCAGGTGGATTCTTTACTGTCTGAGCCACCAGGAAGGCCAACTATGTGAGTGAGCTTCATTCAAATAGTTGAAGGCCCAAATAGAAGACAAAAGTTGACCCTATCCTGAGTAGGAAAGAATTCTTCATGCCTGATAGTTTGGGACATAGGCGTTTTCCTGCCTTCAGATTTGAACTGAAATATTGGCTCTTTCTGAGTCTTGAGCTGGCTTCTAGATGGGAACTACACTGTTTGATGTTCTAATTCTCAGGTCTTCAGACTTAAATTGGAACTAGACCATTGGCTTTCTTGGGCTTCCAGTTTATCTACTCACCCTATAGATTCTGGGACTAGACAGCCTCTATGCTTGTACAAAATACTTCTTTGTAAGCTCTCTCTCCCTTCTTCCCTCATTTCTATTAAGTTACCTCAAGAGCTTTGGTACTGGTGATAAAATAGAAATACAGATCAATGAAGCAGAATAGACAACCCAGAAACAGGCTCATAGTTATATAGTCAACTGATTTTGACAAAGACGCAAAGACAATTTGATTGAGAAAAGTGAAGTTGCTCAGTCCTGTCCAACTCTTTGCAACCGCATGGACTATAGCCTACCAGGCTCCTCCATCCATGGACTTTTCCATCTGAGCCACCAGGGAAGCCCATTTGATTTGATTTGATTGAGAAAGAATAATTTTTTTCTACAAATTGAGCTGAAATTCTGGACATCCATATGCAAAACAAACAAGCAAACCAAACAACAATAACAACAACAACAAAACCTAGACATAGACAAAACAGAAAATTAATTCAAAATGGATCATGAATCTAAATGTAAGATGCAAAAAATATAAAACTTCTGGGAGAATACATATGAAAAATATATGTGATTTTGATTTTGGTTATCAAAACAAGAAAAATCTTAGAAATAATCACAGCCAAGAAAGGCCTAAAGAATTACTATATGCAAAATGCTATCTTGGATGGAATCCTGGAAATAGAAAAAGATATTAGATAAAAACCAAAGAAATTTGGATAAACTATAGACTTGAGATAATAACAATTTAGGTTCATTAGTTGTGATGAATGTACCATAATATGTAAGATGTCAGAAGTGGAGTGTTAGTCACTCAGTCATGTCCAACTCTGTGAACCCATGGACTGTATCCTGCCAGGCTCCTCTGTCCATGGAATTCTCCAGGCAAGAATACTGAAGTGGGTTGCCATTCCCTTCTCCAGAGGATTTTCCTGACCCAGGGAGTGAACTGGGACTCCTGCATCGCAGGCAGATTCTTTACCACCTGAGCTACATGGAAGTCCCAAGATGTCAGGGAAAGGGGAAACTAATGTCAGGAATATAGTAACTCTCTGCACTATCTTCTCAACTTTTTGTAAATATAAAACTGCTCTAAATTTGAAAGTTTATTTTTGAAAAATCAAGAACAGAGCTTTAAATGAAATGATTATATCTACTTTGCTAGATACTGAAATAGTACTAACGTTTGTCCCCTTGTAAGAAAAACAAAGCTCCAATGATCTGCTGCTTAAGTAGATAAGTCTTCAAGTATGCCATCTCTTCAGTCTGATGTTAATGAGTGTTTTGTTGTTGTTGTTGTTGTTTAGTTGCTAAGTTGTGTCTGACTCTTTTGTAACACCGTGGACTGTAACCCATCAGGCTCTTCTGTCCATGGGATTTCCTGGAAAATAATACTGGAGTTGCCAATTCCTTCTCCAGGGAATCTTCCTGACCCAGGGATCAAACCTGCATTTCCTGCTTTGGCAGGTGGATTCTTTAACACTAAGTCATCTGAGAAGAGATGGCATTTATGATTCTCTTTATAGTTCTTTCTGTTATGAATGTTTTAGGAGAAAGACATAAGTACATGTTATTTTTTACTTTAACTCTGTGTTAAAACATATATATGTGTACTTAGTCACTCAGTCGTTTCCAACTCTTTACCACCCCATGGACTGTAGCTCACCAGGCTCCTCTCTCTGTCTAAGGGGATTCTCTAGGCAAGATTACTAGAGTGGGTTGCCATGCTCTCCTCCAGGAGGTCTTCCCAACCCAGGGATCGAACCTAGGTCCCCTGCATTACAGGTAGATTCTTTACTGTGTGAGCCACCAAGGAAGCCCAAGTATACAGGAATTGGGTAGCCTATCCCTTCTCCAGGGGATCTTCCTGACCCAGGAATTGAACTGGGATCTCCTGCATTGCAGGCAGATTCTTTACCAGATGATCTACCAAGGAAGCCCACAACATCTACTAACCCCTATTTTAGTAAATCTACTGGTTTAAGGGCTTCCCTGCTAGCACAATGGTAAAAAATCCACCTGCCAATGCAGGAGATGTAAGAGCTGTGGGTTCAATCTCTGGATCAGGAATATCCCCTAGAGTAGAAAATGGCAACACACTCTAGTATTCTTGCTTGGAAATTTCCATGGACAGAGAAGCCTAGCAGTCTACAATCCATGGGATTGTAAAGAGTTGGACACAACTGAACGCACACACACACACACATGATAGATTCAAGGACAAAAAGAGAAGGGGGGAATGAAGTGGGTTTGGAAGGTACTTTGATAAAGAGAAGGCAAGCATTTAGCGCTGTGTACTCAGTTGTTCAGTCACGTCTGACTCTTTGCGACCCCATGGACTGTAACCCACCGGGCTCCTCTGTTCATGGGATTTCCCAGGCAAGAATACTGGAGTGGATTGCCATTTCCTTCTCCAGGGGATCTTCCCAACCCAGGAATTGAAACTGGGTCTCCTGCATTGCAGGCGGTCTCCTTCATTGTTGGTGGATTCTTTACTGACTGAGCTACTGGGGAAGCCCCAAACATGTAGTAGATCAGGTAAATACAAAATTCAGTATTCAAACTATAAAACTCTACATTCACAAACTCAGGATGGGTCTGTAATGCATATAAAGACTCTTCTTATTTTATTTAAAGCTTAGAGGTTTTAAGATAAATGGTTACAAACTTATTTATAAAGCAAAACATTTAGGAGTAGTTCTTCATTTTATGAAAGGGCAGCAGGGTCCTTTTAATTAACGGACATTAAATACCTCGCAAATAGTTGCACATGACTGAAGTGACTTAGCACACAGACACATATGAAAAGGATTTGGATTTTAAAGAGGTAATCATTTTTTTCTTAAACATCTAATTGCTAAAAAGCTCATATCTATAATTACTAACAAGATGATATTAATATGAGACATTTTAGCCTATTAAAAAAGTGCTGACCTACTATATGCTAACTAAGAAAGTATATGCCTCAAAATAGTTACTTAAAATGAATCATTGTGAACTGTTCATACTGGACACACTTTAAGTTTTATAACTAATGGCAAAAACAAAAAGTTATTTTATATTATTAGCAAAAAGACAAGAAGGTACTGGAATGGTTTTGGAAGCTAAAACAAAATATTTTGAAAGATTGAAATAACCCTTTCCTTACTATTCTTAAATGCAAACAAAATCTTTTCTGGGACCTGTCAACAATGAAAAGAGATGTTCCAATCATTTTGATGGATCAACATTAAAATAGTTAAAGCAACTGAGATTCACTTCTCCTATAATGAAATGTAGTTTCCATTCTAAGAGTTGAGCAAAATTGGCCTCACAGATTAGAATTGACAAGTCACTGCCCTTTTTAGATCATATTGGTTGAATCATAAACATTAATTTGAAAAATCAAGCCAGATCCTTCACTATTTCTTTTCCCAGCCAGCTGTCCTTTTCATTTTGGTTGGTCTTTTTTTGAACCGAAGGTATCCCTAACATCTCACTGGCTTTTATCTTAGAAATGTCTCCTTATTCATTATCCATACACTTTCAAGTTCACTTGAACAGAGTACTTATAATTCTTTGTTTGGTTTTTTTCTTTTAAAAGGATAGCTTTCAGCATAGCTGAAAATCCAATACTTTGGCCACCTGATGTGAACAACTGACTAATTTGAAAAGACCCTGATGTTGGGAAAGATTGAGGACTGGAGGAGAAGGGGACGACAGAGGATGAGATGGTTGGATGACATCACCAACTCAATGGTCATGAGTTTGGGTAGGCTCCAGGAGTTGGTGATGGATAGGGAGGCCTGGTGTGCTGAGGTTCATGGGGTTGCAAAGAGTCGGACCCGATTAAGCAACTGAACTGAACTGAACTGAACTGAATATTAGCTAGTAGAGTTTTGTCAAGAGAATGCACTTGTCAGAGCAAACACCTTCGTCCAACAACACGAGAAGACTCAACACATGGACATCACCAGACGGCCAACACCGAAATCCGATTGCTTATATTCTTTGAAGCCAAAGATGGAGAAGCTCTATACAGTCAGCAAAAACAAGACCAGGAGCTGACTGTGGTTCAGATCATGAACTCCTTATTGCCAAATTCATACTTACATTGAAGAAAGTAGGGAAAACCACTAGACCATTCAGGTATGACCTAAATCAAATCCCTTATGATTATACAGTGGAAGTAAGAAATAGATTTAAGGGGCTAGATCTGATAGGCAGAGTGCCTGATGAACTATGGACAGAGGTTTGTGACATTGCAGAGGAGACAGGGATTAAGACCATCCCCATGGAAAAGAAATGCAGAAAAGCAAAATGGCTGTCTGAGGAGCCCTTACAAATAGCTGTGACAAGAAGAGAGCAAAAAGCAAAGGAGAGAAGGAAAGATATACCCATTTGAGTGCAGAGTTCCAAAGAATAGTAAGGAGAGATAAGAAAGCCTTTCTCAGTGATCAATACAAAGAAATAGAAGAAACCAATAGAATGGGAAAGACTAGAGATTTCTTCAAGATGATTAGAGATACAAGGGAACATTTCATGCAAAGATGGGCTCGATAAAGGACAGAAATGGTATGGACCTAACAGAAGCAGAAGATATTAAGAAGAGGTGGCAAGAATACATAGAAGAACTGTACAAAAAAGATCTTCATGACCCAGATAATCACAATGGTGTTATCACTCACCTAGAGCCAGACATCTTGGAATGTGAAGTCAAGTGGGCCTTAGGAAGCATCACTACGAACAAAGCTAGTGGAGGTGATGGAATTCCAGTTGAGCTATTTCAAATCCCAATAGATGATGCTGTGAAAGTGCTACATTCAATATGCCAGCAAATTTGGAAAACTCAGCAGTGGCCACAGGATTGGAAAAGGTCAGTTTTCAGTCCAATCCCAAAGAAAGGCAATGCCAAAGAATGCTCAAACTACTGCACAAGTGAACACATCTCACACGTTAGTAAAGTAATGCTCAAAATTCTCCAAGCCAGGCTTCAACAATACTTGAACACTGAACTTCCAGATGTTCAAGCTGGATTTATAAAAGGGAGAGGAACCAGAGATCTAATTGCCAACATTCGCTGGATCATTGAAAATGCAAGACAGTTCCAGAAAACATTTCTATTTCTGGTTTATTGACTATGCCAAAGCCTTTGACTGCGTGGATCACAATAAACTGTGGAAAATTCTGAAAGCAATGGGAATACCAGAGCACCTGACCTGCCTCTTGAGAAACCTGTATGCAGGTCAGGAAGCAACAGTTAGAACTGGACATGGAACAACAGACTGGTTCCAAATTGGGAATGGAATACATCAAGGCTGTATATTGTCACCCTGCTTATTTAACTTATATGCAGAGTTCATCATGAAAAATGCTGGGCTGGATGAAGCACAAGATGGAATCAAGATTGCTGGGAGAAATATCAATAACCTCAGAAATGCAGATAACACCACTCTTATGGCAGAAAGTGAAGGAACGCTAAAGAGCCTCTTGAGGAACACGAAAGAAGAGAGTGAAAAAGTTGGCTTAAAATTCAACATTCAGAAAACTAAGATCATGGCATCTGATCCCATCACTTCATGGCAAATAGATTGGGGGAAAGTGGAAACAGTGTCAGACTTTATTTGGGGGGGCTCCAAAATCACTGCAGATGGTGACTGCAGCCATGAAATTAAAAGACGCATACTCCTTGGAAGGAAAGTTATGACCAACCTAGACAACATATTGAAAAGCAAAGACATTACTTTATCAGCAAAGATCTGTCTAGTCAAGGCTATGGTTTTTCCACTAGTCATGTATGGATGTGAGAGTTGGACTATAAAGAATGCTGAGTGCTGAAGAGTTGATGTTTTTCAACTGTGGTGTTTGAAAAGACTGTTGAGAGTCCCTTGGACAGCAAGGAAGTCAAACCAGTCTATCCTAAAGGAGATCAGTCCTAAGTGCTCAGTGAAAGGACCAATATTGAAGCTGCAACTCCAATACTTTGGCCACCTGATATGAAGAGTTGACTCATTTGAAAAGACCCTGATGTTGGGAAAGATTGAGGGCAGGAGGAGAAGGGGAGGACAGAGGATGAGATGGCTGGATGGTGTCACCTACTCGATGGACATGGGTTTGGGTGAACTCCGGGAGTTGATGATGGACAGGGAGGCCTGGCATGCTGCAGTCCATGAGGCAGCAAAGTGTTGGACACGACTCAGCAACTGAATTGAACTGAACTGGACTATACCCTTTTAATGCTGTTGTAAGCTACTTTGCTTTGTTATGTCTTTGAAAACTCTTTCTTAAAAAATGTATGTATCCCATCACACTATACTTTTATATATGCATGCATATATGTGTATATGTGTGTTTTATGTATCTACATGTGTTCACACATATGTTCATATATTTGTGTACTACCAACGTTTTCAGTCATTGAAAGTTCTCAGGTCCATATATATTAAACATTTTTATTCATATAGTTATATTTTAATATTTGTATTATACTTTTTTTAGCCACTGAGTATTGCAAAACCACACATGCTCTGAGCTAATGAGTTCTCTGCTACTATTCACTCTTGATTGTGGTGACCATACAATTTTTATACGTATTTTTTGTTAACATAAATATGTTAAAATAGTCAAATTTTGCATGATAAGTTATATGTGATTTAATGTATGTCAATCAAACTGCTTTTTTAATTTATTTATTTTTGGCTGTGGTGGGTCTTTGTTGACACAGGTGTGCTTTCTCTAGTAGCAGCGAGCTGGGGAGGGTACTCTTTAGCCACAGTGCATGAGTTTCTCATTGCAGCAGCTTCTCTTGTTGCAGAGGGGGTTCTAAGCCATGCAGGCTTCAGTAGTTGCAGCACATAGGCTTGGCAATTGTAGCACATGGGCCTGTTGCCTCATGGCATGTGGGATCATCTTGGGTCAGGGATCGAACCAGTGTCCCCTGCATTACAAGGCAGATTCTTAATCACTGGACCACCAGAAGCCTTTCAACCCAACTTTTTAAAGCTTAAAACACAAGTGATTGCATACAAATTTTGGTGGGTGGGCAGCAGGAAAAGGGAAATTTCTGTGCTGAAGGAAATTCTTGTTATATTGATTTAAGTGGTAGTTACAAAACTCACCGGGCTTCCCTGGTAGCTCAGTGGTAAAGAACTTGCCTGTCAAAGCAGGAGAGGTAGGTTCAATCCCTGGATTGGGAAGATGCTCTGGAGAAGGAAATGGCAACCCACTCAGGTATTCTTGCTTGGAAAATCCCAAGGACAGAGGAGCCTGGTGGGCTATAGTCCATGGGGTCACAAAGAATCAGAGATGACTCAGCAACTAAAACAAAAAACAACAAAACTCATTACACAATACACCTAAGATTGGAGTAAAGCATAAATAACAATTATACAAAAACAAAAGAATGCAGTGATCATTAGAAAATTTAGGATTGATAGAAAAGGGCATTATTATGGGTTCCAGAAGTATCATGGTAACTTGGGATTATTGAGGACAAATTGCAGGGAATTTAGTTAGAAGAAACTATGGACAAGACATGTTATGACCTCTGAGAATCTCAAGAGAACAAAAGAGCAATGATGAATGTAAAAAAAAAAAAAAAACAAAACTGAAATGCATTTATGTAGAGAATATGTAACATGTCCCGTATGGCCAGGAGTCCATCCCCTACTCCAGTCATTTAAAAACTGTTTTGTACCTTAGGGTTTAATTTGGTGGCCAATTGAACTGAACTGTAAGAATCCTGGTAATAAAGCATTTGATAATATCAGGTCAAAGCTCTAGATTTTTTTTAAGATTTCAACATGAAGATTTATTAATGTTGAAGTCACAGAACTCACAAGTGAACGTCTCCAACAGATATAAGACACAAACCACCAATCAACATCACAGTTTAATGTATACGTTATTCTCTGAGCATTACCAAGGAAAACCAAATAAGTCCATTGATTATGAGATCAATTTTGGTTTCTAGCAATCCAACCACTCTGCTTAATTAATGATGATGTTAAGTTAGTCACCTGTGTCAAGTACTGGGAAAGGAAATTTCTGCCTTTCATTTTCTTATGGCTAAATACAAGAGATAAAAGTCCCTTAGGAAAAAACTCCAGCAATATGGAAACATATTTGTTGTCCACAGAATAGACTATATGAGGATCAAAAATGCTGATACGTATATCATCAATCAGTAAATGACTGTGACTAAGATCTTATGTTTATGTACTGTGAATATCACAGACTATAGTTAAATTTGGGTATGGAGCGATTAGTATTCATGCAAGAATGTGGGCCCTGGGCTACCTTTTTTAATACTTTCATGAGAAGCTGAAATATCTGATTCAAACATTCAAGATCTCTAAATTTTCAGTTTCTGGTTCACATTAATAAAACCTCATAAACTCAAAAAAAAACGTGTCTTCAGCTCAAGTTTTCCAGAATCTGTCATTCTGACTACATGTTAAATATTCACAATAATTAAGTTCACTTTGTTCTTCTTTATTGTGTCCAACCTCCCCAAGGAAAATTATTTTGCTGTAATATAGATAAAAGTTTCTTTGCATATAAATTATTTTCTCTCATTCTAGAAAGTTGAGATTATAAAGCTTGGTTACCCTAAATAAAGTAGGAATGCTAGATGGTAAGCGTAATAACGTGTCACTTTCTTATTTTTCCTTTTAGGAAAGAAGAAAAGGAAGGGGACGTAGAGCGAAGGAAGAAAGAAGTGTCCCTATGACAGAAGTTGTTAATCTTCTGAAAGCTCTCAAAGGTATTCAGAAGCAAGAGGTCCTTTGATGCAATTGTATGTAACAAATTTCTCTAGAAGAATAAGCAGCAGGATGGTCCCAGAATTGCAGATCACTTAGCCTCAGGACACAGACTGGCTGTACCCAAGCTAGGGCTGAGCCACATCTCTCAGTAAGGGTGACCTTTGTGAGAGCCTGCTTACACCACCCGTGGGGAGGTAACTGCATTCACAAGAGTACTTTTTTCCTTCATTTTTTTGTTTTTTCAATATGCCCTTAACTTTAAAAAGCCTTCGGGTGAAAACACAATAAGTTCATTCATCAAAATATTTAGTCAAGCTGACAGCAATGTCACACAGTGTATTTCATTCCACCTTTTCATCTTGGCAGGGCAATTAATAAGGTGGGTTTTGTTTTCTAAGATTAATAAACTGGGGTTATAACAGCATAATGCTCAGAGGTGGTTCTTTTTTTTTTAATTTTAATTTATTTTTAAACTTTACAATATTGTATTAGTTTTGCCAAATATCGAAATGGATCCGCCACAGGTATACATGTGTTCCCCATCCTGAACCCTCCCCCCTCCTCCCTCCCCATACCATCCCTCTGGGTAGTCCCAGTGCACCAGCCCCAAGCATCCAGTATCGTGCATCGAACCTGGACTGGCAACTCGTTTCATACATGATATTATACATGCTTCAATGCCATTCTCCCAAATCTTCCCACCCTCTCCCTCTCCAACAGAGTCCATAAGACTGTTCTATACATCAATGTCTCTTTTGCTGTCTCGTACACTGGGTTATTGTTACCATCTTTCTAAATTCCATATATATGCGTTAGTATACTGTATTGGTGTTTTTCTTTCTGGCTTACTTCACTCTGTATAATAGGTGGTTCTTATTAGAAATTGTTTTGCTTCTGTTTCCCCCAAAGTATATATTGACTGCCTCAAATCTATTTCAAAAAATAAGTGGAGTAGATGTGATCCAATAAATAGTTAAATCAATAGCATCAATTTGTAAATGGCATAAATTCAGGGAGGATTTTTAGGAATACAAGTCAATCAACTGTTTTGAAAGAGCAAAAAGAATTGATGTTTCTTTTCAAAGCTAAGAATTAAAACAGTCTGGTTAACTTCTTTCCTTCAAGAGCATCTGTGAATCTGTGGAATTAAGCAACTAAAGGTAGAAGTAATAATAACACAATGCAATATAGAGGCCAGGACCACTCTTTGGTATATTAATTGGATTTGGATACTTATACCTTAGCTGATGGAAACCTGCCTTACCTGGAGATGATCAGCTCACTCTAGTGTCAGCTTTCCTCTATGACTCATCAGCTTCAGTCAAGACCTGACTCTGCTACAAGATAAAACTTCAATCAGAGACAGGATTTATTAATTCAAAGTCATGCTTGGGATGTAGAAAAAATGACCGATGTGCCTTTGTGATTTTATAATGTTTTAATGCTTTTCATTTACACTATCTAAATAGTCACTTGAGTTGATATTATTGTTCATATCTGTCAATAAAGATCTGAGGCTTAGAGAGCTAAAGAGGTTTGTCCACAACAACAGAGATTACATTGGAGGGAGTCAGATCTGGAATCTGGGCTTGCCAACTTCAAATTTGATGCCCTTTCAACTTCCCCAATACGTCTGTCTAAAAACTGAGATAATACAAACATCTCTGTTTCTGACTGTGGTTTCCCAAACTCTCCAATGCCCTGTCATTTTTATCACTACAACATCTTTTTCCCACAATACACAGGAATCGACGTAATTGCTGTGTAAGCTCACCAGATACCGTGATGAGAAAAGGAAGAAGTATGTTCCTGACAAGAAGAAGTGCACATGGTCCAAAGTAAAAATAAATGAAAAAGTGCAAGAGAAAGGAATGACAAAATGAATGGGGCAGTAGATGATCAGAGGAGATAAGAATTCTTATATATTGACATTAAGATGAGGAGCAAAGACATCTCAGTACCTGCAACAATGGGGGAACAAAGAATCTGTGGTACTACCAGAGATGTTGTATACAAAAAGGTGAATAACAGGAAAAGTGTGTCTTTCCTGAAACTCCTGTAGAATCCCTTCTCCATCATTCCCTAGCTGTGTGACCTCAGAAAAATTGTGTAACTTCCCTAAGTCTCTCTTACCCTCTGTATAATAGAAGTGCTGCTGCTGCTGCTAAGTCGCTTCAGTCGTGTCCGACTCTGTGCGACCCCATAGACGGCAGCCCACCAGGCTCCTCCGTCCCTGGGATTCTCCAGGCAAGAACATGGAGTAGGTTGCCATTTCCTTCTCCAATGGGTGAAAGTGAAAAGTGAAAGTGAAGTTGCTCAGTCATGTCTGACTCTTTGCGACCCCGTGGACTGCAGCCTACCAAGCTCCTCTGTCCATGGGAGTTTCCAGGCAAGAGTTCTGGAGTGGGATGCCATTGCCTTCTCCGAATAGAAGTGCTAACAACATCCAATTCACCTAAAACATGACTCCAACAAGAATGAACTATTAAATGATGTTCAATAAATGTGAGCTTCTATCACTGAGGGATGTGTGTAATACTAGTTACCTCACACTATTTTAGATAAAAAAATACATCTGTGATTTCAATGGTCAGACCACATGTACTTTTCAGGGTCTGTCTGCCAAATTTTCATGAGAGGAATTTATCAAATAGTTAGGCATACAGGCAGGCAAGTAAAACATTTTAAAAATGTGATCCCCTTGAAACGACCAAATCAGTGCACATTATGTAAAGCATAATCTTCATTTTAATAATTTTTCTGTCAAGCTTGTTTTGCTCTCCATGGGTCCCCTTATAATTTGCCCTCAAATTTATACAGAAAACTGTAAAGTCAGAATTGTTAGAATCACATGCAAACAAAAATAACTAGAAGACATAAAATAGCCAACAGCTACATAAAAAGGTGCTCACATTACTAATCATCAAGGAAATGCAAATCAAATCCATGAGATTACCTCACACCTGTTAGAACGGCCATCATCAAAAAAAAAAAAAAAAGTTAACAAGTGTTGGCAAGGATGTGGAAAAAAGGTAATCTTTGAGCACTGCGGATGGGAATGAAAATGGGTACAACTATTGTGGGAAATGAAAAATTAAGAATAAAATTACCATGCATACATGCTAAGTCGCTTCAGTTGTGTCTAACTCTTTGAACCCTGTGACCATAGCCTGCCAGTCTCTTCTGTCCAGGGACTTCTTCAGACAAGAATACTAATGACTCAGCAACTCCACTCTGGATATATATGTCCACAGGAAATTAAAGTAGGATGGCAAAGTGGTGGCTGTATTTTCATGTTAATTGCAGCTTTATTCACAACAGGCAAAATATTTAAATCCAATTTTTTTTTTAACAGCCTAAGCATTTGTCAATGGATGAATGGATGAAAGAGATGCTGAAGGTAGGAATTAAGTTGAGGCTTGTCAATTTATGGGGAATTAGGCACATAAGAATATATATACACTCAGATATAGTATCTAACTTGAATGCAGGGAGACTATTTTAAAATTAAATCTTTATTCTCAGTTGTGTTTCGAACAGGTGGATTGACCAGTTATTGACTCCAGATAAAAGCATCATTGTGGGAGAATAGATACATGTATATGCATGACTGAGTCCCATTGCTGTCCACCTGAAACTATCACAACATTATTAATCAGCTACCCCAATATAGTAATAAAAAAAAGATTAAAAAAAAAAACCATCATCACCATGGCAAGCATTCAGTCATTCACACAACTTATTTGCCTTCACAGCTCATACCACCAAATACTTCCAAGTCTATGATAGACAGTGATGATGCAAAATTGATGAAGACAAGAACTCAGTCTAAGTCAACAATTACTTAGAGGGGCAGGAATGGAAAATGCTGTAGAATGTCAAATCCTGAGCACATTCACCTGAATTGATCTGTTACCACAGTCTCACTTAACGCAGTAATTAATTCAAGGGCTATGACCTTAATTTATTTATTCACCAAGCCTAGAATGGAATTATTGTAAGACTAACAAAGAAAGTTGACCTATCTGTATGCAAAATTAAGCATATAGTTTTGCAATTTAAGAACTTACCAACTCCAACAAATCAGATATACTCATTTCAGTGCTATGTATACATGTTCAGATAAACCAAGTACTTATTCACAGTTTTAACATTTTTCTTGAGCTTGTGGTTAAGGTGAAGGGGGTTTATAATGCCAACCGCTTCACAAATAGAACAAGCCCAAGGAAGATCTCCCCTGGTTACTCTTGACATTATTTGGTGTAGTCAGTTGAGCTGTGGTCCCATAAAAAGATATATCTGTATCCTAATTCCTGGAACCCCAGTGAATGTGATCTTATTTGGAAAAAGAAAAAGGGTCTCTACATCAAAGATCTTGAGATAAAGAGATCATTTTGTTTTATCTGGGTGGTCCTAAATCAAATTACAATATCCTTAAAAGAAAAAAAGGCAAAGGGAAATTTAAGTCAGACATAAAAGAAGACACAGACTGAAAGGGAGGAGGCAATGTGACCACAAACGAGAGATTTGAGCAATGTGGTCACAAGTCGAGGAATGCCAACAACCACCAGAAATTGGAAGAGGCAAGGAATGAATTCTCCCTTAGAGACCCCAGAGGGAAAGTGGGCCTGCCAGCACTGTGACAGTGGCCTTCTAGGCTCCAGAACCATGAGAATAAAGTTCTCTTGTTTTAAACCTCCTACTTGTGGTCCCTTGTTTGAACAGCCACAATAAGCTCATACATTTGGCTTTATTCTCTTGTTTCACCCCATCATGATGATGCCAATGCATTTCTGTACTTACAGATTAATGACTCTCTTAGAGTCCATGAGTTCTTGGTCTGCTGGGGCTGCCATAACAAAATACCACAGACTGGATGGTTTAAACAGCAGTTATATATTTCTCATAGTTCTAGAGGCTGAGATGTCCAAGATCAAGGTGCTGTCCAGTTAGGCTCCCAGCAAAGCCCTCCTCCTGGCTTGGAGACAGCCACCTTCTCACTGTGTCCTTACATAGCAGAGGGGAAGTTCTGGTATCTCTTTCTCTTCTTATAAAGTCACTAATGCCATGACAGGGGCTCCATCCTCATGTCCTCATTTCAATTTAATTACTTCCCAAAGGCCCCACCTCCTAATACCAGCACACTAGGGGTTAGGTCTTCAACATATAAAATTGGCGAAGAGCACAAACATTTAGTCCATAAAAAGTCTCAAAATTCCAACCACATATATGGGCTTCCTTGGTGGCTCAGATAGTAAAGAATCTGCCTGCATTGCAGTAAACCCGAGTTCAATCCCTGGTTCAGGAAGATCCCCTGGAGAAAGAAATGGCAATCCACTCCAGTATTTTTGCTGAAAAATCCTATGGACAAAGGAGCCTGGCAGGCTACAGTCCTTGGGGTCACAAAAAGTTGGACACAACTGAGCAACTAACACTTTAAATTTTCATGTATGTATATATATACACACACACACACATATATATACATATATATATTACTACTTTTACCAAGATCATTAATTCTCAGGGTGTTTCAAATCGGCATTGTATCTTTCTTTAGGAAATGTATATTTACCTCACAAGAACCTTGTTAAGTGCTTAGGAGAAAACCACTGTGGAAACAAAGCTCTTGGTGTCTGCTTATTTGGAAGCTTCGCTAGTAATTTCTACTTGTTAACTACCTCATGCAGAAAATTGTGACAATCATTGCAACTTTCACCTAAATAGGTCTTTGCCACAGTTTTTGTTTCTTTTAGTCAAGGGGTGTATACTGTGGAAACCTCTATCGAAATATTAGACATTTAGCCAATTACTGATAGGACAAACAGCATGACATAATAAATGAACTCATATTTAAACAAGTAGTGACTGTTCCATAATTTTTCAACACTCCTTTATGAAAAACAGCTATGCTTAATACTAAGAGTATGGTTGCCAGGGCCCAAAAAGCAGAATTCAGTTTGTACTCCACCACTCATCCATCCAGTGTCAATCTTTCATGTGTTACGTAAGTTGTTTTTGCCTTAGTTTCTCCTTCAAGGAAATGAGGAGTCATGGTAAGAGTATTTATAATAAGGGTTATTATGAGGATTATATATATTAATATATATTATTAATATATTAATATTATTATATTATATATGTTATTATATCATTATTAGATATCAATATATATGCTGCTGCTGCTGCTAAGCCACTTCAGTTGTGTCTGACTCTGTGCAACCCCATAGACGGCAGCCCACCAGGCTCCCCCATCCCTGGAATTTTCCAGGCAAGAATACTGGAGTGGGTTGCCATTGCCTTCTCCAATGCATGAAAGTGAAAAGTGAAAGTGAAGTCGCTCAGTTGTGTCCGACTCTTCGTGACCCCATGAACTGTAGCCTACCAGGCTCCTCCATCCATGGGATTTTTCAGGCAAGAGTACTGGATTGGGTTGCCATTTCCTTCTCCAATCCTATATATGAGGATTATATATATGGAAAAATATTTGGCACTCAAAATAGTATATATTGGAATAGGTTGCTGCTATCTCTATGGACATTTTAGTTCACATTGCTTGTGATTTTAATTAAAAGACATTTCTACTGAATCAGTCCAAGAGATATAAAATTACCTGGTGCTGCATCTTCCAAGGAGGGAAACACCTCATTTGGCCATGAGTACCGAGTTACTGGGCTTCCCAAATGGCACTAGAGGTAAAGAATGCACCTGCCAATACAGGAAACATAAGATAAACAGGTTCAATTCTTGGGTTGGGAAGATCCCATAGGGCAAGGCAACCCACTCCAGTATTCCTGTCTGGAGAATTCCATAGACAGAGGAGCCTGGCAGGATGCAGTCCATAGGGTCACAAAGAGTCAGACACTTTTGAAGTGACTTAGCAGGTACACACTAAGAGTCATCACTCAATTTCTGATCTCCTTGGTTTTTACATTTAAGTTGAGAAGCTGAAGATTCTTTAAGAAGGGTATGAAGATAGCCTCTTCATTCTCCATCACTCTTTAAAGTACTGAGCCCTGTCCCCAACTGCTTTTTAAAGATAAATCTTGAAATCAATTTATTGATTAGATTAATTCATCCTGAAAGATATTTCTAGTTATTATTCAGAGAATTTGCTGTAGGTTTCTGGGTTTTTAAAAAAGACTAACGAGAGTGATGAATGGTAATGATGCTTGCTTTTGACAGGCCGTTCCTTGCCTATGCACCAAAAATGTGTCTTGGGGCCAGTGGAAGTACTTTGAAGTGAGACAGAATAGCTTGGAAGCTGTGATTAAAGAGAATGTGTTTACAAAATAAACTCCAAGATTATAGGAAAACTTTCTCAGTGATTTTCTTAGGTCTTTGATTCAATGAACCAGATCCTGCTTTTCTCCCATGGGGTGAAGCTGACCTAGACCACAATAGAGAAAGTCTGGCAGATAAGCTTGCCAACTCCATGCCAGAGACAATTAGTGGGAAACAAACTGTAGCCTTTAAAAAGCAGGTGGAGGAATGATAAAAACAAAATCAGGCTCTGACCCTATCTCATGTTTCACTGACCATTCATAACTTTTGCAAACACCCAATTAAAGAAAGGACTTTTCATTTTTTATCCTCAAGCTGTAAATATAACACTGTCAATCACAGAGATGTAGGGGGGGAGCAGGTGATAAAGCTGGAATTTCTAACCAAAATGAAGGTTTTTGAGTGTCATATAATTTTAAGACCTCTCTTCTCTCACTTTTGCTATTTTTGTGTTTGTTTTTAACGTCTGACGGCTTTTTCTCCAAAGATGATATTCATCACTGAACCACACTCTCCGATCCTGCTCAAAAGCTGCTCTCAGAGGCAACTGAAAAGATTGTTTTATCCAGAATTGTGTTTCTAGCTGCTGTCTTACAGTATAAAACACTGATGCTATTGATGCTGTTACTTCAGTCATGTCTGACTCTTTGCAAGCCCATGGACCCTGCCAGGCTCCTCTGTTCATGGGATTCTTCAGGCAAGAATAAGCACTCAATATATAGTTGTTGAATGAACAAAATAAAAGCCATTAGGTTTTGGTCCTCTAATGTCACCTATCTTTGTTTGTTGTTTGTTTCCTTTCCATCTCCTAGACATAATGATGTTTGGATAAAGTTGTTAATAGGCATACTTTAAAATCAGCAAGCCTAAAATTCCTAAAGTATCTCACACTAGCTTCCTCTATCTTGAAATCTTATCAACCAACAAGATTTCTCTGACTACTCTATCCACTGCTGTTTTCATGCCCTCAACTTATTTTCTATCATATTATTTTCATATCTTGTCACACATATTACTATTGAATTTATATGTTTATCAACTGTTTCCATCTTTAGAATGTAAGTCTCAAGGTCTGTGCAGGCAGAGATCTGGCCTCCCTGCCTCCCTACTCTATCCCCAATACCTAACATATAGGAGCTTATTAGATAATTGTTTAAAGTCAGTTATTTAATTTAAAAATGTGTTTAAATTCAATATAATTTAGAATTCATTTTTTAAACTTAATGACAAGTTTTTGAAAAGAGATTTTAGTTATATCCATATGATTTCAATCACTATTATTTAAGAAATATGGGTTATATACCTTAGACTATAAATGAAACATTGACTTCATCTCAACTAACCTATGTGATTTTTACTTCCAGTTTGTTTTAATTAATAGGGATTTGTTAATGCATTATCCTGGAGAAGGGAATGGCTACCCACTCCTGTATCTTTGCCTGGAGAATCCTATGGACAGAGGAGCCTGGTGGGCTACAGTCATGGGGTCACAAAAAGTCAAGCACAACTGAGCAAATAACAGTTTCACATGGATTACATTCATAGTATCATAGGAATTAATTTTAGAACAGTAGTATCTAGAATAAACTGTCAGCCACATTTGTCTTAATACTTATTCTCATAAAATTCTTTTAAGTAGGAGTTACTAAAAGTTTTGGTGTGGTGATAATAAACTGAAGAAAGATAAATTGCCCGAGTTATACATTAGAAAAAAAAAAAAAGGAGACAGGAATCAGGTATATGAACTTTTGGCTTTTTAGGGATTTGTCCATTTTGGTGTAAAAAAAATAGACTAGTAACTTTAAGCAACATATCTTTGTTTAACTGTAATAATTATATAGTCCACAGGCTTCCCAGGTAGACTCGATAAATGAAAACTTCTCTAAGTCATGAAGTTTTATTATTTTGTAATTTTAATTTTTTCTGGTATACATTGAACATGTACAACTTTTCATGAATCTTGGGATTAGATAATTGTTGAATTTATAGGAAGAAGTGAGGTAAAGCTTTCCTAGTATGAACCGAGGTAGTAGTAGTCACAAAACTTTCTCTTCTTCCCATGTAGTTTCACTTTCCTTTTTTCACACCAAAGACTGTTCTTTTCTCAGATTACCACCTCTTTAGTTACACCCCTTTGTGTTATTCTCTTTTCCAATTAAACATGTTAGAGTCATGCTAAATATAATGTAAACTTTACTACACATTTTAGGTGGACATCATAAAAATCAGTACTACCCACAGAACTTCCTGCAATTAACAAAGATGCTTTGGCTGCTAATTACATGTGGTTACTGAACCTTGAAATGCAGCTCCTGCAACTAAGGAGATTACTTTTTAATTTTATTTAACTTTATTAATTTAAATTTAAATAGACACATGTGGTGGTTGGCTATCATATTGAAAAGCACAGATGTAGGTTATACATCTGAAATACCTTCCCTGCTTTCCTTCCCCAAACTTTCAAATGGCTACCTTTCAGAGGACCGAGTACAGTGGCAGTTCTCAGTATTTCTGGAGTTTATCTGGCTTAAGAACTAGATGATATTCCCCCAAGTTACAAATCAAATGATATTTCCTACCTAAGTTTGTCCAGACTCTTCTCTTTATTTTTCACTCTAAAAGTTTGGCCGAGTTTAGAGCCCATAGGGTCAAAGTGAGGCTGATTTCTCAGGATTCTCATCTGGGTGTGGAAATAATGATGCTGTGAGAGCCAGATAACTCATGAAATAGCCAGCACTCATGAGATCCACAGCCAAATTTACCAGATGAGAATGAAGACAGAAAGAGAAATAGAATCAGACAGAATAATACTAATAAAAGTTCTGTTTAGTTAGCTCTGAAAAATTATTTTTTATATTGTTCTGAGGTTCAAAGTAGGCACTAATATCACCATATAGCAAATAGGTATTTTTGGAGTTTGAGAGTGGGGAATTTGTGTGCAGAATAAATAAGATAAGAAATTAAAAGATATTCAAAGATCTGGGAAAACTTGTCTTTTTTTTTTCTCCTCTCCCAGCAGACCTCACTGTTATTTTAGTTTCCTGTAAGTCATAAGATTTGGCATATAACACATTCTATTCCAAACTGAATTCCATGAATTTCAAAATGCCTATTTTCTTAACTTGGAGAAGGAAATGGCAACCCATCCAGTATTCTTGCCTAGAGAATCCCATGGACAGAAGAGCCTGGCAGGCCCCAGTCCATGATGTGGCAGAGAGTTGGACACAACTGAGCAACTAACACAAACTTTCTTATCATTACCTATTTATTGTACCCCTGAAACAGTAATGGAAATTAAATACATGGATTTCCTGTAAGAATAAAAGCTATACATTATAAAAAGCTTCAACTCACCAAAGGGGTATGAAAAATCAACCTGTTAGCACTTATTAATATTTATCATGTTTTAGTAGATACACAATTATATATCTATGCTATGCCTAACATGTTTGCTACACAACTAATAAACATATTTTGCAAGGAAGAAACATCTTTTGAAGCCACTTTTACCTTTTTCTAATGAATACTTTTTTAGTCAGGCATAATTTTGGAGTCTGGGGCTCCAAGTAATGGAAATGGAGCTGTCATGTAATGTAATGAATCCATAGGGGGAAACAGAGTGAAATTGGAACCACAGAAACCAACTTCCTTCTTTCTCATCCTCCAAAGGAAGGAGGTTATCTATAATATAATACTTGTAATGAAGTCTTGCAGGTCAGAGACAAATAGTGTGTGCTTTATATCTCAGTTTCACTTGAAAAGTTGTATTAGAAACACCACAAAACGAGCAAACTTTAAAAATGTCTAAAACAGAACCCAGGAAAAAGGAGGCATCTTCAAAGATAGAACTCTACAGTAGATATATTCATGAAATGTTCCTTGAATGGGATTATAGAAAAGTCCCTCAAAAGTCAGTGACCACCTAATTTATCATTCAAATTGAGATATACTGGAGAGTGAAAGTTGATTCCAGCCATAATTAAGTTATACTTACCGGATAACCAAGACATGTTACTAAGCCCAAGACTGTACAGCTTGCTTCATGACAGGACAACACATTGAGAGACGAGTTGCTGGGGCAAGGAATAGCAACTTTATTCAGTGAAACAGTCACCTAAGGCAACGGTGAACTAGTGTCCCAAAGTAAAATGTTATTAGAGTTAGAATTCAGGCTTCTTTCACACTGAAAAGGGTGGGGGTGTGGCTGGCTATTGCCAACTTCACAGTACAGGAATCCTTTGTCCAGCACTATATTAACATCTAGCAGGGCTAGTAAGAAATAGTTTAATATTGGACCCCCCTCTCACCAGCATCTTAGTGTCTTACCACTTTCCACCTTTGTATAGTTCACAATGCCACAGTACCACAGCCCAGATGAAATAAAAATGGCCCAGATATCTTAGAAGTGATCTCACCTTGAGTCATACATCTATCTAGCTTCTGTAGTAAAAGGGAGACACCCTGATCTGAGGCATGATGGGGAGAGCGTAAAGTAGGGCTGAAAATGACAAGAGGAAGCTAGAAGTAGATCCAAAGTACAGTCATTCCTTTTAAATTCCTGGCCTTACTTCAGCATAGGGCTAAGGGAAATGCCTATAGCTGTCTAGTTTGATCCTGAAGAGGGGATCGAGGTGGTTCAGAGCAAGCTCCAGCATGGCTCAGGCAAGTGCAGTATGAGAGGGTGCTAGATGATGATCAAGGTGAAACTCCATGTGGGACCAGGATGAAGACAACTGCATGGACTGAAGTATACGAGAAAAGGTGCTGGTTCTGGTTTCCCAAGGATGGAGATAGGGAGGAGCATAGGCAGATGGTGACTGCAGCCATGAAATTAAAAGATGCTTGCTCTTTGGAAGAAAAGCTATGACCAACCTAGACAGCATATTCAAAAGCAGAGACATTACTTTGCTGACAAATGTCTGTCTAGTCAAAGCTATGGGTTTTCCAGTAGTCATGTATGGATGTGAGAGTTGGACCCATAAAGAAAGCTGTCAAAGAATTGATGCTTTTGAACTGTGGTGTTAGAGAAGACTCGAGAGTCCCTTGGACTGCAAGATCAAACCAGTCAATCTTAAGGAAATCAGTCCTGAATATTCTTTGGAAGGACTGATGCTGAAGCTGAAACTCCAATGCTTTGGCCACCTAATGCGAAGAACTGACTCATTGGAAAAGACTCTGATGCTGGGGAAAAATTGAAGACAGGAGGAGAAGCGGATGACAGAGTATGAGATGGTTGGATGCTATCACCGACTCAATGAGTTTGAGCAAGCTCTGGGAGTTGGTGATGGACAAGGAAGCCTGGCGTGCTGCAGTCCATGGTTTCACAAAGAGTTGGACATGACTGAGTGACTGAACTAAACTGAACTGATGAGTCTAGGCTGGCATGCAGCTGGAGATACTGGGCTCTTCTGAAACTGTGGCAGTGGGTATCAGAATAAGGATGGGCCAGGATCCAGAAATCTGTACATGATACATGGCCTATCAATATTCTCAGCTAAGAGAGACCTCCAGGCTCCTCTGCCCATGGGATTTCCCAGGCAAGAATACTAGAGTGGATTGCCATTTCCTTCTCCAGGGGATCTTCCTGACCCAGGGATTGAACCTGCATCTCCTGCCTAGCAGGTGTATTCTTTATCACTGAGCCACCTGGGAAGCCCCAGATAAAAATATTAAGAGACAAAATAAAACAGAAATGGAGAAGGCCACAGATAGAAGGTAAGCACAAAGCCTCTCCCTATATGCAATCTAGGATGCTGACATAAAGCTGCTGATCTTTATGAAACGAGAAGTCCCAGAAAGTCTGGGATAAACCAAGTTAACCAGATTCTTCACCAAGTACTGGCATGGGCATTGTAATTTCCAGACATGACTCTTATTCAGTGAAATGCTCAAATATTTTTTTCCTTTAGAGCTATGTAGAAGTTCTTCCTTAGGCAAAATGGAACTACTGGAATGATAGCAAGCAGAGCGCTGACACAAGTGTCACAGCTTCCTCCACTCTGGCTCAATGCTGTCCATGTCATTACATCTCCTCTGTGATTTATTTGGTAAAATTGTTGGCAATGCATATGTAAACATGATGGTTTATTTGCCGTATTGTTGTTTAGTTGCTAAGTCACGTCCAACTGTTCACTACCTCATGGACTGTAACCCACCAGTCTCCTCTGTCCATGGGATGTCCCAGGCAAGAATACTGGAGTGGGTTGCCACTTCCTTCTCCAAGGTATCTTCCAGACCCAGAGATCGAACCCACATCTGCTGCACTGGCAGGTGGATTCTTTACTACTGAGCCACAAGGGAAGCCTCAAGGGCATGTTGCCTCCCCATCAAGGAAAAGAACGCAGGTCTCCTGCATCACAGGCAGGGATACTCACCACTATACTAATGAGGATGTCTTCCTATACTCAATTTATATTGCAGATAATTAAGCACTGGCTTAGAAAATAGCAAAATGTAAAACAACGTCAGAAGTTACATAAATAATTAACTAATTTCCTATTCATCTCAGTAGCTTTTCTTACAGTCCTTCCTTTATACCTCTGCCTCAAGGGAGCACAGTCTAAAACTGAATCTCCATCTGGAAAAAAGAGAAAATGATGATTAATGCCACACAATGACATAAATTCTATCAATTTCTTCTGCTGTTTAGTTATATTCTCAGAGGGCTATTCTGTACAGGTTTCCAGCATGGTCGTTCTGTTTACTTCTCAGTGTTCTTCTTTGTAAACTGTATGAATGGGTTTGTAACTCAATACAGAGGAGCTTCCCAGGTGGCTCAGTAGAATCCTCCTGCAAGGATTCTGGTTTGATCCTTGTGTCAGGTAGATTCCCCTGGACAAGGAAATGGCAACCCACTCTAGTATTCTTGCCTGGAGAATTCCATGGATAGAGGAGTCTGGCAGGCTACAGTCCGTGGGGTCGCAAAGAGTTGCACACAACTTGGTGACTAAACAACAGCAATAGAGGTGTTGCACAAGCTACACAGATCTGATCTTGAACCCAGATCTATCATTTATGACTTTGGGACTTTGTGCTGCTATATTTGGCACAGTTTTGTTTGCCCGGATGCAATCACTTCCCCTACCAATGAGCGGGACACTGTTGGCACAAATGGTGGTCTCCTGCAGGTTCTCAGATGAGAGCTCCCCGGAAATCGCCCTCAACCAAAAGAAGCTATTTCATCCTCTACATCCTCTATGATTGGAGTCTTTCACATCCAATGATGGGTCAAAGCACATGTATGAAGGCCTAGACACCATCTCAGTTAGCAACAACTCTGAAGGACCCACCCAGCTCAGAGCTCCCTATGGCATCAGCTGAGACCTATGGCAGAATTGTATTAGCATCACAAGTTAACACCTCTGTCAGCCCACACCTGCCCTCCTTACTCCTCCATGGTGCCATTGCTGTGAGAATTCTCCAATATCCTTTTTGCACCCGAACCACTACCTCAGAATCTGTTTATAAGAAAAGTGTCCACCATAGGTGGTTCATTGTCTAATTCAGGCCTCAAGTTCACTGTCTATCATATAAGATATATTCTAGCAGCTAAATTGCATCGAGTGACTACTTTATGCCAGGCTCTATTCTAAGCACTTTACAAGGATTAACTTCTTTAATTTCTAGAAACCTATGATACAGGCATTAATATCTCCCCATTTATACATATTAAGAAACTGAGGTCCAGAAATCTTCTAATTTGGAAAAAGATCACAAACCTAGTAAGTGGGTATCCTAGGCTCAGTCACTGTCTCTACACACTGTACTGAACTTCCCTGCTTTACAAGGCTACCTCACAGAACAATAATTCAAATTAAATGAGAATGTATGTCTATCATAGTGCTGGAAAATAGTTAATCAATACATGTCTATCTTCTTCAATTTGTATGTATGTCTAGGTATCTCAGGGGTCATGAGGCTGGCAGGAGACCATAGCATGATGTGATGTGCATGAGAAACATTGTTGCTGACTACTAAGTGACAAGTACTAGTTTTCTAAGGGTGATGCATGGCCTGGTGGTAGGAACCTGTGTTCTAGAGTCAGATTGCCTATACAAGGAGCCTGGCTCCTCTGCCTGCTACTTCAATCTACTGAACTTCAGTTTTCTCATCTATTAAAAAGGAAATGGTAAAATTATCTATCTTACAAGGTTTCTTAGAGGCTCAAATGGTGTAAAGTCAACTGTCAGACACATAGTCTGACAGTTACAAATTGAATTAGTGTTACTTATTATTATCATTGTTTAGTTGCTAAGTGGTATCCAACTCTTTTGCAACCCCATGGACTGAAGCACGCTAGTCTCCTCTGTCCATGGGACTTCCAAGGCACTGGAGTGGGTTGCCATCTATACATAATATTATAATTATCATTAATTATTATTGTAGGGAGTTTTTTTTTATTTAGGACTAAGTTTGTGTTCATACAGCTTGAAAATTTAAATGACTAGCTTAAAGAAGGTGAACTTCATATTTCCGGATAATCCAATGCTGGCATAGTCTGCGTACATTTCAATATGGTGATAAGCCAACTTATTCTTTCCTTGTGGCCCATGATGCCTGCCAGAGCTCCAGCTATCACATTTGCATTCCAAGCTATAGTAGGGAAAAGGGAGCAAAGAAGCAGAATATTTCCTCCTTTGGAGAGTGCCCCACCAAAAATATTACCCTATATTTTGTGGAATAATTGGTTTACATGCTACATCTAGCATGCATGTGAAGCTGGAATAAGATGGTTTTCATTTCAGATAGTGACATGTCAACTAAAATCAGGATTTTGTTGCCGAGGTGAAAACAAACAAACAAGGCTCCATGCTACAAGGCACAAAGCCATCTTCACCACAGAGGGTGATTCCTCAAGTCATCCATTTAAGAATAAGTGGTGATGCTTTTCTGGTTGCATTCACAGTAACACACAAACTATTATTTTAGGTGTTGCAAATATGCCATGTCAGTTCATTTAAAACCTGAGAATTTACATTCTTATCCTAAACATTCTGGCTCATTTTTGTAAGTACTTATGTTTCTAACAATTTTAATTTGCACAGTGAAGTTTGCAGTAAGAAATGTAAAATCATAAAGTAGAAAACAGCAGCCCACGCTAATACTTGCAGGTGTGTCAAAAATAAAACATAAAGCAAGGAAAATGAATATTGATTAAAGGAAATCCAAAGCTTAAGACATTTGAGTTTGTTATATAAATGCATTGTGGTAAAGTTCATTGGAAACTGATCATGTGGAAAATAGAGAAGTAGAACATTTGAATATCAAGACTAGGCCTTATGGTGTCTAGTATTAAGAGATCAAGAGATAAGTCTTTGTTAGCAACATTCTCATTATGTACAAGGAAAAGGAAAAATGATTTTGAAATAATTTAGGAAGTTTATTATTAAAAAACTCCTACTTGACATAGTTTATTCTCTCTCTCCTAAATACATGTATTTCAAAGTGCAAAGATTTTAAGCAACAGAAAAACAATGTGCAGAGGCATTCAAAGCTATTACTCAGCCATTAAAAAGAATACATTTGAATCAGTTCTAATGAGGTGGATGAAACTGGACCCTATTATACAGAGTGAAGTAAGCCAGAAGGAAAAACACCAATACAGTATACTAACGCATATATATGGAATTTAGAAAGATGCTAACAATAACCCTGTGTACGAGACAGCAAAAGTGACGCTGATGTATGGAACAGTCTTATGGAATCTGTGGGAGAGGGAGAGGGTGGGAAGATTTGGGAGAATGGCATTGAAACATGTAAAATATCATGTATGAAACGAGATGCCAGTCCAGGTTCAATGCACGATACTGGATACTTGGGGCTAGTGCACTGGGACGACCCAGAGGGATGGTATGGGGAGGGAGGAGGGTTCAGGATGGGGAGCACATGTATACCTGTGATGGATTCATTTTGATATTTGGCAAAACTAATACAATTATGTAAAGTTTAAAAATAAAATAAAATTTTAAAAAATTAAAAAAAAATAAAAAAGAATTTATAACAAGGAAGAAGTCACCACATAAAAAGAAACATGTTACAGTCTGGGGAGAAATTGAATATTTTTCTCCCAAGATTGCATTAGACAGAAACCACCCAGTTTTCCATAGTCTTTTAATTCAACTTCACCCTGAAGCCAGCCAGTCAAAATACAAAATTGCGGGAACATGATTCTCAGCTACACTACAAACCCGGAGAAATGTTGTTCTCAATGTATTAGCTCATTAAAGATAAGAATTAGCTAATAGAAAAACAGCCAGATGAGCTGGTCTACTGTTGAACAGGCTCTGTTGTGGACAGGAATGGCATTTAGGAATTACAGATTCAGCAAAGTATCCAAAGGCATTTTGGTTCATCCGTTTGCTATCCAAAGAAAATAGTTTGAGGGAAGAAATCATCCTGAACCACAGTTGCAGACTTTTCAAATTGAAAAAATACAAATCTAGAAGGAAAAATATGAGCAATTGATTCTCTGAGGAGCTGTGGGCCTTGACTCTTCGGTAAAATGAAAATAACATATAACTGATTATCTGATGAAGAGGCCCAAGCAACGAGACCTAGTGTAGTACCCCTAACTGCTGTGTGTGTTTTATCATGAAGATTACATTGATAACAGAAGTTTCAGGTATATGGCATTATATTTCAACTTCATTAGACACTACAGCGTGCGCATCACCAAACGTCTGGGTTCCATCCACCACTATGTCATTGAGGCTGTTTACCCAATCACCCTCCCCTTACCCGTTTCTCCTCTTGTAATCACTACTCTATTCTCTATATCTGTGTGTTTGTTTTCTCTCAGTTCAATTTGTTTACTTTTTTAATATTCAGCATATGAGTGAAATATAGTATTCATCCTTCTTCACCTGACTTCGTTTCACTTAGCATAATACTTTCAAAGTCCATTCATGTTGTCACAAAAGGAAAAATTTCATCTTTTTATGGCTGAATAGTATTTCATTGTATTATATACCATATTATCTTTATCCATTCATCCGTTGATGGGCATTTAGGTTGCTTTCATATCAGCTATTGTAAATAATGCTGCGATGAACATAGGGCTGCACTGTTCAGTTCAGTTCAGTCGCTCAGTTGTGTCTGACTCTGTGCGACCCCATAAACCACAGCACGCCAGGCCTCCCTGTCCATCACCAACTCCCAGAGTTTACCCAAACTCATGTCCATCGAGTCGATGATGCCATCTAACCATCTCATCCTCTGTCCTCCCCTTTTCCTCCTGCCCTTAATCTTCCCCAGCATCAGGGTCTTTTCAAATGAGTCAGCTCTTCTCATGAGGTGGCCAAAGTATTGGAGTCTCAGCTTCAACATCAGTCCTTCCAATGAACACACAGGACTGATTTCCTTTCGGATGGACTGATTGGATCTCCTCGCAGTCCAAGAGACTCTCAAGAGTCTTCTCCAACACCACAGTTCAAAAGCATCAATTCTCCAGCGCTCAGCTTTCTTTATAATCCAACTCTCATATCCATATATGACTACTGGAAAAACCATAGCCTTGACTAGACGGACATTTGTCAGCAGGAAATGTCTCTGCTTTTTAATGTGTTATCTAGATTGGTCATAACTTTCCTTCCAAGGAATATGCATCTCTAATTTCATGGCTGCAGTCACCATCTGCAGTGATCTTGGAGCCCCAAAAAATAAAGTCTGACACTGTTTCCACTGTTTCCCTATCTATTTGCCATGAAGTGATGGGACCGGATGCCATGATCTTAGTTTTCTGAATGTTGATCTTTAAGCCAACTTTTTCACTGTCCTCTTTCACTTTCATCAAGAGGCTCTTTAGTTCTTCTTCACTTTCTGCCATAAGGGTGGTGTCATCTGCATATCTGAGGTTATTGATATTTCTCCCAGAAATTCCAGCTTGTGCTTCCTCCAGGCCAGCCTTTGTCATGATGTACTCTGCATCTAAGTTAAATAAGCAGGGTGACACTCTACAGCCTTGACGTACTCCTTTTCCTATTTGGAACCATAGGACTCTGTGGCTCCATGTCCAGTTCTAACTGTTGCTTGTGCATACAGGTTTCTCAAGAGACAGGTCAGGTGGTCTGGTATTCCCATCTCTTTCAGAATTTTCCACAGTTTATTGTGATCCACACAGTCAAAGGCTTTGGCACAGTCAATAAAGCAGAAATAGATGTTTTTCTGGAATTCTCTTGCTTTTTCAATGATCCAGCAGAAGTATACATCTTTTCAAAGTTGTTTGGGGTTCTTCAGATAAATATCTAGAACTGGAATAGCTGAATCATATGGTAATTCTGTTCTTAATTTTTTGAGGAATTTCCATACTGTTTTACACAATAATAGCATTGATTTACATTTATGCCAACTGTGCACAAGTATTCTCTTCTCCACATCCTCTAACAAATCACATCCAAATATTGACTTTTTATTCCTTGCCTTTTTGATGGTAGCCATTCTGACTGGCAAGAGGTGGTATCTTGGGATTTTGATTTGCATTTCCTAGTTAAAATTTTGTGTGTAAGAAGAAAAGAGTAATATTTTAGTAACTCTTCTAACAAAAAAAGGTTAATTTACTATATGTTATAAAAATTCAAAATCAGAAGATGCAAATACCCTTTTTCCTTCTCTCTTCTCTCCCTCTTTCCCTCCCTCCCTCTCTCTCTCTCCCTCTCACTGTTTCTCTAAAATAAAAGTAAATATTAAAGACCATAGTTTTGAGACTATATTTTGAAATATAAAAAGAAAGTCCTAAGTTAGATGTCAGGCATTTATTGATGTTATCTAAACTCCCAGACATTAATTTCTTCAATTGATACATAAGAATAATAATACCTATTTCCAAAATGATGCTGAAAAGCAAAGTACACTAGCTTTGTGGCCAAAAAGCTCTACTGACCCCCTGTTTCTAGCTTCTCCAAGCCTCATTCTCTCACCTACTTCTGGAGGTGGAGATGAGAGATACAAAGCATGTAGAACAATCTCTGGCACAAAGAGGACTCCCCTCACTTCCTCCCTGGTCTATTGCTGTAACATTAATTTTTCTAAGCCAACGCCAAACTCATATGCTTCCCTAAAAGATAGTCTAGTTGAAATCCAGACTTATATCCTGAACACACTGCCAGGCTCCTCCGTCCATGGGAATTCTCCAGTCAAGAATATTGGTGTGGGTTGCCTTGCCCTCCTCTAAGGAGTTGATTAGGAGTGCTTAACCAATAAAACTGCAAGAAGATCCAACCAGTCCATCATGAAGGAGATCAGTCCTGGGTGTTCACTGGAAGGACTGATGTTGAAGCTGAAACTCTAATACTTTGGCCACCTGATACGAAGAGCTGACTCATTTAAAAAGACCCTGATGCTGGGAAAGATTGAGAGCAGGAGGAGTAGGGGACGACAGAGGATGAGACGGTTGGATGGCATCACCAACTCGATGGACATGGGTTTGTGTGGACTCCGGGAGTTGGTGATTGACAGGGAGGCCTGGTGTGCAGCTGTTCACGGGGTCGCAAAGAGTCGGACATGACTGAGTGACTGAACTGAACCAATAAAACCTAGGGAAGAGGTTTTTATCGAGAAAGCAAGGAAACAAAGCAGGAAATTATTTCACTGATTATAGCTGAAGCAGTTGTCTTATTTAGGAGAGACTTATTGGCTGTTTGTTCAGTTCAGTCGCTCAGTCGTGTCTGACTCTTTGCGACCCCATGAAATGCAGCACGCCAGGCCTCCCTGTCCATCACCAACTCCCGGAGTTCACTCAGACTCACGTCCATCGAGTCAGTTCCTCTTCACTTCAAATTTCACTGTCTCAGATTCCAGTGAACTGACTCTAGCTTAGGTTTTAGTTTGCCTACATAGGCTACCAGAGTATTAGAGCCATCTCAGTCTAATGGCTTTCTTGTTTATTTAATTTAACAACCATTATCTTTAAAATATTCTGTATTTTCTTCTATCATTTAAATGTTGCTTTCCATACATCAGTCATTAATCCATCTTATTATGTCTCAGTGTGACATGGGAATCATACTTTATTTCCAATGAAAACAGAGTTGACAGATGTCACAAACTGAGTGTTTATGCACCACCACTCCCAATTCATATACTAAGTTTTATTCCAAAAGTGATGGTATTTGGAGGTGGAATATTTGGGAGGTGATTATGTCATAAGTTTTATGTTATTTATAAGCCATTCAGTCTGTTGGTTTTTTTTTTTTTTTTTTGAGGACAGCCTAAGATATTAGGCTAATTAAGATTTAATTTATTTTTTTAGTCGCAGTATAAATTTTTTTCTCTCAAAATTTTCCACATCATCTAAAGTTTCTAATTTATTGTATATGTCCATCGTGTTATGTATGTATACAATATGTCTATCATTCCTACTGTTTTTTCTATACCTTCTTTTTGCTGTAATGAATCTGTGTGGTAAGATGTTGGTTATTTTATTAGTCTCTGATATCAGTTTGGGTTCCTTGTTTCCCACTTCATTGCCTAAGTATATACTTTTATCCTTTCCTTTTTCCTACTTTGAGCTTAGCTGTGTACCTTTTCTAACTTCTTAAAGATAATCGTCAACCTATTTTTCAAGTGTATGGATTTAATTGATATGTTTCCCTGTAAGTACTGCTATTTGCTGTTTTACATTCTGAAAAGGTAGTTCAATGTCACTCACTTCTAACTCCATTATAATTATGATTTTTCTGACTTTCATTTCCTATTGCTTATTTTTTTTAATTTTCAAATGTATTTGGGGGATTATTTTCTTACTGATGTCTAATGTTAGTACATTTTCTTATAGAAACTGTGGTCATCATTATTTAATACTTCCTTTGTAGGATAGAATACAATTAATTTCAGAAATGTGCTATGCTTCCTTGAAAATAATATGTTTTACTTAATTTTCCCTAATGTTCTAATGAGCTCAATGTGTGTATGTGTGCTCATTAAGCTAAGCTTATTAAGGTTTTTTTCAAATCTTTCTTGTCTTTATTAAATCCTTGTCTAATTGATCTATCAGTTCTGAAAAATATGTTTTTAAATCCTCTTTTGGTGTCGTGCAGTCATGTCTAACTTTGTGACCCCATGGACTGTAGTTCTCTAGGTTCCTCTGTCTATGGAATACTCCAGGCAAAAATACTACAATGGTTGTTATTTCCTACTCCAGTGGATCTTCTTGACCCAGGGATTGAACCTGGGTCTCATGCATTCCAAGAAGATGCTTAACCATCTGAGCCAAAGGGAAGCCCTTATTCTTATCCAATACAATGATGAATTTGCAAATTCTATCTTCCAGTTAGCAATCATTTTACATATTTTGGTCTGCGTTGCTAGAATAGAATTTAGGATTGCTATAACTTTCTGGCAAATTGTGCACTTAATTTTTATTTGACCTCTTTGTTTCTAATAGTAACATTGCTGTAACAACTTGCTTTTTGATTAGGATTTGCCTGGTGTTAACTTCCCTCTTCCTTACAGGCACCCTTAAGATTTTTGTTTTCAGACTTTGTTATTCAATCATTTTATAGACTTATCTAAAAAGGATGAGTACTCTAGGTCTGTGTGTTAGTTTTTGTTTTTTTTTTCTTAATGGCTAATCATTCTTTCTCTTTGGTAGTTTTAAAGATATATATATATATACATATATATATATTTGGATTAGTCCTTTCTATGATATCATTGAATGGCTTACTATGTTCAAGTCTTGCTATCTTCTCCATTCTAAAGAAACAAATCTTTCATTGATTCCAAACATTCTTATCAATATAGATTTAAATTTGGTTTTCCTTTCATGCTCTCTTCCGCGGGATATTCTTTTAAGTGCTAGCTTTAAGTCTTTTGATTTTTTTGTGTTTTGAAGCTTTATCTTTTTATTGACTTTATTCAGTTTTATTTTTCCGAGGAATACTTTTACAAGCTATTGTATTCTGACTTTTGTTTTTCTTTCACCCTTTTACAGATGTCACTTATTTGTATTTTGTTTTGTTTTGTTTACCACACCTCCCAGCATGTGGAATCCAACCAGGGATCGGACACACAGCCTCTGCATTGCAAGTGTAGTCTTAACCACTGGACTGCCAAGTCTTTTAATCTTCAAGTCTTTAAATCATCATTTATTTCTCTGTTCTGCATCTGGGCACTTTCCCCACTCCCTCCTCAAAGTCACAGATACGTACATCAGCAAAGTCTCAACTTGTCAAAATTGTTCTTTGAAATTTTAATTTAATTATTAATATTTCTTTATTTATATCTTTAAGATTTATTTGGTTCTTTTAAAAATATTTTTTCTTTTTTATCATTTAATTTTAATGCTCTCTGCTATTTATTATCTTCAGTAATTATAAACATTGTGTTTTATAATATTTTCTATGATTCCATTAACTTCACTCTTTATAGTCCTTCCACCTATTTTGTCTACTAGCTTTTCCTTATGGTGTATAGTTGCCTTATGACCTTTGTTAGTGAGACTATTTTAGAAGCAATTGATTTACCTATGGGTGCTCCACTACCAGTGTTCTTGCTTGGAGAATCCCAGGGACGGGGGAGCCTGGTGGGCTGTCGTCTCTGGGGTCGCACAGAGTCGGACGCGACTGAAGCGACTTAGCAGCAGCAGCAGCAGCTCCACTACCATAGGCCTTTGCAAAATCCAGAGGCATATTTGACAATTCCTAAGGTAAGGAATTAAAACAAGCCCTCACTCTTAATTTTATGTCCATGACAACTCACAGTGCAGGCTTGGTTTTTCAGTAGAAGGAGTCATTCCAAGATCCCTATTTTAGGAAGAATCCTCAATTCTAGTTCCTCACCTTTCTCAGGTCCTCTTCTGCTTTCATAAGGGTTAAAAATTTAGGTCTGAGCAATAAGAGTTTCTAATATTTCAATCCTTTGATAAGTCACCTTAATATCTACTGACAAAACCCCTTTCATGACATTCTACCATCCTCCAAAATGTCATTGTGAGCAGTCAAACCTATAAATATTTATTTATGGAATAAAAAAAAAATGTTTACAAGATCACTGAAAAATTCCAAAGTGCAATTTTCTACCTTACCTTCGGAATTCCACGGGCTTCTGTTATGACATATTTTCTTTGATTCCCTAAAGGTTTACAATTTGTCCAAGAGTTTCTCATTCTAAGTCCCAAAAGAGAGTTTTGTTTTTTAACTGTCTGCACTATACTAAAAATTAATTCAAGGAACTGACCACTGTGCCCTCAAGAATTGAGTAATAAACCCTCTTGTATCCATTAAGGCTCTCTGAGTGTAGAGCTCCCCCAAAGCACCAAAGGGCAATTATTGTAAATCTGCCTAGACAGAGCCTTCACCATAGAGAAAATTTAGTTCTCAAAGCTTACTCAGGAATGAAAAATAGCCTTACTGAGACAAATAGCCTTTCTGAGAGTTCTGGTCCAATGTAAAGCACCCACGTTTTAGTATCTTTCATCCAATAAGAGCAGTGTTTGAAACAGACTCTCACTGAAAATATTTGTCTATGGTCCCCATACAGAAATCCTTAAGATGGTAGGTACAGGAAAAATATGTATTGTCTTGATGGAAACATGAAAAATTGAGTGAACTAAAAATCATCTCCTTCAATGGTTAATGATCTAGATTTAAAAATGAAGACAGTAAGGTTCAAGAAATTTGGTGGTAAAATTGAGAATGTCATATCAGACTTGTTTTTATCTCAGTCTGCTTCAAATGAAGGGCAAATATTTCAGTGGTGAAGCCACAATGAATTCATCATGTTTAGAATTTAGCTCATTCCATCTCCAACTTTAGTCAGCAAAAGGATCAGCTGACAATCTACTTAAAGTTCAGCTTCACAAAGAGCAGTGGGTCTGATTCAGTGAATTTTGTAAGTAGCCCAGGAATCAGTGTTTATTTAACATTTCTGGTGATTCTGATGCGTGTTGTCTTGGACCATACTCTGAATAACTATGTCAGAGGTGCATATGAAAAGTGAAAGTCATTCAGTCATGTCTGACTCTTTGTGACTCCAGGGACTGTACAATCCATGGAATTCTCCAGGCCAGAATACTGGAGTGGGTAGCCTTTCCCTTCTGCAGGGGATCTTCCCAACCCAGGAATTGAACCCAGGTCTCCCACATTTCAGGAGTATTCTTTACCAGCTGAGCCACAAGCATATGTTGCTGCTGCTGCTGCTAAGTTGCTTCAGTCATGTCCAACTCTGCAATCCCATAGATGGCAGCCCACCAGGCTCCCCTGTCACTGGGATTCTCCAGGCAAGAACACTGGAGTGGGTTGCCATCTCCTTCTCCAATGCATGAAAGTGAAAAGTGAAAGTGAAGCCACTCAGTCGTGTCTGACTCCTAGCGACCCCATGGACTGCAGCCTACCAGGCTCCTCCATCCATGAGATTTTCCAGGCAAGAGTAATGGAGTCAGGTGCCATTGCCTTCTCCTCAAGCATATGTTAAGTCAAACAAAACACTGTATTATATACATCCACAGTGAAAATTCACCCACACACTATTAGAGAAACCCCCATGTGGCTATCTTCATAGCAGGTGCTATGAGCAGGTGCACTTGCTTGCCATGAGTCATTGCATACGGAATCCTCTTGCTGAACCAGATGACTTTTAAAACCATTTAAGCAGTTCATTCATGTATCAATGGAAACTTTATACAATCAGTGGTTCTAAACTCTTCTGTCTCCCATGTATACCTGAAGGAGTTAATATTGTCACATCATTTACCATGACTCCTTTCTGCATCAATCTTGAACAGGAGTTGTCAGAACTAAGATAATCTTGGAATGACAAGGAAGCGGGGTAAATGCCATTTGTAAGAAACTCACAGTTGATTTTGATGTCCATTAAATTTTTACTTGGCTTATTTTTCTGAACGAAGATTTACCATGTGCTCTTAGTATTTATAGGAAATATTTTTGTTTGTCTAATCTGTCCTAAATGCCTTATTTGTGAAGTTATTTCTTGATCCTCACTTCTGAAATTATTCCATCCATTCATGCTCTGCCACTCTTTGATTTAAACTATAAAATATAATCTATATTGAAAATTTTTGTTTCCATGTTGCTAATAGACTAAATGCATGCATCCCCAAAATTCATATGCTGAAACTTAATCCCAGATGTAATGGTATTTGGATGTGGGCTCTTTAGGAGGTGATTAGGTCACATCATGAGGGCTTTGCTGTTATAAAAGAGGTTTAGGAGTATTCCCTTGACCATTTTTTATATAAGGACATAACGAGAAGAAGCCATCTATGAACCAAGAAGAACTTTATCAGACATCAGATCTACTGGAACTTTAGCACTGGATTTTCTAGACTCAAGAATTACGAGAAATTGCTCAGTTGTTGCAGGGAAAATCCATTTCTGACTGCATGTTGGAACTGTTTCTTTGACTTGCTTTTCATTGGTTTTGTTATTATAAGCATACATAATGGCCTGTCTCGGAGAATCCTGCCCCTTGCCTATTAAACTAAAGTGCCTTTGTTCAGGACTCTGCCCACCTGTGGATGGCCAGAAGGAAGAAATTAACACATTCTCCTGCCTAAAGCTTGCCATTCTGGGAGATATTTGCAAGATTAATGACCTTGTTTCTTTGTTTCCTCACCTTCCCTGCCATCTCTGATTCATAAAACAACCTGGCATCCAGACCCACATAAGATGGCTATTTTGAGATATTTAGTCTGCCATCTTCTCAGTCAGCTGGCTCTCTGAATAAAGTCATATTCCTTACCTCAACACCTTGTCTGTTGAATGTATTGGCTTGTCCAAGCACAGTGAGCTTGGATTCAGTAACACTATTGTTTATAAGCTGTCTATGATATTCTGTGATAACAGTTCGAACTAAACATTCACACTTCCTCATGTGCTCTAACAGAAGCCTTGTATTATTCATCATTATATCATCATCTTTCGGCAAATTGCCAAATCTAGAATAGGCTTTCAATAAAAACGTATGAAAGAAGAAGAGCAGGCGGGCTGGCACAAACACACACCCTGGTACGTATGTTAAGAAATCTCTGAACATGTATGTTGGTTCATAAACATATACAAGGGTAACTGGAAGCAAGATTCTTCTTAATACTGTCATCAAAATCTTTGTATTTGTTAAACCTAAATATATGCATGTCTTCTTCATGTTTTAAATTAAAACACTATATTTTGTAAAAGCAGGACAACTTTGAATTATAGTAATGAAAGACACTTTGGATAAACTATATATGTTTTTATGACCCAAAGCATCCTGTAAATAATGTTATTTGGTAAAGGATGCAGCATTAGAACCTCTAAAGTTTTCAGTAAACCTATTGAAAAAATTCAAGAACTGAAAATATTTTTAAATGATATTTCAGAGTACCCAAAAGCCTTCTCAAACTCATACAGTTGTTGTCATTTTTCTCCCCACCAGGTAAGAACTCTGCAAATTTGTTTGTATTGATTAAAGTCTGCAAAGAAAACACATTTATTTAGATTGATTCATGAAACTGACTGCTATAATGAAAAACTGTACTACCTGTTTCAGTATTGGGCCCTGAAAATCAATTACAGGGCACCGAGACCATTATTTTCCTCTTATAAACAAAGGCTCTTTCATTTCCAGAACATTCCTTCTATGTAAAAGATGACGGACTAAGATATTATATCTAAAGGGGATATGCCAACATTTGCCTATTTAGGTTAGCTGAAAGCCGCAAAATTAATATTGGCTGGTTCTGAATTTCCCGGCTATGCTCAAATGAATACACCATTTTTGGAGAAAAACAAAACAAGCCCTGTGTTTACAATGGCACTAACTTGCACGCTGATTCTTAAAATAAGAGTCTTACTAAAGTCATTTCACAGAAAACCTCAATTCTATGAAATATCTTAGGCTAAACGATTTAGAACTAGAAAGGATTCCTCCCTCAGTGTATGCTGCTTGGATACAATTAAGGAATGTTATGGTCTTGTGGAATTTCCAGTTTTAGCCAGTCAGAATCTAACCAAACCTTCCATCACACAAGTTTCAGTGGTACTTACTAGATTCTTTCAAAATGGAGTTGTTCTTTTTCTGGAAAGATCACTTACAATTACATCCAAGAAACAATGCTTAGAGTTTATTTTTAGAAGGAAGAGGAAGTGTAGGTCAAGATTAAAGCATACAACCACCATGCAGGCTCCACCCCAAAAGACCTCTTATACCTAAGTTCTAGGCTCTTTTATTATACTTCTTCTGGGGGTGATTTGGAATCCTTAGTTTCTTCCTCTGCAAATAATGAAAGGAAACTTCTAGCAAAATTAGGCTGAAAACTTAAGCATTAACTCTTCAAAAATCTTTGGGAGAAGTCAACTGTGTATGTGGCTGATTTTTAAGTAGGCATAAAAGTTATGAAAAGTCAATCCCATGTTTCGAAAAAAGGTTACCAGTAAAGAGTAGGACCTGTACACACCAGAGTTAACTCTAATAGAGGTGACAATTGTTAATGAGTTATTGTTTTACCTGATGTAACTCTGCAAACATATCAAAATAAAAAGTTTACTACATAATAAAATAATCTGGCTGCACATAAATGTTATACAGATGATATCTATCTTCTTTGAATGAACTCAAAACCATTTCAACACATGTTTTTCCCTAATCCCAAAGCTCTGCTCCTGTGACTTGATGTCATTTAATTCTCATTCAAACTTTTCTCCCTTTTCTGTCCTTCCTCTACTACATCAGAGCTTTGTGTGCAAAGTAGCTTCTTCCAGGCTCCAAGCCTAATTTCATTCCATGCTTTTCAGATCTTTCTTTATAAACAAAATTGCTACATTTTAAAACGTGTTATTTACATGACTACCTATCCAACATTTGAGCTTCCCAGGTGGTGCCAGTGGTAAAGAATCTACCTACCAACTCATGAGACAGAGGTTTGATCCATGGGTTGGGAAGATTGCCTGGAGGAGGAAATGGAACCCCACTTCAACATTCTTTCCTGGAGAATTCCATGGACAGAGGAGTCTGGCAGGCTACAGTCAATGGGGTCACAAAAAATCAGATATGACTCAGCATTTGAGCAACTGTCCAACATTTGACTGATTTGTATTTGAAAGAGACTTAAGACACTATTTATTCCAACTTTACCATAATAAAAGTAAGAATACTGAGGCTCAGGTAAGTAATGTTACAAATTGCTCAGGCAAAGTAAAACTATCAGAATCTAGATTGCCAATGCTTCACCAAATAAATGGGCTTTTTCTTGGGGAGGAGGGGTGGAGGCCATGATTATTCTTAATTTAGGCTTCAAAAATAGCCACAAATGGCCATAAATTTAAAATCATTAACTTTTCTATTAACACAGATAGTATACACAGTCCTTGAAATTTACAATATTGAAAATAATCATAGAAAATAACTTGATAATCCTCTTCACTCCAAATATCCTTTCCTCCTCTGCTTTTCTTCAGAGGCAAAACTGAACACAGGTACGCACATGTTCACAAACATAGGGGTGCGATATAAACATTTTTTTTCTTTTCTCAGTAACATATTTCAGAAATTGGAGTAGGAAATGGCAACCCACTCCAGTATTCTCACCTGCAGAATTCCATAGACAGAAGAGCCTGTCAGGCTACATGTGGTCACAAAAAGTTGGACACTACTGAGCAGCTGAGCCCCTCTATCTCAGAAACCGATTCCCTATCAGCACACAAAGGCTGTGATGGACAGACCTGAGAGTGTTCGCTCCATGATCCCTGACTCTTGGTATCATGCCCATGTATAATACTCTCACTTCTGAGTATAGGCCAGAATTATGTCATGCTTCTATGGACTTCCCTGACTCAGTGATAAAGAATCTGCCTGAGATGTAGGTTCAATTCTCTGAAGTAGGAAATGGCAATCCATTCTAGTATTCTTTCCTGGAGAACCCATGGACAGAGGAACCTAGTGGGCTACAGTCCACGGGGTTGCAAAGGAGTCAGACATGACTTGGAGACTAAAGAACAACACACCATATTTCTAATCCGCAAAATGTGACAAAAGTGGTGGTGTTGGGGTGTCACTGTAGTGATTATTTTACCTTGCTGCTGCGGCTGCTAAGTCGCTTCAGTCGTGTCTGACTCTGTGCGACCCCATGGACTGCAGCCTACCAGGCTTCTCTATCCATGGGATTCTCCAGGCAAGAACGCTGGAGTGGGTTGCCATTTCCTTCTCCATATTTTACCTTAATAAGACATGAAATTTGGCCTTGCTAGCAGATGCTTTCTAGAGAATCTTCTTACTGGCTTGATGAAATAAGCAACCATGTGGAAAGGAATGGGCTGGCAGTCTCTGGGAATTATGGCCTCTAGGTGCTGAGGGTGACCTTCAGCCAATAGTCAGCATACCCTGCGCCTTCAATTTTACAACCACCAGGAAATGAATTCTGCTAACAACCGGAAAAACTATGGATGCAGATTCTTCCCCACATGACCTTCTGGATGAGAATACAACCCAACCAAACATTCACTGTAGCTTTATGAAACTTGAGCAGAAGCCCTAGATAAACAGTGCCTGAACTCCCAACCCATAGACACTGTGAGGTAATAAATGTGAATTGTTGTAAGCTACAAGTTTGTGGTAATTTATTATGCAACATAGAAAGCTGATATAAATGTCTGCCTTACTTTTTCTCCTACATACGTTGCCTTTATGCATATACTGTATGATGCTTTAGTCACTAATTGTATCTGACTCTTTCGTGACTTCATGGATTGCAGCCCACCAGACTCCCCTGTCCATGGGATTTCCAAAGGCAAGAATAGTGGAGTGAGTTGTCTTTCCCTTCTCTAGAGGATGTTCCTGATCCAGGGATCGAAACCACATCTCTTGGGTTGCAGACAGTCTCCTGCATTGCAGGCGGATTCCTTACCCACTGAGCCACATGGGAATCCTTAAATTTTTCTTATCGATTGATGTTTATAGTTTGTGCCTCTTTGCACATCAGTTCACTTCAGTTCAGTCGCTCAGTCGTGTCCGTCTCTTTGCGACCCCATGAATCGCAGCACACCAGGACTCCCTGTCTGTCACCAACTCCCGGAGTTCACTCAGACTCATGTCCATCGAGTCAGTGATGCCATCCAGCCATCTCATCCTCTATCGTCCCCCTCTCCTCCTGCCCCCAATCCCTCCCAGCATCAGAGTCTTTTCCAAGGAGTCAACTCTTCGCATGAGGTGGCCAAAGTACTGGAGTTTCAGCTTTAGCATCATTCCTTCCAAAGAAATCCCAGGGCTGATCTCCTTCAGAATGGACTGGTTGGATCTCCTGGTAGTCCAAGGGACTCTCAAGAGTCTTCTCCAACACCACAGTTCAAAAGCACCAATTCAGTGCTCAGCCTTCTTCACAGTCCAACTCTCACACCCATACATGACCACAGGAAAAACCATAGCCTTGACTAGATGGACCTTTGTTGGCAAAGTAATGTTGCTGCTTTTGAATATGCTATCTAGATTGAACATAACTTTCCTTCCAAGGAGTAAGCGTCTTTTAATTTCATGGCTGCAGTCACCATCTGCAGTGATTTTGGAGCCCCCCAAAATAAAGTCTGACACTGTTTCCACTGTTTCCCCATCTATTTCCCATGAAGTGATGGGACCAGATGCCATGATCTTCGTTTCCTGAATGTTGAGCTTTAAGCCAACTTTTTCACTCTCCACTTTCACCTTCATCAAGAGGCTTTTGAGTTCCTCTTCACTTTCTGCCATAAGGGTGGTGTCATCTGCATATCTGAGGTTATCGATATTTCTCCCGGAAATCTTGATTCCAGCTTGTGTTTCTTCCAGTCCAGCATTTCTCATGCATATAAGTTAAATAAGCAGGGTGACAATATACAGCCTTGACGAACTCCTTTTCCTATTTGGAACCAGTCTGTTGTTCCATGTCCAGTTTTAACTGTTGCTTCCTGACCTGCATACAGATTTCTCAAGAGGCAGGTCAAGT
>NW_011494640.1:9625564-9630001 GCF_000754665.1 Bison bison bison
ATGTTGGCAATTTGATCTCTGGTTCCTCTGCCTTTTCTAAAACTAGCTTGAACATCTGGAAGTTCACAGTTCACATATTGCTGAAGACTGGCTTGGAGAATTTGGAGCATTACTTTACTAGCATGTGAGATGAGTGCAGTTGTGTGGTAGTTTGAGCATTCTTTGGCATTGCCTTTCTTTGGGATTGGAATGAAAACTGACTTTTTCCAGTCCTGTGGCCACTGCTGAGTTTTCCAAATTTGCTGGCATATTGAGTGCAGCACTTTCACAGCATCATCTTTCAGGATTTGAAATAGCTCAACTGGAATTCCATCACCTCCACTATGGTAAAGCATCTGTCTACAATGTGAGAGACCTGGGTTTGGTCCCTGGTTTGGGAAGATTCCCTGGAGAAGGAAATGGCAACCCACTCCAGTACTCTTGCCTTGCAAATCCCATGGACAGAGGAGCTTGGTGCAGGCTACTGTCCTTGGGGTCACAAAGAGTCTTTGTACATAGAAATAGATATATTTGTAAAGTTAATTCTCACTAGTAAGATTCTACATTTAATATATGTTTAATAATTTCATTGATATTACCAGTACATTGTACACAAAAATATATCATTTTATGTTTTCTCTAGCAATATCCAAGGTGGAGCCACTGGTAGAGAATCTGCCTACCAATGTAGGAGATGCAAGAGATGCAGGTTTGATCCCTGGATCACAAAGATCCCCCGGCATAGGAAATGGCACTCTACACTGGTATACTTGGCTAGAAAACTGCAGAGTAGCCTGGTGGGCTACATTCCACAGGGCAACAAAGAGTCAGACACGACTGAGCACTAGCAATATATGAGTCATCCATTGTCCCCACCTGTATTTAGCTGCTATTGTTTCTATTTTCCAAAATATTGATAAAATTTTACAATTTTTCTTTTTTTAATATTAATATGTCAATGCATGTTAAAGTTGAAATTAAAAGACTAAATTTTTATCTGAGATATATATCAATAATTTCATTTTTTTAAATCATCCACCTAGGGCAATGGTTACATCCAATCAAAAGTTCTAAAACCTAGAAAAACATGTTAACTTATATAACTGTTTTATGCTTATAAAATATGGCTAAAATCTATCAGGTCTCTTGAACTACGATAGGAGAAGAAAGTCATATTTGATTTTTTGAAGAAAACAATATAGCCTTGAAGAAAGGCATAATGTTTCACTAAACTATTGTCATTTTCTATAAAACTGGAGGTAGAAATACTAAGCAATGTCAATACATATAACTCAAGACCACAATTTCATGGAGCATTTTCTGGAAAGATACACAAAACCTCAATATATTTTCAGTGAACTTGTCTTTCAACCTTCCAAAACAAGAAAGGGCAAGAGCTTTGGATTAATGCCCAGAACAATTAAAATGATGAGTCATGAGTGTCAAGATAATATTTAAAGCGATATGCTAATGTGCACAAAGAATGTTTCTCATATTAATTATGAACCATAGATCTTTGCACAGAGGTACCAAGGATGCCTAGAAGTTACGAAGACTTCTCTCTCGGGACAGTAAGGACTAGAAAAACTCTGCCCCCGGATAATGGGTGACATCAGGCACTTGACAGTAAGTTGAATTTCTTTAAACATTTGTGCTCCTTTTTCAATCCTGTTGTGAACTGGGCATGGGGAGGTACAGATCCTGTAGGTTTTGCCCCTTGGGCAAGGAAAGGTCATTATCTTGGAGTGAGTGAGTGATAATGCAGCAAGAAGGGCACACAGGATCTTGGGAGTATGAAAGCATGATTTTCACAGGATCTGTTAATATGCCCTAGACTACATCCTACCCTCCTCCACATTTTCTTTGCAATAGAGATTATATCTCCTTTAGTTTTGGTTATGAATATGGTTTTGCCCTAGAGACCAATTTTGCAATTGACCTTGTAGCATCATGTAGTTTTGTGACTATTTCAGACAAAAAAATTATGAAACTTTCTCCTCTCCATGGTATCTATTCTCTTCTTCTGGGTTGAAATACTGATCAGAGAAAAGCCTGAAAATCTCTAGTGAAGTTGAAGATCCCCATGATTCAGAAATTAAGCTCTCTTATTCTATTAGGTTGGTGCAAAAGTAATTATTTAAATTCTTTGAAAATTACATCATGTGAAATGCCAGACCGGATGAATCACAAGCTGGAATCAAGATTGCCTGCAGAAATATGAACAATCTCAGATATGCAGATGCTATTTGAATGGCAGAAAGGAAGGATTAACTAAAGAGCCTCTTATGAGGATGAAAGAGGAGACTGAAAAAAGCTGGTTTAAAACTCAATATTCAAAAAATGAAGATCTTGGCATCTTCATTTCATGGCATCACTTCATGGCAGATAGATGGGAAAAAAGTGGAAACAGTGGCAGATTTTATTTTCTTGGGCTCCAAAATCACTACAGGCAGTGACTACAGCCACTAAATTAAAAGACATTTGCTCCTCGGAAGAAAAGCTATAACAAACCTATATTAAAACTGCATATTAAAAAGCAGAGATGCCACTGTGCCAAGAAAGCTTTGTCTAGTCAAAGCTATGGATTTTCCAGTAATCATGTACAGATGTGAGAGTTGGACCATAAAAATATCTGAGCACTGAAGAATTGATGCTTTTGAACTGTGATGCTGGAGAAGACTCTAGAGGGTCCCTTGGACTGCAAGGAGATCAAACCTATCAATCCTAAAGAAAATCAACCCTGAATATTCATTAGAAGAACTAATGCTGAAGCTGAAGCTCCAGTACTTGGACTCTTGATGGAAAGAGCTGGCTTACTGGAAAAGACCCTAATGCTAGGAAAGACTGAGGGCAATGGAGAAGGGGGTGGTAGAGGATGAGATGGTTAGGTGGCATCACTGACTCAACGAACATGAGTTTGAGCAAACTCCAGGAGATAGTGAAGAACAGAGAAGTCTGACGCGCTATAGTCCATGGGGTCACAAAGAGTCGGACTCAACTTAATGACTGAACAAAGGAAAACAAAACAAAACAAAAAAAGTAACTACAGTTTCAGACCCTGAATTTTAAATCTTTATAACTAGGCTCAAGCACATCTTTTTTTTTTTTTTTTTGCCAACAAGAAATAGGTTTATTTATTCCTGTAGCATAAAAATCTCTGCTTTGAGATTTGAGGAACTCTTGGAAAGCATCTTCTGTGTTCTGCTGGTTGGAGAAGGCTTTTCTCTGCAGAAAGTTGTTGAGATGATTTAAGAAGTGGCCATCAGTTGGTGAGAGGTCAGGTGAATATGGCAGATGAAGCAAAACTTTGTGGCCCAATTCGTTTAACTTTTGAAGTGTTGGTTGTCTGATGTGCAGTCAGGTGGTATCACGGAGAAGAATTGGGTACTTTCTGTTGAACAATGTTGGCTACAGGCATTGCAGTTTTGGGTGCATCACATCGATGTCTTGAGCATACTTCTCAGATGTAATGGTTTCACCAGGATTAAAGAAAGCTGTAGTGAATCAGACCAGCAGCAGACCACGAAACAGTGACCATGACCCTTTTTTGGTGCAAGTTTTGCTTTGAAAAGTGCTTTGGAGTTCTTTCTCAGTCCAGTCACTGAATTGTTTGCTGCTGGTTGTCATATAAAATCCACTTTCCATCATACATCACAATCAAATCGAGAAATGGTTTGTTTTTGTGTATAATAAGAGAAGACACTTCAAAACTATGATTTTTTTATATTCGTGTTGAGCTTTTGATGCACCCACTTACTGAGCTGTTTTACTATTCCAATTTGCTTCAAATCCCAAAAGACACTAAAATGGTGGACACTGGATTCTTAGGCAATTTCCTGTGTAGCTGTAAGAAGATTGACTTAGATGGTGCTGTCAGTAAAGCTGATCCTTTCAGTTGGTCATTGTCAACTGCCAATAACCAGGCACTGCACTCCTCATCTTCAAGGTTCTAGTCTCCTTTGCAAAACTTCTTGAACTACCACTGCACAGTGTGTTCATTAGCAATTCCCAAGCCAAATGCGTTGTACATGTTGCCAGTTGTCTCTACTGCTTTATGACCCATTTTCAACTCAAATAAGAAAATTGCTTAAATTTGCTTTTGGTCTAACACCATTTCCAAAGGCTCAGTTCAGTTCAGTTGCTCAATCGTGTCCGACTCTTTGTGATCCCATGGACTGCAGCACGCCAGGCCTCCCTGTCCATCACCAACTCCCAGGGTTTACCCAAACCCATGCCCATTGAGTCGGTGATGCCATCCAACCATCTCATCCTTTGTCATCCCCTTCTCCTCCTGCCTTCGATCTTTCCCAGCATCAGGGTTTTTCCAATGAGCCAACTCTTCACATGAGGTGGCCAAAGTACTGAAGTTTCAGCTTCAGCATCAGTCTTCCCAATGAATATTCAGGACTGATTTCCTTTAGGATGGACTGGTTGGATCTCCTTGCAATTCAAGGGACT
>NW_011494640.1:9630101-9651225 GCF_000754665.1 Bison bison bison
GTTCAAAAGCATCAATTCTTCAGCCCTCAGCTTTCTTTATAGTCCAATTCTCATATCCATACATGACCACTGGAAAAACCATAGCTTTGACTAGATGGACCTTTGTTGACAAAGTAATGTCTCTGCTTTTTAATATGCTGTCTAGGTTGGGCATAGCTTTTCTTCCAAGAAGCAAGTGTCTTTTAATTTCATGGCTGCAGTCACCATCTGCAGTGATTATGGAGTCCCCCAAAAATAAAATCTCTCACTGTTTCCATTGTTTCCCCATCTATTTGCCATGAAGTGATGAAACTGAATGCCATGATCTTAGTTTTCTGAATATTGAGTTTTAAGCCAACTTTTCACTATCCTCTTTCACTTTTATCAAGAGGCTCTTTAGTTCTTCGCATTTTGCCATAAGGGTGGTGCCATCTGCATATCTGAAGTTATTGATAATTCTCCTGGCAATCTTGATTCCAGCTTGTGCTTCATCCAGTCCAACAGTTCTCATGATGTACTCTGCATATAAGTTAAATAAGCAAGGTGACAATATACATCCTTGACGTACTCCTTTCCTGATTTGGAACCAGTGTATTGTTCCATGTCTGGTTCTAACTGTTGCTTCTTGACCTGTATACAGATTTCTCAGGAGGCAGGTACTATGATCTGGTATTCCCATCTCTTTAAGAATTTTCTACAGTTTGTTATGATCCACGTAGTCAAAGGCTTTGGCATAGTCAATAAAGCAGATGTTTTTCTGGAACTCTCTTGCTTTCCTGATGATCCAGTGGATATTGGCAATTTTATCTCTGCTTTGTATGCCTTTTCTAAATCCACCTTGAACATCTGGAAGTTCACGGTTCATGTACTGCTTAAGCCTGGCTTGGAGAATTTTGAGCATTGAGCAGTTTGTTGTGATCTACACAGTCTAAGGCTTTGGCATAATCAATAAAGCAGAAGTAGCTGTTTTTTCTGGATTTCTCTTTCTTTTTCTATTATCCAAAGGATTCCATAGTCTAAAATACATATAAAATAAACAGCAAGTAATAATTCATTAACAAAAAGCACAAAATAAGAAATGCACATTAAAATGAAGTATAATGCCATTTATTTAAGAATGTATTCTAGTGTCAAATGGCAAAGTTCAACAATGCAAAATAAGTTACTTCTGCACCACCTTAATAGGAGATCTCTCAGCATGTATATAAAACATTTATATAAAAATGACAAAAATGCAAAAGCTCACTTACAATAGAAATATTTTGCATATCACCTAGTGCTCCTCAAAAAACTAAATTAATAATTGTGTTTTATAAGTGTTATGATTGAAGGGCGAGCAGCTGCAGGTTAAGGGAACAATGTATATGTACATATTAAAAGTATAAATAAGCACAAGAGAGCGATCAATGTGAATTTAGCTTAGTGATTATGTCATTCATTGTAGGGGTCAGGAATAACAGACTGTAATGACATGATAGATAAGGTACATATCTTTAAATTTTAATATTTAAAAATAAAATATAATAAAAGCATCACTGGAGGAGGAATCAACAACCCACTCCAGTATTCTTGCTTGCAGAAATCCATGGACAGAGGAGCCTGGAGAGCTACAGTCCATGGGATAACAAAGAGACAGACACGACTGAGTGACTACAATTTTCATTTTCATGTTCAAACTTGTGGGATATGCTTAAGCAGTGCTTAAAATAGAAAAATACGTGATAGTCTTAAACAAACATTTTTAAAAAGGCTAAAAGTAAATGTAATAAATTATCTCATGAAATAAATTAAAATCAACAGATAAAATAATGCTTTATTTATTTGTATTTATAGGATTATTATAGGAAGTTAGGAAAAATAAAACTGTGTTATTTTGCTATCAAAATTATATATATAATTATATACATATATATTATATATATAATTATATATATAATTTATCTAAATTATAAATATATTGAAGAGGATTGTTTAAAAAATCTTTCTGTGTTAGTTATGTCCAAGATGAACTGTATGAAAAGATTCTTCATGTCATTAACTAGCATATATATTACACATTTCTCTATGAAAAATAGCTCCAAGTTATATCTTTCTCGGGTCATAAAGTGTTGAAAAAATTTTTTTCCTATCAAAGCTTTAGAATCTCTCAGTATCTTTCCCCTATTGGCCTGGCTCTGAAGAAATATATAATAGTAACTTACTAGAATGTTGTGCTCCTAAAGACCATTATGCTTATTTTTGTAGCATCAGAAACATTCCTGTTAATGTCAGGAACACTCCACCCTACTGGAAACCTGACATTTTGTCTCCTCCATAGAGATATCAAGTCATTCAATAAGCAGTACAAAGAAAGAATGAGAAAAACTCTTTTTATGCAAATGATATTATTGCCTAAATAGAAAGCTTACAATATTCTCCAGAAAAAAAAGTTAAAACTAATAAGAACAGAATTCCTGTCAGGAAGGCTAACATATAAAAATTGTAATTTCCTCATCCCAATAATACCATTTATCAAATATGAAAGTTGAAAGAAAAAACATATATCATGTATAATATTTAAAATATTATAATACCCTCAATATTATCAATACTGAGGAATAAATAAATAATTTATGATTTGGGAAATATCTAAAAGAAACTGTTTTATATGCAAATGATAGAATCCTATTTTAGTAGTAAAAATCGGTCCTTATTTGTGCTCAGTCATGTCCAAGTCTCTGCAACCCCATGGACTGTAAGTTCCTTTCCAGGTAAGAATACTGGAGTGGATTGCCATTTCCTTCTCCAGGGGATCTTCCCAACCCACAGATTGAACCCATGTCTCTTGAGTCTCCTTCATTGGCCAATGGATTCTTTACCAACTGAGCCACATGGGAAGCTCCATTTAGTAGTAAAATTGAATAAAAGCAAATATGTATGTATTTACATATACATAATCAAGGAACTATAAATAACAGGGAGAAAAAGACTAAAGGGAGACATGCTGCTGATGGCCTCTAAGGGCTCAAGAAGCAAATAAAGAAAGCCTACAGTTTGGTCAGTAATGCTTTAGGTATTTTATTCATACTAATATTACACAGAAATATTACAAAGTTTTTTAATGTTAGAGAATAGCTGCGCAGGTAATTGTTACATTATTCTCTAATCTTTTGTGTGCTTCTTAAATTTTTCAAGCTCCAAAATGATTTGTAAAGAAAATAAAAGAAAAACCTGTAATTATAATCACAAACTTCTGTATTTATATGAAGCATGCATGAGTTATCTCGTTTGCATAAATTGTATATGCACTGTGCAAATATAAAGATCCTGATAGTCTGAAATATAAAAGGAGTGATTTAGAATTTCCATTTCAAATCCTTCAACCAATTAACTGCCTCATTTACTTAATATAAATGCAATTTCAGATTTATGTGATTGAAAAGCTCTTGATAAACAGAATTTCTCTTCAAAAGAGTTTTGGTTTTTCTTCTGTAAATTTAATCTTAGTAATGATTTTTCATTTATCTTGAAAGCATGTAATTTTAATTTTTATTAAAGAGTTAAAGAAGAATAACATGCAGGTAGCAAATTATGCATTTAGTAGATTCCATATTTCTCCCCAACTTTTCAAGTTCTAGTGCAACTGCTCACTACAGATGTTAAATTCTTTGGAAAGCTCTTTGGAATTTACTACAAAGGTTGTTTGTGGGTGAAAGTGAAAGTCACTCAGCCATGTCGGACTCTTTGCGACCCCATGGACTATACAATCCGTGGAATTCTCCAGGCCAGAATACTGGAGTGGGTAACTGTTCCCTTCTCCAGGGGATCTTCCCAATCCAGAGATCAAACCCAGGTCTCCTGCATTACAGGTGGATTTTTACCAGCTGAGCCCACAGGCCCAAGAATGCTGACATGGGTAGCCTATCCCTTCTCCAACTGATCTTTAAAGGAATAAAATGATGGTAGCCCCGATTACCAAATCATGTGACACGTTTACAAAATAACCCTAGAACAATACCACCCCCTCCTCCATGATGTAGACCCATTCAACACCAAGGAAACAAAATGAAGAACTGGCCAATTGATTTTACTCGGATGCTCAAGTCTTAAAGGTAAGCACATTCACTGATGGGTAGAGAGTTTTCCCACACGGCTAGAACAGGCCTTAGGAGTAACAAAGAACTTGCTTCAAAAGATAATCCCACCTTTCAGATTACCTCAATATATACAAAATGATAATGAAACTCTCCCAGATTTAAAAACTATTCTGGGAAAATGGTTTGGGTTCTCAAGATCATGGCTGAAATTCTGTAACGAGAGCTATGAGGCCTCTGTTTGTGCATTCATAAGTGCCTATATGTGTGTTATAGATGTATGATATTGCCAAAAATTAATTCATAAAGCAGTTCTAATTGACTTAAGAGAAATTAAATACTCATACAAATACTCAAAAATACAAAATAATCTGGTCAGAATGAACTTCAAGCTCATGTTACCTGGAAAATATTCAGGACAAAACTGATATCTGATATTGAAAGTGGTTTAAGCTTTTTGGTGTGATTAAATTAGGCAAAGAGTTACACACCATCAGGATTAGTTTAAATGGGTTTTGTTAGGAATGGGCTAGGACAAGACTGGATTTGATTTCTCCCTCCAAAGTATTCTTGAAATACTGTTTTTGACAAACAGATTGAGATGAGTTTCTTTGCCTATAAGTGATTTGTATTTGCTTTTGAGATCTTTAGGGGAAAAAACCTTTAGGTTAGGGATTAAGTATTGTCTCAGTGACTTATGATCTTATGTGGCTAAAAACTAACTTTGGGATGTTAGTTAGAGGGGTCCTAAGGTATCTCAAAGAGAAATATTTAACCAGGGTTATTTGGTATGTTATGCTAATTGTGATCATTTGTAATTCTGGTTATTGTAACCAAGCTTTATCGTACACTATAGTCACATGTTTGACCATGCCTTTTCAGTCTTTTGTCATTTATAGGTATTTCTGGACACTGGTGCTGATACAAAAAAATGTTTCATCATCAAGAAGATACATAGGAAGGCTAAGCGACCAGTTGTAACAGTTATACATCAAGATGATGGCTATGTAGGGATTTCAGCCCTTGTGGACTAAAACAAGGAGCTTCCCTGCTCCTGGGCCCCTAGTCAGGTATCCAGAGATTTTTACTCCCTGATAGGTAGGGTCAACGCCTCTAACTCAGCCTTGAAGCAATTACAGAAGATGGACCTTCACCCTTCTGCTTCCCATAAGAATATGGGAGTAAAATCTCTGAGGGGGGAATGTAACAGGCGGGAAAGGGTCAGGGCGCAACTTCTGAAGGAAGGATGTAGCTCAAGGACATAACATAAACTGATTAGGATCAAATGGGCCCAAGCTGGCAGACAAGACTAGACCTTGATCCTCAATCAGCAAGTGAAATGACACATCCAGATGTGCCATGACAGTTCCAAGGCACTGGCAAAAGACCAAGGAGTGGGTGGTGGCCCAAATTCTGGAAATTTCCACCCCTTCCCAAAAATAGTTAGACTAATCCTCTCATTCATTAGCATATGAAATTACCCAGCCTATAAATACTAACCATGTGAAATAACCATACTAACCATAACTAACCATAACTAACCATACTAACCTACAAATACTAACCATTGAAATGTGGTGACATTTCAAGGCCACACGCACCCTCTGCGATGGCCCACACTGTGGAATGTGCTTCTCTCTGAATCTGAATAAATCAACTTCTTACCTATCACTTTGTTTTTCACTAAATTCTTTCTGCAATGAGACACCAAGAACCTGAGCTTTATTAGGCCCTGAAAACAGGTACCACGGGTTTTGGCTGGGTTTGAGTCCCAGCCATGTGGGTTCAAGTTTCAAGCTGGATTTTGGCTGGGATCGTGTCCCAGCACGTGGGTTCAAGTCCCACGCTGAGATAAACAATTTCACTAGCTTTTGCGGTTTTGACATAAGGTAAGAGGACACAACTGAGCAACTGAACTGAACTGAACTGAAGAGGACCAATTACTTGTTGACATTACTTGATGTAGAGTTAGCAAGCAGAAAGAAAATTGGGGGTCACTGGAATACACTGTTGGCTAATTCTGTGTCTTGGTGGGAGAACTTGTAGGCTTGGGTGGCTCATTGATGCTGTTTAATGTTTGGATTTCAGTCCAGGGCAAGATTGAGCCTTTTGTTTACCATTAAAGGATGATAGATCTTTGTTTCAATTCATTTCAGTTCAGTTGTGTCCTATTCTTTGCGACTCCATGGACTGCAGCATGCCAGGCTTCCCTGCCCAAAACAAACTTGCAGAGATTGCTCAAACTCAACTCCATTGAGTCAATGATGCCATCCAACCATCTCATCCTCTGTCATCCCCTTCTCCTGCCTTCAATCTGTCCCAGCATCAGGGTCTTTTCCAATGAGTCAGTTCTTCACATCAGGCAGCCAAAAGATTAGAGCTTCAGCTTCAGCATCAGTCCTTCCAATGAATATTCAGGACTGATTTCCTTTAGGATGGACTGGTTGGATCTCCCTGCAATTCAAGGGACTCTCAGTAGTCTTCTCCAACACCACAGTTCAAAAGCATCAATTCTTCGGCCCTCAGCTTTCTTTATAGTCCGACTCTCACATCCATTCATGGTAACTGGAAAAACTATAGCTTTGATAAGACAGACCTTTGTTGGCAAAGTAAAGTCTCTGCTTTTTAATATGCTGTCTAGGTTTGTCATAGCTTTCCTTCCAAGGAGCAGTCACCATCTGCTGTGATTTTGGAGCCCAAGAAAATAAAGGCTGTCACTGTTTCCATTGTTTCCCCATCTATTTTCCATGAAGTGATGGGACCAGATGCCTTGATCTTAGTTTTTTGAATGTTGAGTTTTAAGCCAGATTTTTCACTCCCCTCTTTCAATTTTATCAAGGGGATCTTTAGTTCCTCTTTGTTTTCTGCCATAAGGGTGGTGTCATCTGCATATCTGAGCCTATAGAATGGTAAGCTGTTAATGCTCACTTTGGCTGAAAATCAGAGGCAAGCTGTATTCATTTCCTAGGAATACTGTAAGCAAAGTGCCCAAAATTGGATGACTTAAAGAAAAGGAAATTTGTGATCTGACTGTACTGTAGATTAAAAGTCCAGTATCAACATGTTGGCAGGATCATTTTCCCATCTCAGCCTCTACAGGAAGTTCCTTCCTTGCCTCTTCCAATTTCTAGAAGCCCTAGGTGTTCCTCGACTTGTGTCAGTGTAACTTCAAGCTCTGCTTTGGTCTTCACTTGTCTGTCTTCCCTCCATGTTGTGTCTCTGTGTCTTTTATGCTTTTAGTCATATTGAATTGAGAGCTCATTCTACTCTAATATGACATTATCTTAACCAATTACATGCATAATGAACATATTTCCAAATAAGGCCAGATTTTATGGTTCCAAAAAAAGTGGGGAGACACTACTCAACCCAGTACACAAGCCTTAAGCAACTTAATTAGATATTAACTTGAAATAATAAGTTCCTCATAAACAAAGAAGAACTGACCCTCCCTTTCCAAGTTAATTTCACTTTTTAAAGATTATTTTTAATTCCTGAAGTAATTCTTTTTAAACTTTCCCCACCTTTCATAGGATGCAAATTTCATTCACTTTAGAATTACATCATTGTTATCTTTGCAAGGTTTGGCATGTCCTTAGAAATCAGGGATTCCTTCAATAATATGTCTGTGTGTGCACATATGTGAGGGAACAGAATTCAGATCTCCTGGGAAATCAGTTTCATTCTCCTTTGGTTGCCAAAAGAAAAATTTTGCAGCAAGATAAACGAAATGACCTGCAAAGGGATGAGAAATAAGTCTCATTAAGTTTCCTAACCATTCAAATCTGATATCACCCATTAACTTGCAAAGACTAAAAAGCAAAGTCTATTTATAACAATGGGCTGCCTGGGTGGCTTAGTGTTAAAGAATCTGCCTGCAATACAGGAGACTTGGTTTAATCCCTAGGTCAGAAAGATTCTGTGGAGCAGGAAATGACAACCCATTCCAGTATTCCTGCCTGGAAAATCCCATGGACAGAGAAGCCTGGTGGGCTACAGTCCATGGGATTGCAAAAGCCTTAGACACGACTTAGAGACTAAACAACATTCATAACAATTCTGTAAAGGGATTTTTTCTGAAGGGACAGATAAGAGAAATTAGAAATTTTAGGTAAACTTTTTGTTTCCTGAGGTCAAGAGATTACAAAATCCATAGATAGTGATGGATCCAGAGTTCAGGTCTCATTTTCAGGGTGAAGAGAGGTCATAAGGTATAAGAATATCAATAAGAATTACTTGTAATTCAGATTGTCCTTGATGTTGACTCATTATCACATAACCATATGCACTTCCTTCTTTTTTAAAGAATAAAGTTCAAGTTTCATTTAACTCAGAGAAAGTCCCTCAAATAGTATTTTATTTTCTGTAGGCCAAATTCAATCCTTTGTTCTCAAGTAGCGTATTTCTTTTTAAAATCTCGAGTTTTCAGGGCCCCCAGACATGCCATTATAACTCTCAGTTGCTCTAAATGTAATATCCCCCTACACTATTAAATCACAGCAATTTAAAAACTGCACCTGAAACTTACATAAAAAAAAAAAAACTGGTAAATAACATCTTTCATTGTGATGTTGAAGTGTCTAGGATATTTCTGATCCTACTGCTTTTAAGTGTTGCCTTTAAAGGATTGGAAAGGCTTAGATGAACTGTCACAACCAAGCATTTTTGTAGGAAATGCCTGTGACCTTATAAATTGTTCTTAATCATAATTTACAGATTTGGATACTGAAGTACTCTCATAATGCTTTCCAAGTCGTCAGAAATATGTACATGTTAGATAGTTTAATAAGTATGGGTCCAAAAACTGATCTCTCTTTACAGACGCACGCTTTCCTTTTATGGATAAGAGAAGATGATTTGGAACGTGAATAATGTCTTTATTCATAAATCTTCCACCAACATATCCAAGCCTATTGATAACAGGGATATTTGGATGTGTGTGGTACTAATTTGTTAGGCAATTGAAAGTACATATAGTTTTTACGTAACATCAAATATAAAATTATGGTTAAGCAGACATGACTCAAAGTTTCCATGTGCGTCAGATAGCATGGTCTATAGACTAATCTCTGGTAATTCTAACTTCCCCCACATATATCATGTTCAGTCAGTGAGTACAACTATGATAACTGAGGCATGTAAAGGGATTTGATAATGCAAAGTAATATTCATAATTCAGATTTTCAGTGTTTCTCAACCCTTGTTGTACTCTACAATCAACTGGCAAGATTTTTAAAGTTTAGTGAATGGAGAAACTGGTGAGTGGACAAATGAATTGTGGTGTAGATAATCATACCATTGAATACTTCTCAGCATTTTCAATAGAGCATAAATAAATGAACTACTGTTACTTTCAACAGTATGATGAATCTCAAAAATATAATGTGATATGAAACAAACCTGGTGCTAAAGACTAACAATTCTGGTTACATTTGTATGACATTCTGAAAAAGGTACAACTGTTGGGATACGAATCACTTTAAAATGAATGACACAAATCAACAAAGCTTGGGAAATTTTAGATATCCAAGTCTAACCCCAAGAAAGGTGAGTCTAATGTGGCAACTGAAAACAAAACTCCATCCTGTTCATATTAGAAGCCCCAGTCCCTCTTGACTGTGACATTGCAAACCTACGCAATAACAGATATCGACCCAAAGTATCAAAGCTACAGGCATCAACTTCTGCTCTATAAATAGAACTATAATATGATTTCCTTTATCAGTGGAGACCTGTATATTGATTTACTACTTGATTTGATTTAATGGACTTTCTTTGTGGCTCAGATGGTAAAGAATCTGCCTGCAGTATAGGAGGCAGAATTGATCCCTGGGTTGGGAAGATCCCTGGAGAAGGGAATGGCTACCCACTCCAATATTCTTGCCTGGGAAATCCCATGAACAGAGGAGCTTGGTGGGCTATAGTCCATGGGGTCACAAGGAGTCAGACATGACTAACACTTTCACTTTCACTTTAGTTAATGCATTTATTACTCAACACAATGGTTTGTTTTTACTTTTTCGTTGTGAAGATCACACATAGGTATTTAACTTCTTTCCAGAGCATTGGTGAACATGGGTAGCCCTTCTCTCCTTACTAAACTGATTTACTTATGAGAACAAGTTGTTGCTTAGTCACTTAGTCACGTTTCACTCTTTTGCGACCCCATGGCCTTTAGCCTGTCAAGCTCCTCTGTCCATGGGACTTCCCAGGCAAGAATAACAGAGTGGGTTGCCATTTCCTTCTTCTGGGGATCTTCCAAACTCAGCGATTGAACCTGGGTCTCCTACACTAACAGGTGGATTTTTTACTGCTAAGTTACTAGAGAAGCCCATAATTTTGGTTGGATTCAGATTGAGACCTATAAGAATTAAGATTTTGATGTGATTACTCAAATAGCTAAGGCAACCTCAGCTTGACAGGAAAGAGATATTAAGCATCTACTCTTTAAAATGCAAAGAAACAGAGGAAAACAATAGAATGAGAAAGACTAGCGATGTCTTTAAGAAAATTAGAGACATCAAGGGAACATTTTATGCAAAGATGGGCTCAATAAAGGACAGAAATGGTATGGACCTAACAGAAGCAGAAGATATTAAGAAGAGGTGGCAAGAATACACACAAGAACTACACCAAAAAGATCTTCATGACCCAGATCACACTTACCTAGAGCCAGACATCCTGGATTGGGAAGTCAAGTGGGCCTCAGGAAGCATCACTATGAACAAAGCTAGTGGAGGTGATGGAATTCCAGTTGAGCTATTTCAAATCCTGAAAGATGATTCTAGGAAAGTGCTGCACTCAATATGCCAGCAAATTTGGAAAACTCAGCAGTGGCCACAGGACTGGGAAAGGTCAGTTTTTATTCCAATCCCAAAAAAACACAATGCCAAAGAATGCTCAAACTACCACACAAGTGCACTCATCTCACACACTAGTAAAGTAATGCTTAAAATTCTCCAAGCCAGGCTTCAGCAATAAGTGAACCATGAACTTCCAGATGTTCAAGCTGGTTTTAGAAAAGGCAGAGGAACCAGAGATCAATTACCAACATCCACTGGGTCATCAAAAAAGCAAGAGAGTTCCAGAGAAACATCTATTTCTGCTTTATTGACTATGCCAAAGCTTTTGATTGTATGGATCACAATAAACTGTGGAAAATTATGAAAGAGATGGGAATACCAGACCACCTGACCTGCCTCTTGAGAAATCTGTATGCAGGTCAGGAAGCAACAGTTAGAACTGGTCATGGAACAACAGACTGGTTCCAGATAGGAAAAGGAGTACATCAAGGCTGTGTATTGTCACCCTGCTTATTTAACTTATATGCAGAGTACATCATGAGAAACACTGGGCTGGAAGAAGCACAAACTGGAATTAAGATTGCCAGGAGAAATATCAGTAACCTCAGATATGCAGATGAAACCATCCTTATGATAGAAAGTGAAGAAGAACTAAAGAGCCTCTTGATAAAAGTGAAAAGGAGAGTGAAAAAGTTGGCTTAAAGCTCAACATTCAGAAAACGAAGATCATGGCATCTGGTCCCATCGCTTCATGGAAAATAGATGGGGAAACAGTGGAAACAGTGTCAGACTTTATTTTGGGGGGCTCCAAAATCACTGCAGATGGTGATTGCATCCATGAAATTAAAAGATACTTACTCCTTGGAAGGAAAGTTATAACCAACCTAGACAGCATATTTAAAAGCAGAGACATTACTTTGCCAACAAAGGTCCGTCTACTCAAGGCTATGGTTTTTCCTGTGGTCATGTATGGATGTGAGAGTTGGACTGTGAAGAAGGCTGAGTGCTGAAGAATTGATGCTTTTGAACTGTGGTGTTGGAGAAGACTCTTGGGAGTGCCTTGGACTGCAAGGAGATCCAACCAGTCCATTCTGAAGGAGATCAGCCCTGAGATTCCTTTGGAAGGAATGATGCTAAAGCTGAAACTCCAGTACTTTGGCCGCCTCATGCGCAGAGTTGACTCATTGGAAAAGACTCTGATGCTGGGAGGGATTGGGGGCAAGAGGAGAAGGGGACGACAGAGGATGAGATGGCTGGATGGCATCACTGACTCGATGGACATGAGTCTTTGTGAACTCCGGGAGTTGTTGATGGACAGGGAGGCCTGGCGTGCTGTGATTGATGGGGTCGCAAAGAGTCGGACACGACTGAACGGCTGATCTGATCTGATCTGAAGGATACAATACAGGGGATGTGGAAACTTGGCAGCAAGCATTGGCTCAACAATGAAATCTTCTACTAGTTCTATTCTGATGATTCCTAACTCTACGAGAGGCTCTATACTATTTGAATATCTTAAGCTTCCCATGCCTCTCATGGTTGGGAGACTGTAAACAATCCTATGCATAGCTGTAGGAGTCCTGGTAAACCTATCAGGCAAGTTAGAGAGCCATCTGAGGGGTTTGGATTTAAATACTCCTATTATGCCTAAGAGGCTAATTAGCCAGAGCTCTAAGTTGATTTCCTTCAGAGAAAATGTGGTTGGAGAAAGCCCCCCATTAATGTCAGAGGAGTTGGTGAAAGTCATGAAGCAGTAAAACAGACAGACTCTGGTTTTGGGGTAGATGCTCAGGCAGGCCCAGAGGGGCACCCCTCGAGTTCTGGCTCGCCTTGCCCACCAAAACACTCCCACATAGCCTTGTTATGGGTGGGAATCCCGTGCTGGCTCCCAGCATGGTCCCATCACTTCATGGGAAATACATGGGGAAACAGTGGAAACAGTGGCTGACTTTATTTTTCTGGGCTCCAAAATCACTGCAGATGGTGATTGCATCCATGAAATTAAAAGATACTTACTCCTTGGAAGGAAAGTTATAACCAACCTAGACAGCATATTTAAAAGCAGAGACATTACTTTGCCAACAAAGGTCCGTCTAATCAAGGCTATGGTTTTTCCAGTGGTCATGTATGGATGTGAGAGTTGGACTATAAAGAAAGCTGAGCGCCGAAGAATTAATGCTTTTGAACTGTGGTGTTGGAGAAGACTCTTGAGAGTCCCTTGGACTGCAAGAAGATCCAACCAGTCCATCCTAAAAGAGATCAATCCTGGGTGTTCATTGGAAGGACTGATGTTGAAGCTGAAACTCCAATACCTTGGCCACCTGATGCAAACAGCTGACTCATTTGAAAAGACCCTGATGCTGGGAAAGATTGAGGGGAGGAGGAGAAGGGGACGACAGAGGATGAGATGGTTGGATGGCATCACCGACTTGATGGGTTTGGGTGGACTCTGGGAGTTGGTGACAGACAAGAAGGCCTGGTGTGCTGCGGTTCATGGGGTGTCAAAGAGTCGGACACGACTGAGTGACTGAACTGAACTGAATTCTTTAAAAGGCATCTAGGGATTTTCACTCTAGTGTGAGAAACAGGACATGCACACTGAGAACCAAAACACAGAGCAGGTATCTACCAGCATGAGAATCATGATCTCTACAGTCTAGGGAGGGAGGTAAAACATCCTTCCATCTAAGCATTAATTCTGTAATGCTCAGAATTAGTTTTCCACCATGTTTCTCCCACATCACATTCACCCGCTAAATTAACACCAGAGTGAATTTCCTAATCTACAAATCTGGTTATGTGAGATCACTCCTGAAATCATTCCACGGTGCTTCTTCCCCCACAGGATAAACATCAGATTCCAACATGTTGTATAAAGTCTTCCACAATCTAGGCCCTGCATCTGATCTTGGTTTCATTCCAGCGCTGCCCACGTTTCCTTCCCCTCTTCTCCAAGTTGTTTATGTTTCAAGTTCAATTAATATTAAATTGGGGTGACAGAAATAAACCCATGCACTTATGGGTACCTTATTTTTGACAAAGGAGGCAAGAATATACAATGGGGCAAAGACAGCCTCTTCAATAAATGGTGCTGGAAAAACTGGACAGCTACATGTAAAAGAATGCAATTAGAACACTTCCTAACACAATACACAAAGATAAACTCAAAATGTATTAAAGACCTAAATGTAAGACCAGAACTATAAAACTCTTCAAGGAAAACATAGGCAGAACACTTGATGACATAAATCAAAGCAAGATCCTCTATGACCCAACCCCTACAGTAACATAAATAAAAACAAAAGTAAACAAGTGGAACCTGATTAAACTTAAAAGCTTTTTCACAGCAAAGGAAGCCATGAACAAGGTGAAAAGACAATGCTCAGAATGGGAGAAAATAATAGCAAATGAAACAACTGACAAAGGGTTAATTTCCAAAATAAACAAGCAGCTCATACAACTCAATGTCAGAAAAACAAGCGACCCAATCAAAAAGTGGGGAAAAGACCTAAGCAGACATTTCTCCAAAGAAGACATGCAGATGGCTAACAAACACATGAAAAGATGCTCAACATCTCTCATTATTAGAGAAATGCAAATCAAAACCACAATGAGATATTACCTCACACCAGTCAGAATGGCCATCTTCAAAAAGTCTACAAACAATAAATGCTGGAGAGGGTGTGGAGAAAAGGGAATACTCTTGCACTGTTGGTGGGGATGTAAATTGATACAGCCACTATGGAAGACGGCATGGAGATTCCTTAAAAAACCAGGAATAAAACCACGATATGACCCAGCAATCCTATTCCTAGGCATATACCCTGAGGAAACCAAAATTGAAAAACACACATATATCCCATTGTTCATTTCAGCACCATTTACAATAGCTAGAAAATGGAAGCAACATAGATGCCCATCGACAGATGAATGGATAAAGAAGTTGTGGTACATATACGCAATGGAATATTACTCAGCCATAAAAGGAACACATTTGAGTCAGTTCTGATGAGGTAGATGAACCTAGAACCTATTATATAGAGTGAAGTGAGTCAGAAAGAGAAAGAGAAATATTGTATTCTAAAGCTCATATACGGAATCTAGAAAAATGGTACTGAAGAATTTATTTACAGGGCAGCAATGGAGAAACAGACATAGAGAATAGACTTACAGACTCAGGGAGAGGGGAGAAGAGGCTGAGATGTATAGAAAGAGTAACTTGAAAACTTACATTACCATATGTAACATAGATAGCCAACAGGAATTTCCTGTATGGCTCAGGAAACTCAAACGGGGCTCTGTAACAACCTAGAAGGGTGGGATGGGGAGGGAGATGGGAGGGAGGTTCAAAAGGGAGCGGATACATGTATACCTGTGGCTGATTCATGTTGAGGTTTGACAGAAAACAGCAAAATTCTATAAAGCAATTATCCTTCAATAAAAAAGTAAATTAATTAAAAAAATAAAGAACAAGGAAAAAATATTAATTTGGGGCGAGTATCATATGCTATCACATATATGTGGGATCTAAAACAAATGATAAAAATGAACTTGTTTGCAGGACAGACTCATGGAGAGTGAACTTAAGGTTACAGAGTGAGGGTGGGGATGGGGCTGAAGGAGGAAAAGACTGGGCGTTTCAGATTGGTATGCACACACTGCTGTGTTTAAAATGGACAGCCAAAAAATTAAAATAATAAAGATAATCAAGAAGGACCTACTATAAAAAATAAACTAATCAAAAAAGAAAATTTTAAAAAATTGGGTAGCATAGAGAGGAAAACAAAGTGTTTTTGATCGTACATCACTTTCTTCTATACTAAAACTGTGCTAATGTGGAACTGACCTCATGGGCAGGAGACATATGTATTAGCACAAGGTCTTGTACTGAGAAAGACTCCTATGCCTGGTTTAATGATCTCCTGTTGCCATCCCGAAATCCTAATAATTTCATCTTTGACCTTGTGTTTTGGAAATGACGTCCCACGGGAGAGTGGAGCATGTGCCGCCTGAGTAGAAGACATAACTGGGATGGCAGTGTTTTCACAGAGTTGGGGTCCAGGAGCCCTGGGCACAAGGGCAGACACATAGAGCATTGGATCTCTTGTCATTTGATCCCTTGTACTTGTGCCGCCTCAGGCAGTCCTGGACACCCTTCTTTCGCTTTGGGATGACGTTTTCTCTGCCTGGAATGCACACTTGTAACCCCTTTCACACTTGTCAACTCACCTTCCTTTACCTAAATACTGGAGAAAATTTTATGCATATTCCAAGACTTCACTGAATGACTATTTTTGATAGGAAAGCTTTCTTAAATCCTGCAAGAATTCCATCATTTCCTTCCTTGAAACACCACTAGTCCTGGCCCTTGGCTTCCCTGGTGACGCAATCGTAAACAAAATTATCCTGCCAATGCAGGAGATGCAGGTTCTCTCCTGGGTCAGAAAGATCCTCTGGAGAATGAAATGGCAACCCACTCTGGTATTCTTGCCTGGTAAATCCCGTGGACAGAGGACCCTGACAGGCTACAATCCATGGGGTTGCAAAGAGTCAGATATAACTTAGCAGCTAAACAACAAGTCCTAGCATTAACCTCTACTCCAGCATGTATCAAGAATATCACACAATTATTCACAGGTAATTTTACCCTTGCTAAATTGTAGATTCTAAAGAAAAGAATGGCTTTTACTATCTGTATTCTTGACACTTAGCACAGAGCTCAGATATCAATGACTCTCAGCGTTTAACCACTTGTACTTTTTTTTTAGCAAATGGGCTTTGTGGTTATGGACAGAGAATCCATGGCTAAAAGATCCTCTTGTCATCTGGGAAGGTTATAGGCAGAAGGGAATCTCAGTATATCTGGGGTTTCTAAACTTTCCAACAGGCCACCAGTACCTCATCTTGTCTACAAAGATGAGACACAGCTGGTTCCGTAACAATGAGCCTTTTTATCTGTTTTATTCTCTTTGTTTTCAGCTTAGTCTATTTTATGTGAAATTAAACAATGTCTCGCATACACTTGGGAGTAGGTGTTTTCCCAGATGATTGAGTTTAATATTGCAGTGTTTACTTTCTGGCTTTTTGTTGAGTATTTAAATCCAGGTGTTTACAATATGGGGATCTTCTGTAATTTTTGTTTTTTCCCAAGTAGATTTTCTAAAGCAACTGGTGGCATGTATGTAAACAAAATCAAAATATTTGTTTAAATTTTCCTAGGACTTTGCATCTACCGGACTTACTGATAGAAGATGCTTATTTTAGAGTTGGCTGTGAATGATGCAATTGAGATCATATTGCCTGGGAAATATAAAACAACTGAAATTGGTTTATAAAAGCATGTTGATATTACAGTGTATTGATACAAAACAGGGAATAATTATTGATATTGGGCTAAACAAAACTGAAAAAGGCGTGCATACATTCACTCTAAGTTGTTTCAGTTGTATCTGAATCTTTGCAACCCTACAGACTACAGCCTTCCAGGCTCCTCTGTCCATGGGATTCTCCAGGCAATAATACTAGAGTGGGCTGCCATGCCCTCTTCTAGGGCATCTTTCTGACCCAGGAGTCCAACTGGCATCTATTTTATCTGCCGCATTGCCAGGTGTTTTCTTTACCACTAGCACCACCTGAGAAGCCCCCCAAAAGTTATATATGGGTATTAATAGAGATGATACATTTTATTGAGCATCTTGCTGCTAAGTCGCTTCAGTCGTGTCTGACTCTGTGCGACCCCAGAGACGGCAGCCCATCAGGCTCCCCTGTCCCTGGGATTCTCCAGGCAAGAACACTGGAGTGGGTTGCCATTTCCTTCTCCAATGTATGAAAGTGAAAAGTGAAAAGTGAAAGTGAAGTCGCTCAGTCGTGTCCGACTCTTGGCGACCCCATGGACTCCAGCCCACCAGGCTCCTCCGTCCATGGGCTTTTCCAGGCAAGAGGACTGGAGTGGGTTGCCATTTCCTTCTCCAATTTTTCATGAATTAGAATATACATTTCAAGCCAAGATAATATATAGAGTGTGTTGTGGGTTAAGGAAACCAGACACATTTGGGCACAAATTTGAAATTTGTTAATTACTTAGGCATAAACCAACTAGATTATTCTCTAATTGTCCTTAACACTGTCTCATCATGACTGGATTTTCTTAAAATATAGTAGTCAAATTGTCTTTTAAGAGAGTCTCTGGCTCAGTGTAAAGAACAGGTAGCACAGGAAAGACACAGGCAAAGGATATGTGTCAGCAGTCGGTGAGTATGAGGGAATCTTCTTGGACATTATCTAAACCAGCATATCTTTTAACTTAACTGTGTGCCACGGCAGGTACAGTGCTGGACATTGGCATATGGCGTAGAATGAAACAGACGTATTTCTTGTCTGTGAGTGTCTAGATTTGTATTAAGCAATCATATAATTCTATGTAAAAATGCACCTGCAAAAATACTATGAAGAAGAGTCATATGATGAAGTGGAAACATGTTTCAAGAGGAGCTGATGTAATTGGGAAATCTGGGTGAGGGAATCAGATGAAAAACATGTACAAAGAATAGGTTTAAGGGTCAGACTAGAGATATTCCTTGAATAAAGAGGAAGGGGCCTGTAGAAGACAAAGAATTTTTGTCTTTACATGAAAAGTCATGGGAAGCCCTTGCATTTTAGCAACAGAGTAAGCTGATCAGACTTGATAAACTTTATCTGGCTATAGGATTGATTGGAGATCAGGGGATTGGAGAAAAGAAAACAAGAGGAGTCTCTCCATCAATCCTCGTTTTTCTCAGTGGCTCTCATCTTAACCCAGAATCCAAATGGAATGGACTGTGAAAGGGCTAGTATTAGAATATCACACATTATCACTTATATGCGGAACCTTAAAAAATATGATACAAATGACCTTATTTACAAAACAGACTCACAGACCTAGAGAATGAATTTATGTTCATCAGGGAAGGAAAGTGGCGGGGAGGGGTAGTTAGGGAGTTTGGGATGGACGTGTACACTCTGCTGTATTTAAAAAGGATAACCAACAAGGACCTATTGAATAGCACAGAGAACTCTGCTCAGTATTCTGTAACAACATAAATAGGAAAAGAATTTGAAAAAAGAATGGATACATGGATAACTGAATCTCTTTGTTATATATCTTAAACTAACACAACATTGTTAGTCAACTATATTCCAATATAAAATAAGAAGTTTAAAATATACCACATATAGTATTAATTATTCAACATTCTCTTCTGATGACCTAGAATTGATACACAACTTTGTATCAATTTTGCTGGCAGTGAAAAATATTCATATCTATACTCTTAAAGCAACTCCAAGGACAGCAGAGCCAGGGCTCTGAAAAGTCATGCAGCTGTTCAGTGGAATGTCTCTATCCTATAGGGCAAGGCCCTTATATAAGAAACAAAAACAACTCTGGGTGTTCTTAGTTAGCCTTGTGGAGTCTGGCAGCCATGCACAAGGATAGGCCAGCCAGGTTCAAAAAGCATCTGTGTGTGTCATGGAACATATAGCAATGTCAGCCAGCTGAGCACTTGGTCACCTTCATATTCTGACTGAGGGCATGCATTTTTGTGTGACTGTATATTTGTGCTTCTCACTAATCAAAGGCACTTGAGTGGGAGAAACACAGAAGTCATATCCTAATTGAAAACAGTTTGAGAATACAAACACTGGAGTTGATCCACTCCCACCCTCCCTAATAAGCTGCTTGGAGCTTTCCCAACATACAGAAACAAGGTAAGATAAGATAACCTTCTGCTAGGTGAGATGTCAACCATCAGGCTTGACAAGAAGGATGCAGCTCCTTCCTTGCTCTGGATTACGCAGAAGCCTTTCTGGAATAAATTACTAAAGATGGTGATAGTTTCAACAGAAAACTTGCAATAGTATGATTGAGCTTTGGGACATTTTAGTTTAATATGTATACAATAACTGCCAAATTTACCTTTTGAGTCACTCAGCCTGTATATTTCTTATATACCACATGAATAGCCAAAATCCATGGAGGTAAGGAGACCCTTTCTCACTGATTTTATAGGAAAGTTCAAGATCAAATCAGATCAGTCGCTCAGTCATGTCCGACACTTTGCAACCCCATGAATCACAGGACACCAGGCCTCCCTGTCCATCACCAACTCCCGGAGTTCACCCAGACTCACGTCCATCGAGTCAGTGATGCCATCCAGCCATCTCATCCTCTGGTGTGCCCTTCTCCTCCTGCCCCCAATCCCTCCCAGCATCAGAGTCTTTTCCAATGAGTCAACTCTTCGCATGAGGTGGCCAAAGTACTGGAGCTTCAGCTTTAGCATCATTCCTTCCAAAGAAATCCCAGGACTGACCTCCTTCAGAATAGACTGGTTGGATCTCCTTGTAGTCCAAGGCACTCCCAAGAGTCTTCTCCAACACCACAGTTCAAAAGCATCAATTCTTCAGCACTCAGCCTTCTTCACAGTCCAACTCTCACACCCATACATGACCACAGGAAAAACCATAGCCTTGACTAGATGGACCTTTGTTGGCAAAGTAATGTCTCTGCTTTTCAATATGCTATCTAGGTTGGTCATAACTTTCCTTCCAAGGAGTAAGCGTCTTTTAATTTCATGGCTGCAGTCACCATCTGCAGTGATTTTGAAGCCCAGAAAAATAAAGTCTGACACTGTTTCCACTGTTTCCGCATCTATTTCCCATGAAGTGGTGGGACCGGATGCCATGATCTTCGTTTTCTGAATGTTGAGCTTTAAGCCAACTTTTTCACTCTCCACTTTCACTTTCATCAAGAGGCTTTTGAGTTCCTCTTCACTTTCTGCCATAAGGGTGGTGTCATCTGCATATCTGAGGTTATTGATATTTCTCCCGGCAATCTTGATTCCAGCTTGTGTTTCTCCCAGTCCAGCATGTCTCATGATGTACTCTGCATATAAGTTAAATAAGCAGGGTGACAATATACAGCCTTGACAAACTCCTTTTCCTATTTGGAACCAGTCTGTTGTTCCATGTTCAGTTCTAACTGTTGTTTCCTGACCTGCATACAGATTTCTCAAGAGGCAGATCAGGTGGTCTGGTATTCCCATCTCTTTCAGAATTTTCCACAGTTTATTGTGATCCACACAGTCAAAGGCTTTGGCATAGTCAGTAAAGCAGAAATAGATGCTTTTCTGGAACTCTCTTGCTTTTTCCATGATCCAGCGGATGTTGGCAATTTGATCTCTGGTTCCTCTGCCTTTTCTAAAACCAGCTTGAACATCAGGAAGTTCACGGTTC
>NW_011494640.1:9651603-9652460 GCF_000754665.1 Bison bison bison
CTATTTCTTTGCATTGATCGCTGAAGAAGGCTTTCTTATCTCTTCTTGCTATTCTTTGGGACTCTGCATTCAGATGTTTATATCTTTCCTTTTCTCCTTTGCTTTTTGCTTCTCTTCTTTTCACAGCTATTTGTAAGGCCTCCCCAGTCAGCCATTCTGCTTTTTTGCATTTCTTTTCTATGGGAATGGTCTTTATCCCTGTCTCCTGTACAATGTCATGAACCTCAGTCCATAATTAATCAGACACTCTATCTATCAGATCTAGGCCCTTAAATCTATTTCTCACTTCCACTGTATAGTCATAAGGGATTTGATTTAGGTCATACCTGAATGGTCTAGTGGTTTTCCCTACTTTCTTCAGTTTCAGTCTGAATTTGGCAATAAGGAGTTCATGGTCTGAGCCACAGTTAGCTCCTGGTCTTGTTTTTGCTGACTGTATAGAGCTTCTCCATCTTTGGCTGCAAAGAATATAATCAATCTGATTTCGGTGTTGACCATCTGGTGATGTCCATGTATAGAGTCTTCTCTTGTGTTGTTGGAAGTGGGTGTTTGCTACGACCAGTGCATTTTCTTGGCACAACTCTATTAATCTTTGCCCTGCTTCATTCCGTATTCCAAGGCCAAATTTGCCTGTTACTCCAGGTGTTTCTTGACTTCCTACTTTTGCATTCCAGTCCCCTATAATGAAAAGGATATCTTTTTGGGGTGTTAGTTCTAAAAGGTCTTGTAAGTCTTCATAGAACCGTTCAACTTCAGCTTCTTTACCGTTACTGGTTGGGGCATAGACTTGGATTACTGTGATATTGAATGGTTTGCCTTGGAAATGAACAGAGATCATTCTGTCATTTTTGAGATTG
>NW_011494640.1:9652717-9656680 GCF_000754665.1 Bison bison bison
CGGACCTTGCTTCTATCACCAGTGACATAGAAGCAAGGTATTCTTTTTGCTTTGGCTCCATCCCTTCATTCTTTCTGGAGTTATTTCTCCACTGATCTCCAGTAGCATACTGGGCACCTACTGACCTGGGGAGTTTCTCTTTCAGCATCCTATCATTTTGCCTTTTCATACTGTTCATGGGGTTCTCAAGGCAAGAATACTGAAGTGGTTTGCCATTTGCTTCTCCAGTGGACCACATTCTGTCAAATCTCTCCACCATGACCCACCCGTCTTGGGTTGCCCCACGGGCATGGCTTAGTTTCATTGAGTTAGACAAGGCTGTGGTCCTAGTGTGATTAGATTGACTAGTTTTCTGTGAGTATGGTTTCAGTGTGTTTGCCCTCTGATGCCCTCTTGCAACACCTACCGTCTTACTTGGGTTTCTCTTACCTTGGGTGTGGGGGCTGCTCCAGCAAAGCGCAGCCATTGCTCCTTACCTTGGATGAGGGGTATCTCCTCACTGCCCCCTTTCCTGACCTTCAATGTGGGATAGCTCCTCTAGGCCCTCCTGCGCCCGCACAGCCACAGCTCCTTGGACGTGGGCTTGGTCCTCCAGGCCACCGCCCCTGGCCTCGGGCTTAGGGGTATGGGGTAGCTCCTCCTGCCCGCGCGCCAAAGCCGGCTGTGATGGGTGCGCCAAAGCGCCGGCGGCTGCGATGGGCACTGACTCCATTAATCTCCTTCTCATTCTCTATCACCCCAACTCCAAGGACGATACCCACTATTTGAAAAGGAAGTGAAGTCATGCCAACAGAAAGTAAATTTAAAGCATCCTTCTCATATTTTATAGGCTGTAAAATTTCTGGCTAGCCAATGACTAAAGCCTGAAGTCCTACCTTCTATTTTAATTGCTTATGTGATTGTATACCCATATTGTTTCTTTTAAAATTCATCACAAGACCTAGAAAAGACAAATGGAATGATAACTTCATTAATACATAATATAAAACTTAATTGCAAATGAATACCATGTAAAATCATCAAGAGGAAATGGAATGGCACGTTGTAACAATTCCTTGGAAATAAAATGTGAAAAATAAGAGTATCATCATTGCTATAGAAGAATCAACAACCATGTACACATTGTTGTACTCCCTCTGGGAGATCCCACATCCACAAACTCAACCAACCACACATCCACTTTCACATGCATCTTACATAAGGGATTTAACCATCTGTGGATATTTATATCCGTGGTGCCTCAAAACCAGTCCCCCATGGATTCAGAGGGATGGCCATGAGTGTGTGTGTGAGAGAGAGCACATGTGTGCAGATTTTATGTTCAATTTTTAATTATTGCTTCAATTCTCATGGCCTCTGTTTTTTAGGTAACCACTCTACTCCACATAAATCCCCAAACTGAAGCAATCCTTCAGTCCATTGTGTTCTCTCCCACATTGTGAAAACTGAGTGATGCAAGAGTAAACAGCACTTGACATACAGTTTGGTGTTGACATCATGGTTATCAGTCTCATCTGGAGCCTCAACACCATTTGTCAATCTTGTGTCCTGTTGCAAGGACTAGTCCCCCTATAGCTATTAAAAATTTACCATCAACCTCAAGTATCTCTCACTCTAAGCCCATCTACTCACCAAAATGAATGAATGGAGCATATCAAGTGGGAGCCATGCCATCTGCTCTTCCAGGACCCATCTCCTCCTTAATTTCCTCTTACTTTATTATACAGATTCTCCTCCTTCTTCTGCATTTTAAAGGTTGCTGGTACCCAGAGTTCTATTCTCCTCTCTCTTCTTTCTTCTCAGTTATCCCTGGAAGGCTTTCCTGGGGAGCCAACTCTGAGATGGAGTTGAGGGTGCAGGGGCTTTAGTAGGGTGTGTTATTGGTCTCAATGCTGGTAGAGGGGAAGGGAGCAGGAATGGGCACAGAGGTATTTGAAGAAGTCCCAAGAAGCTGAAGGGACAGGCTTTTATATCCTCGATCAGTCTGTTATCAGAGGCTGAGGCCAGCTATTCTGGGATAGAATACGATCTTATGAGAGGTGGATCTCTTCATTGGAAGAAATCTCTAAAGAGGCTACAGAAGAGGTGCCAGCAGCCCTCCTAGAGGTTAGATCTTGAACTTTTTATTCATGAAGAAGGATCTGAACCATGTGTCACATCATTGTGTCTGCCTCATGTTGCACCCTGATACACAAACACACTTATACACACATATACACACTTAAACACATACACACACACAAGTTCTTGTGACTTTACTTTGTGTCTCTACCTCAAATCTGACCCACTCTACCATGCTTTTATTCTCTTGAACCCAGAAGATGGAAAATACAAGATTTAGGGATTTATTTTCCTCTTTTCTTAGGGGAGAGTCATCCACGATAATGAATCCTAAGTTCTGAGAGAAGCAAGGTCTCAATGAGTGATCTGAGAGCGTTCGAGTTCTCATGTTCCAGCTGTCTCTCAAGGCCAGCTCCCTTCCCATATTGACAGGAAACTTCCCATGTGTTTTCTTCTTTCCCTCACCCAATTCAAGTAGTGGACCTGATGCTGGGAAGGCAAGGAGCTCTGACTCATTCAAATGATAACCAAGGCTAAACTAAGCTAGATACTGGTGGGTCACTGTGCCCTTCAGGTTAGGCAGCACCTGCCCTGAAATTTATCTTGGTTTTTGTTATGTCGGTCTGACTTGTGCCAATATAATTAAGTCCTACCGCATTTTACCTACCCCCATGCTTGCGTTCTTCTTTTTATTTAACTTTAATCTGCTAGGCTTAAACAGGGAAGCACCTGCATTTCTGCTGCAGGTGACAGGATGATTCATTTCCCAGATGCGTTTATACCTCTTTTATCAGAAAGAAAAAGATGCAGAAAAATTCTTTAGAATTACTTTTAGACACTCACTTTCTTCTCCACTCCCAGCCTGTAACTGCTCACCAACACCCTTACTTAAAGAGCTATCCTTCATGAGCACAGCCAAGGCGGAGGCAAGAAGAACTCAACTGACTCATCTTGCACAGGATGAGAATGAAGGGGAATGGGGCAAGTGTCTACCTGTGTGTGTGAGCTGAATGTATGAACAGTGACTGGGGATTTTCAGGGTGGGGAGGATTGGAAGTGAACTGATTGTCTTAACAAGCCTTCTCCACCCAAAAGACCATCCATTCTCCTCCTTGAGATTAATTGACCCCTATGGAACCTAGGCAACTACTATTTTTAGAAGCAAGTAACTAATACCTCAATAATGTTGACTGTAAAAACAACAAAGCAAAATGATGTATGGCAGATACAACTTTAACTCATCAACTGATATTTAACTTGCATTCACTTTAAACCTGGCTTTCTCCCAACTATTGAGGAAAGCTTTTTTTTTTCCCTTAAAGATAGGATTGATTAGAAGTATCTCATTGCCATTACCTCTGTTATTTAATTCTGAATTCCAATTCATTATGTTTCTAGGAATCATAAAATGAATAACATTAGTTAGCAGACTTTAAACTACATCTTTCACAAGTGTTATTCTTTCTTTCTTGTCAGAGGTATATGATATTTTGAGAAATAATCATTGTTTCCCAAGTTAGAAAATTTTAAACTAAAGCCACGTTATATGAAAACTAGGGCCCAAGATCACATTAATTAGGAAAGGAAAGGGTTAACATAACCTGAGTTTTCTGACTCCAGAGACTAAAATCCATCTAAGAGAATGTGGAGCATTGAGTTTCTCTAAAATAACAGAGAATAAGTCATACCACCAATTCACTCATAAGGAAAGCAAAAACAATTCTGTTTCTAGGGAAAGAGCTAGAGATAATTCATTTAACAAATATTTATTAAGCCAGTTGTGTGTGTCTAGTTATTTTTTCATTGCCCACCAGTCTTGAGCTGACATCTTTGACAGACTTTTTGTAAAGTCAAGTCCACAGACCATTTGCTCAGAAATACCCTTGAAGCCTGTAAAAAAAA
>NW_011494640.1:9656780-9663104 GCF_000754665.1 Bison bison bison
TAAAAAAAAAAAAAAAAGTGCCTGTTGAGTCAGATCCCATGGGGGTAGTGGGTAGGGAGTATGCACTTCATACATATTCTAGGTAACACATATTCTGGATGTAAAAGATTGAAAAATCCTGGTTTACAAATCTTGACTCAGATTCTCAGATAACTTGAACCGATACTTTTCTTATTTTGAGAAAAAAAGCTGAATACTGACAGAGAAATGAGTATCACTTTCTCTCTCAGTTATTAGCTTTGAAATAACATTTTCCCTCAAGTAATCTTTCTCCTAAGCAATGAAAATGATAGGGACTGATAATTCAGAATCACAGAATCAGGTTGCTAAGTACAGGAATATTTGGCTGTGTTTGCTAGACAAATCTATGAGGGTGGCCCAACTGTGAGATATTTTTTTTCCTTTGGCAGCAATCCCATCAGTTTGTCTGACTAAAGTTTGTGCTTATGTTTTAATGACTCATCTTTTCCTGCACTATCCCATCAATTGCTTGGCAGAATTGCTGCTAGTTTGGAACATGGGGCAGGTATTAGATTCTGTGTATGTCTATTTCAAGATGCTATACTATGCTATGCTACGTCACTTCAGTCGTGTCCGACTCTGTATGACCCCATAGATGGCAGCCCACCAGGCTCCCCCATCCCTGGAACACTGGAGTGGGTTGCCATTTCCTTCTCCAATGCATGAAAGTGAAAGTGAAGTCGCTCAGTCGTGTCCGACTCTTAGCGACCCCATGGACTGCAGCCTACCAGGCTCCTCTGTCCATGGGATTTTCCAGGCAAGAGTACTGGAGTGGGGTGCCATTGCCTTCTCCGATTTCAAGATGAGCAGATACAAATGTCTAAACTCTTTGCTCTTTTACAGACCTCTCAAGATGACCTAATTTTCTCAACATCTTAAATTTAGAATCAGATCCCAAGACTTCATATTCTTTAATATCAATTTTAACCTTTAAAACCACCATAGAAATAAGTAGTTCAGGAACAAGTATTGACAGAGATTCAGAGTGACAAAATTCTGTTTACATCAAGAAGGGAAGACAAAGAACACTTTCATTGTTAAGCTTGTGACTCTCTGACCTGTGAATCCTGGAAACCAGGAATCCATTTCCACAGGGTATGAGACCTTCAACTTCCATGGAGGGAAAACAAAGTAAGAAGAACTTGGACAAAGAACTCAGTAAGTAGAACTTCCCTGGCAATCCAGTGGTTAAGACTCCACATTCAATTCAGGGGCACAGTGTTGATCCCTGGTCAGAGAACTAAAATCCTGCATACCGCATTCTCCACCACCCAGAAAGAACTCACTAAGAATGTAAAAATGCCAGATTCTTCCAGTCAATCTGAGACAGAACTACCAGACCATTTAATAATTGTTTGGTAATATAAGTAATCCTAAGGGTCTTTTTTTGCAATATGAAATATGGCCTCTTTTCCAAGTCAGAGTCCTAGTTAAACATCAACCAGCCTTTTCACTGTTTGAGGTGGGAGGCAAGTCTAGAAGAAAGGGCTGGAAAAGGAAATACAAAAGGAGTTTCCCAACCCACAGGTTGCAGAATCTTTTAGGGCAAGGAAAAGAAACACTTTCTAAAGTTCTATGTTAAATGCCAGAAATTTACATTGTATCTTGCTATAGCTGAAAACAAGCATATGTAACCTAAGGCTTCTGAACCTTGCTCTTGACGTTGAAGTCAAGTAATTCTTAGTTGCAGAAGGCTGTCCTGTATAATGTGGGATGTTTAGTAGCATCTCTGATCTTCACTCATTAAATCCCAGTAACTCTCCCTCTTTGTGACAAGAAAAAAAGGTCTCCAGATATTTCCAATGTCCCCTTGTTTTTGCGGTTCAGTCGCTAAGTCATGTCCAAATCACTGCAACTCCATATCCTTTATCCTTGCAACACATATACTCTTCCTGTGTCTTATCCTGTGCTACCCTTTCTTTCATTGATTTTCAGTCACTCAGTCTTGCCAGGCTTCCCTGTCCTTCACCATCTCCTGGAGTTTGCTCAAACTCATTTCCATTGAGTCATTGATGCCATCCAACCGTCTCATCCTCTGTCGCCCACTTCTCCTGCCTTCACTCTTTTCCAGCATCAGCATCTTTTCCAATGAGTTGGCTCTTTGCATCAGAAAGTGAAGTCACTCGGTCATATCCGACTCTTTGAGACCCCATGGACGGTAGCCTTCCAGGCTTCTCCATCCATGGGATTTTCCAGGCAAGAATAGTGGAGTGGGTTGCCATTTCCTTCTCCAGAGAACCACTGGACAAACTGGATGAGGTCTTTTACATGGGTCATCCTCCATGTGCGAGGTGTTACCCAGTCTCTACCCAGGCCACATCCCCGCCACAAGGGGTAACTGCTGTAATTCATCACTGTCAGTTCAGTCTTCAATCCTCTGGGGATCCAGCCAGTGTCCTCTTCACACTGTATTCGAGATGAAAACTCTTTACTAAAAGGTCGATGCAGGGTAAGCTGTTGCTACATCTCAACACAAAACAGGAAGCAAATTAATATTGAATACTCAATATCAACTTTAAATTAAATGCAATTAAATACAGTGACCAACTCTATGACTGACAAGCTTTCTCCTGCCATGGTTTGAGCTTCCTCTTTTCTCCTGATAGTCCTTCTCTGGCTCACTCTTGTCTCCTGACCCAGTTGGTAAGTTGCTCCCAACTTTGCTTCTTACCACTATATAAAGAGTATGAATTAGTCAATACAGCTCCAGATTGCTTTCAGAGTTATGCTTGTGTCTTATGGTTATTTTACTTTTCTATTTAGTGAACTAAGGCTATCACACTGGGATTCTACATTTTAGAACTTTGAAGTTCCAAATGTTCCCTTATTGGTGCTTCACTGGGGTCTAAATTGTATATTTGGAAGCAAGTCACAACAAAGCTTTATCTCAGATAAACTCACAATTCAGTCAAAAAATATATGCGTATGTATATACATATACATACCAGTGATCAGTGAAAGTCACTCAGTTGTGTCTGACTCTTTGCAACCCCGTGGACCATAGCCTGCCAGGCTCTGCTGTCCATGGAATTCTCCAAACCAGAACACTGGAGTGGGTAGCTGTTCCCTTCTGAAGGGGATCTTCCCAACCCAGGGATCAAACCCAGGTCTCCGGCATTGCAGGCAGATTCTTTATCATCTGAGCCATCAGGGAAGCCCATATATACATATAGATACATATATGTGTGTGTATATATGTATATACAAATTATATCACATGTGTTATATACGGGGCTCCTCAGGTGGCTCAGTGGTAAAGAATCTGCCTGCCAATGCAGGATCCACAGACAGCACAGTTTCAGTCCCTGAGTCAAGAAGACCCCCTAGGGGAGGAAATGGCAATCCACTCCAGTATTTTTGCCTGGATAATCCCATGGAAAGAGGAGCCTGGCGGACTACATTCCATGGGACCTCAAAGAGTCAGACATAACTGAGCTATTGAGCATTCACACATCCAAGGTATATATGAATATGTAAGTATATACATATAATTTTATAGAAATAATATTTTTGCATGCATACTTCATGACAGCTACACCTTTGCTCTTGTGACATGGAACGATCTGTTGTCTGAATGACTTCAATTCAGAAAAAGCTACACCAATAAATATCCCACAGGGTATATATTCCTCATGGAAATACTCCAGAATCCTCGATGTTCAAGAAAAGAACCCAAGTCTTAATGCAGTATCTAGCAGTGGAGTCAAGATTGAATCTTAAGAATGGCACTGAGTGGGGTGATTTTAGGCAACTTGTTAAATACTGAAGTCTTTGATGCTTCTCCTCCTATTTTTCTGCTGTGGGTCTCCCTTCTTTATCTTTATGTGAGAAGTCAAGCCTGCCTTCCCCTTTTTATCCCAGTGTCTCCATCCTCTCTACCTACAGGATCTTACAAGATTACAGGAAGATTAACTACTGGGTGTCTACCTTTTTTAATATTCTTATTTATTTATTTGACTGCACCAAGCCTTGGTTGTTGTGCCCAGGATTTTCAACCTTCGCTGTGGCACGTAAATTCTTTTAGTTGGGGCATGTGAGATCTTTTTATTTGCAGCATGTGGAATCTAGTGCCTCTACCGGGGATCAAACCTGGGCCCCCTGCATTGGGAGCACAGAGTCTTAACCACTGGACTCCCAGGAAAGTCCTTGGTCATTTACCTTTAAGCCAGAACTTCCTGTCCTCAAACTTGGGAATGGTACATCCAGAAGTCTTCAGTATCTCCCCATCTGCATGCCCTATAGCCTCCAAAATTAACTCTTTGAAGAACTTTCTAACCATATATCTTCTACTGCTTCCGTCCTGTAATGCGCATCACCAAAAATCAGCGAAAGCTTGTCAAGATGAATTTTACATAGTTTATGTAACGTAATTTTACATAATAATGTAATTTTATATAGTTTATGTAATCAATAAGTAAACCAGCTGAACCCCCCTCATCCTCTGGATATTCCTACAGTTCACCCCTTTCCCATAGGAGGCTTTTTTGCTGTGGTGCAAATTGCTACAACTGTTTTTCCCAGACTCCAAGGTTGTCTTCCTTAATCCACCATCCACACACTGCCAAACAGTGAACAAAAAATAAAAATATATCTTTCCTTGCTTCAACCCTTCAATGACTTGTACACGACTTGATAGGCTTGTTTCTCCCATGGCCAGTCATATGCTCTGTGGGCAAGATAGATATAACACACTTCTCTGCCTGGCTTAACCATAGCAGTGCAGAGCTAATGGAAGAGGCCGTGTTATGTTGCCTCTAATAGTATAAAAGGGAAAGGAGAAATACTCTTTTAACAAAATGTTTCACACTTTTTCTAAGAATCAGTCACTCTTGGCCAGATAAAAGATGCTGGAAATGCAGGGAAATGAGTAAACTGGTATTTCTTTAACTCTTCTCCTTGAAGAGATTCACAGCTACAGGGTGTGGAACATCTCAGGTCAGAGCAAGGATGGAAATAGTGAGGAAAGAAGCCCATAGAAGAAAAGGACCCTTTTGAAGGAATTACTGGAGGGTAGAAAATTAGGGCCTGCTTCAAGATCCAAGCAGTGGATCTCAAGAAGATCCCTGAGATATTCTTGACTCCCTGCCACAGAACATTCAATCTAGTCCACGGCTGAAAATCCATACTCTGTTGTCAATGGTACTCGATGTGTGAAAGACACACAGAGTATCTTTTGAGGGTGAGGGAATGGTGAGATATGTCATTCTACACTGTCAAGGATAAAAAAAGGGGTGACACAGTTTTGAAAATATTTAAGAATCATGAGATGTATTTGAAAAGCTTTTCAGGGACTTCCCTTGGGGCCCAGTGCTTAAGACTGCACCTTCCAGTGCGGGGGCTGGGGGTTTGATGACCAGTTGGGGAATTAGATTCCACATGCCTTGCAGCCAAAAAATCAAACCATTAAACAGAAGCAATATTGTAACAAAGTCATTAAAGATTTTTAAAATGGTCATAGTCTTTAGTTCTGACTAAGCTGAAGTTGAACGGTTCTATGAAGACCTACAAGACCTTTTAGAACTAACACCCAAAAAAGATGTCCTTTTCATTATAGGGGACTGGAATGCAAAAGTAGGAAGTCAAGAAACTCCTGGAGTAACAGGCAAATTTGGCCTTGGAATATGGAATGAAGCAGGGCAAAGACTGATAGAGTTGTGCCAAGAAAATGCACTGGTCATAACAAACACCCTCTTCCAACAACACAAGAGAAGACTCTATACATGGACATCACCAGATGGTCAACACCGAAATCAGATTGATTATATTCTTTGCAGCCAAAGATGGAGAAGCTCTATACAGTCAGCAAAAACAAGACCAGGAGCTGACTGTGGCTCAGACCATGAACTCCTTATTGCCAAATTCAGACTGAAACTGAAGAAAGTAGGGAAAACCACTAGACCATTCAGGTATGACCTAAATCAAATCCCTTATGATTATACAGTGGAAGTGAGAAATAGATTTAAGGGTCTAGATCTGATAGATAGAGTGCCTGATGAGTTATGGACTGAGGTTATGACATTTTACAGGAGACAGGGATCAAGACCATCCCCATAGAAAAGAAATGCAAAAAAGCAGAATGGCTGACTGGGGAGGCCTTACAAATAGCTGTGAAAAGAAGAGAAGCGAAAAGCAAAGGAGAAAAGGAAAGATATTCTCCCAAAGAATAGCAAGAAGAGATAAGAAAGCCTTCTTCAGCAATCAATGCAAAGAAATAGAGGAAAACAACAGAATGGGAAAGACTAGAGATCTCTTCAAGAAAATCAGAGATACCAAAGGAACATTTCATGCAAAGATGAGCTCGAT
>NW_011494640.1:9663204-9678183 GCF_000754665.1 Bison bison bison
ACCTAACAGAAGCAGAAGATATTAAGAAGAGATGGCAAGAATACACAGAAGAATGGTACAAAAAAGATCTTCACAACCCAGATAATCACGATCGTGTGATCACTGACCTAGAGCCAGACATCCTAGAATGTGAAGTCAAGAGGGCCTTAGAAAGCATCACTATGAACAAAGCTAGTGGAGGTGATGGAATTCCAGTTGAGCTATTCCAAATCCTGAAAGATGATGCTGTGAAAGTGCTGCACTCAATATGCCAGCAAATTTGGAAAACTCAGCAGTGGCCACAGGACTGGGAAAGGTCAGTTTTCATTCCAATTCCAAAGAAAGGCAAGGCCAAAGAATGCTCAAACTACTGCACAATTGCACTCATCTCACATGCTAGTAAAGTAATGCTCAAAATTCTCCAAGCCAGGCTTCAGTGATACGTGAACCGTGAACTTCCAGATGTTCAAGCTGGTTTTAGAAAAGGCAGAGGAACCAGAGATCAAATTGCCAACATCCTCTGGATCACGGAAAAAGCAAGAGAGTTCCAGAAAAACATCTATTTCTGCTTTATTGACTATGCCAAAGCCTTTGACTGTGTGGATCACAATAAACTGTGGAAAATTCGGAAAGGGATGGGAATACCAGACCACCTGATCTGCCTCTTGAGAAACCTGTATGCAGGTCAGGAAGCAACAGTTAGAACTGGACATGGAACAACAGACTGGTTCCAAATAGGAAAAGGAGTTCGTCAAGGCTGTATATTGTCACCCTGCTTATTTAACTTATATGCAGAGTACATCATGAGAAACGCTGGACTGGGAGAAACACAAGTTGGAATCAAGATTGCCGGGAGAAATATCAATAACCTCAGATATGCAGATGACACCACCCTTATGGCAGAAAGTGAAGAGGAACTAAAAAGCCTCTTGATGAAGGTGAAAGTGGAGAGTGAAAATGTTGGTTTAAAGCTCTACATTCAGAAAATGAAGATCATGGCATCCGGTCCCACCACTTCATGGGAAATAGATAGGGAAACAGTGGAAACAGTGTCAGACTTCATTTTTCTGGGCTCCAAAATCACTGCAGATGGTGACTGCAGCCATGAAATTAAAAGATGCTTACTCCTTGGAAGGAAAGTTATGACCAACCTAGATAGCATATTCAAAAGCAGAGACATTACTTTGCCAACAAAGGTTTGTCTAGTCAATGCTATGGTTTTTCCTGTGGTCATGTATGGACGTGAGAGTTGGACTGTGAAGAAGGCTGAGTGCTGAAGAATTGATGCTTTTGAACTGTGGTGTTGGAGAAGACTCTTAAGAGTCCCTTGGACTGCAAGGAGATCCAACCAGTCCATTCTGAAGGAGATCAGCCCTGGGATTTCTTTGGAAGGAATGATGCTAAAGCTTAAGCTCCAGTACTTTGGCCACCTAATGCGAAGAGTTGACTCATTGGAAAAGACTCTAATGCTGGGAGGGATTGGGGGCAGGAGGAGAAGGGGATGACAGAGGATGAGATGGCTGGATGGCATCACTGACTCGATGGACGTGAGTCTAAGTGAACTCCAGGAATTGGTGCTGGACAGGGAGGCCTGGAGTGCTGCGATTCATGGGGTCGCAAAGAGTCAGACACGACTGAGCGACTGATCTGATCTGATCTTGCTGCTTAACACTTCTGTGACTGTCAATATATCCTGAACTCCCTCATTCCAGGCCATTATCTGTGCTTTTGCTCATGCATCCACTTGTACGAAATGTCCTGTGTTTCACTGCTCTAATCTGTACTGCTAAACCCTACTCATCTCTTAAGACTCTGCTGACCTGAAGTTATGTCACATCTTGTCTCAGGTTCAATTCATAATTGTACATTATTAATACCTCAATAAAGATACACATTGTAATATAATTGCAAGTGGATATATTTATCCCATCCACTAAGTTACGAGTAGGTCAAATAACTGAATACTATTAATTTTTCAGCCATCTCCTCCTGGCCTGTGTGCTCAGCTGTGACATACTCTTTGTGACCCCATGGACTATAGCCCTCAGGGTCCTTTGTCCATTGAGTTTCCCAGGCAAGAATACTGGAATGGGTTGCTATTTCCTCTTCCAGGGCATCTTTCCGACCCAGGGATAGAACTTGCATCAGCAGGCAGATCTTTTACCACTGAGCAACCTGGGAAGGCTCTAACTGGCGTGTTGTTTTTCTTAATATAAATAAATGATAGTTTCTTTTCTTTATCAACTAAGTTTGACTTTTGGTGTCATAGCAGGGAAAGCTTTTCTGGCACCCCTGAAGTGTCACCATGATACAGATCCATTGTTGGAAAGTAGAGTTCTGGAAACTTCAAGTGTTATTTGAAAGACATGGACTCTCTAGCTGAAGCCAGGTCATCCTGAGATGCTCATGATCCCCTGGAACATCTGACAAAAGTACACCTGAAACTGGATTTTTGCCACAAATGCATCATGTGGTTTCTTGGGTATGATTTAAATCTTTGGTATACTAAGGGTGAGTCAAGTGTAAATAACATGAAATGTGGATGACTTCAAGGAAGCATTTGTTCCCAATGTCTTTGTTCTGACAAACTACAAACCTCAGCAGAACTAAGTTATTTATGTGAAAAATATAACTTCTAGGCCATAGTAACAGTGACTTTTTTTCTGTTTATTTGTAAAATAAATTTATTTGTAAACTTTCTAATAACTCAGCCCTGACACTACTTTTTCCCCTAATTTATATCATGAGCCCTTGAAGGCCAGTTATCAAATTCCACTTAAATACTTAAATATGGGATATATTGGATTATGTTTTTTATACACTGGTGAATACCAGCTATTATATTAAAGTTGATCCAGTCCTATTCATCAGCTGCCTTATTATGGGTTGAAAGTTTTTGTGGAAGAGATCATGAATCCATAAACAGAGCAAGCAATCTATATAATCCATCCTCACATCATCTGAAAATTTATAACTTAATAAATAGAAATCTAGTTTAAAACATTGGAAGTGAGGTCAAAATGAGAATTTCCCAAGTTAAATTCAGTCATGACATTAGGGCTTCCCAGGTGGGGCTAGTAAAGAATCTGCCTGCCAATGCAGGAGATTCAAGATATGTGGGTTTGATCCCTGGGTCAGGAAGATCTCCTGGAGTAGTAAGTGACCACCCACTCCAGTATTCTTACATGGATAATTCCATGGACAGAGGAACCTGGCAGGCCACCAACCATGGGGCCACAAAGAGTCAGACACAACTGAGCAACTCAGCACACACATTAGGGTAAAACGAAAAACAGTTGATCACCCACTGACCCTGCTTTGATTCTCAAATACCAACTTTGAGGATTTTTCTGAAAGGCCTTGACAACTTTACAACTTACATGTTTACAACATTATAATTTGCATGACTCACGTGTTCACGCAAGCTCACTCATACTGTGTAGTAGGTAGTTTCCCAGGAGCTGAGAATGCAACAGTGAACAAAACAGACAGGTACCCATGGAGTCTGAATTATATTACGGAGTATCAGAGAAATAAATAAAGACTTCTGGCAAGTGCATTTAAGAAAACAAACACAGTGATACATAGAATATTACTCAGAGCAGAAAGAAAGGACCGCACATCAAACAAGATTCTGAAAGGGTCAAGAAGGTGACTTCTGAGCTCAGATCTGAAAACTGTACAAGCAACAGTTGCTAAAATGCATTTTAAGAAGAGGAAACAGCAAACACAAATGGACTAAATAAGAGTTAAACTTGGCAGAAATAAATTCACTAAGAGTGAATCTTAGTGATCAGAAACAGATGAGCATTGGCCAGGGCACACAGGGATTTATGGATTTAAAAAGGAAACTGGATTTTATGAAAAGGCAAGAAGCTATTGGCAAGTTTTAAACCATAGAATGGCATACTCTTACTAAGTATATTTGAAAGACTGCTGTTCTGCTAATGTTAAGCTCCAAACAGAACATCCATAGCAATAACATTTTACTTAATTACTTGTTTCTGGCTGGCTAATTTGCTAATCCATAGCACATCAAGGGCAATTAGCAGCTTTAATTGTGGCTTAGTTTTTAAAGGCTATTTTGTTTCTTATTTTTATTTTTAGTCATCATCATAATCATTAGTGCCATGTATAATTATTAAGGAATTCCTTCTATGCTGCCAAAAACCAAATTCTAAATAACTCTAGCTTTACTGTACTTTTGTTCCCCAAATATTGGCCTTAATATCCTTAATATTTTAATTCTGTATATAACAGTTTCCCTTTTAGCCTATCAATGGATGTTAATTTTTTTATACAAATCCAAACCTGTTTTTGAGCTAATGTAAATTATTTGAAGTTTTACAAAATCCTTTAATAATGATTGACCACTGCAAATACAGAGATAATCTCTGAAATCTCCAAAGCTCATGCTGAGCAATAAATTTGATTCAATGAAAAATAATTGACAGAGCAATAGGTTATATACTTACGTGAAGAAATATTAAGTATATTTTTTAGTCCAGGTTCGATGCACGATACTGGATGCGTGGGGCTAGTGCACTGGGACGACCCAGAGGGATGGTATGGGGAGGGAGGAGGGAGGAGGGTTCAGGATGGGGAACACATGTATACCTGTGATGGATTCATTTTGATATTTGGCAAAACTAATACAATTATGTAAAGTTTAAAAATAAAATAAAATTTTAAAAAAAAAGGAAAGAAAAAGAAAGTATATTTTTTAGAAGAAATACGTGTCAAGTTCTGAAGTAAAAGGTTTTGCTCTTTCTCTGCATTTGCTTGTTTTTTGTTTAAAAAATATTTCATACTTGTTATTAGAAGTAAGGAAAAACTAGAATATGATCCAGGTAAGGAAGGAAGAAACTAATACTAGTACATCAAAGATACTTATCTTAAAACTTCAGTCACCTAGATCACTATCTTCTATAATAGAAAAGAAAATATCAAGAGACTTAAAAGATTAAAGAGAAAAAGATTCCAGGTTATTTGTTATATCCCAGGCATATTAATAAGCATTCTCCAAAGAAACGGAACCAATAGGAATTGGCTCATGTGAGAATGGAGGCTGACAAGTCCAGGGACCTGCAGTTGGTAAGCTGAAAATTTTTAGTTCAAATCTAAGGATAGGAAAAGCAGATCTGTTAGATAAGGGTTCTTTCTTACTTGAGGGAAGGCTAGCCCTTTAATTTTATTCAGGTCTTTACCGGAAATGTTAAGCTCATCCCAAAACACACTTGCTGAAACACCCAGATTAATGTTTGATCAGATATCTGGGCATTTTGTGATCCAGTTCAGTTAACACATAAAATTATCCATCACAGGTGACTTTTAAAGCTTAGGCCAGGATTCAAGTGTCTATTCATCCTACCAATATTTATAGGCACCCTGATAAGCATCAGGTTTACCCTAGATTCTAGGGATCCAATGAGATGGAAAAAGAAAATGATCTTTGACTTCAGTGGCCCTTGGGAAATAGGAAAATGCAAATTCAGTGAGATAGTTGCCAAAGGGATGGGGTTGGAAAGAGAGGGTGGGGTCAACATGTACTAAACGGGTGTTCAAGAGATTTAACTTTAAAATTTAGGGATTAGGATGAATTGGGTGATTGGGATTGGCATATATATGCTACTGATACTATGTCTAAAATAGATAACTATTGAGAACTGGCTGTCAGCACAGGGAACTCTAATCACTGCTCTGTGGTGACTGAATGGGATGGAAACTCAAAAGGAGGGGATATATGCGTACATATTGCTGATTCACTTTGCCATTTAGTAGAAATTAACACAACATTGAAACACTATTATACTCCAATCAAATTTTTTTTTTTTAAAGAAACAAGACCATGTTGGGAACAATATTCTTAGATAAAGAAAATAAAGTAAAATTTAGAGAATAGTAATGAGATTACCTGCCGAAAGGGCATAAGGATCCCAGAAAGAGGGAATGTCCTGTCTAAAGAAATATATAGGATCAGAAAGGACACAGTGGGGAGTGTAAATGGGCTGGGGAACCAAGAGGAGAACCTTGTTGCTGTTGTTATTCACTTGCTAAGTCACGTTCAACTCTTTGCGACCCCATGAACTGTAGCCCACCAGGCTCCTCTGTCCATGGGATTTCCCAGGCAAGCTACTGGTGTGGGTTGTCATTTCCTTCTCCAAGGCATCTTCCAGAGCCAGAGACCAAACCCATCTCTCCTGTATTGACATGCAGATTCTTTACTGCTGAGCCACCAGGGAAGCCCCAAGAGAAGACCTAGTGATTGGGAAAAGCCCAAGTGCCAATGGGAGGTTATGTCATAAAAGACTGTGTGCAGTAAGAATTGTTCTTTGTTTGTTACTGCAAGCCAACAGAGTTTTCTCTAGATGAAAGGCAACTTCCCAGCGCACAAAGAATCTTATTCCATTTTCAGAAAACTTTACCTAATTTTTGCTTGAGTTTTGCCAAAACCTTTTTTTTTTTTTTGCTGCCACCAATGATAGCTCAGTTGGTAAAGAATCTGCCTGCAATGCAGGAGACCCTGGTTCGATCTCTGGGTTGGGAAGATCCACTGGAGAAAGAATAGGCTACCAATTCCAGTACTCTTGGGCTTCCCTTGTGGCTCAGCTAGTAGAGAATCTGCCTGCAATGTGGGAGACCTAGGTTCGATCCCTGGGTTAGGAAATTACCCTGGAGAAGGGGAAGGCTACCCACTCCAGTATTCTGTCCTCGAGAATCTTAGTTGCAAAGAGTCCTACAGGATTGGCGACTTTCACTTTCAATGATTAACACTTGTTCTGTCTTTAAATGACTTGTTTTGTCTAACACTGAGCCTTCAAATTCACATCATCCCTCTTTTATACATCCGTTAAAGAAGCACCATTTGTGTCAAGCACAGGTATATTACAGCAGACAGAACATGCGTGGCCCTTTCCTTGGGAAGCTGAAAGTCTCCTAGAGAGGAAAGAAAATAGAGGATCACAAACTAAATATATATAATTTTTAATGTCATTTCTGCAGTGAGTGCAAAATACAGCTATGACTTGGTTATCAAGGCTAAAGTCAAAATCAGCCCAGACAAAAGAACCTCAGAGTGACCTATGGAAATCTTAGCCTATTTTATCTTACCAAACCAGTGATACAATCATTAAGGTGGAAACCAACTCAGAGGCCTGCTTTAAAGTACACAGAAACCATGGTCTTGTCCAGGCATAGACCTATTATTTTAACTGTCATCTCCACCTGGAAACAAGAAATAAAATTTAAGTTCTTTCTTGACTTCATGATCTGACTCATTCATTAATTGCTCCTATTGGTTACCATTAATTGAACCACTCCCTTTGCTGCATTTTGTTTATTTGACTTAAAAATTATGTCTGAGCCTCTACTGTCAAAATCCAAGCAGTGGCATAAGAGAGAAGAATAAGGTTTGTTACAACATTCTGCCTCTAGGCAATTATCAAGATTTTTATAGCATCTTCTTAGAACTAAATGGGAAACATAAATTCTATAACTGAAATGAGATGAGCTCATTTGCTTACCTGAAGACCAAGCCATTTTTCTTTATGCCAACTCCACCCAGAGGCTCCCAACACCCCTACACTCAAACATAAAGTAGCAGATGTGCTCCTCCTATCTTCAGTGAATTACAACCAAGATAGTATTAATGTGGAAAGGGTGAAGATAAATAAAAGAAACCTAGAAGCTGGAAGCTGGTTCATATCCACCAACCTCTGGTCCAATTCTCCTAGTTGGCCCCAGCATTAAAAATATTTGCAAGCTGCAGTAATTATAGCCCAAACAATTTATTGAGGCATTTTCTTATTTGCTTTACACGTACAGTCAGACCTTCCCACAGAATTTCTCTCCTAGTTGTCTTGCTACTGTTGTATCCTCAGTTCAGTTCAGTTCAGTCGCTCAGTCGTGTCCGACTCTTTGCGACCCCATGAATCGCAGAACACCAGGCCTCCCTGTCCATCACCAACTCCCGGAGTTCACACACACCCATGTCCATTGAGTCGGTGATGCCATCTACCCATCTCATCCTCTATCATCCTCTTTTTCTCCTGCCCCCAATCCCTCCCAGCATCAGAGTCTTTTCCAATGAATCAACTCTTCATATGAGGTGGCCAAAGTACTGGAATTTCAGCTTTAGCATCATTCCTTCCAAAGAACACCCAGGACTGATCTCCTTTAGAATGGACTAGTTGGATCTCCTTGCAGTCCAAGGGACTCTCAAGAGTCTTCTCCAACACCACAGTTCAAAAGCATCAATTCTTCGGTGCTCAGCTTTCTTCACAGTCAAACTCTCACATCCATACATGACTACTGGAAAAACCATAGCCTTGACTGGACGGACCTTTCCTAGCCATTACCATTTACCATCTTGCATTAATCCCACAGATACTTCAAGCTGCCTGGTCCTCAGTCCTCTCTGCTTTAGAAAACCTCCCCAGCATCCATGCTCCTGGGTGATGTGACTGAGACTCTTTACAACTCCTGGTGAGCTAGGATCTTCTGTATTATTACCATAGCAAGAACAAAGGTTGAAAAGGAGACTAATGTTTGGGGGTGAATATTTTTAACAGAGAAAAAGCTTTCACACTGTGAATTACAATAGATAAAACGTTGAATACCTGAGTTTTGGCTTTCATTTTGCATTTAAATATCACTTATTTTAAGAATACCTAGACATTTAAACTATTCTAGAAATTGAAGTTTTTAATTCTAAAATGAGAAAACAAATACAGCTAGCAGTTAAATTTAATTAACTGTGTTTAATAGGAGTTCTTGAGCTCAGAATGAACACATATTAATCCATTCATTTATTTAGCCATCCAAGTATTAACTCCTTCAAAAAATATATATTTAGAATCAACAGTATGACTCTATTCTAATCAGAGTCTCAAACATACTGGGAAAAAGTGGATTTTACTTTCTCATCAGATTGGGTGTATAAGCCATAGAAAAAGATTATATAAATTTTAGATGCTTAGGAATAGAATAAATACTATCTATTTCTGAAATCAAACAGCAAATCTTATGGCTTTATAATCTTATTCATTCATTCATTCATTCAATAAATGTGTGTCAAAATCCTGCTATCTATATTGGATGAGGCCCAATTCCTACAGAAAGAACTAATTATTTGAATAGATTATTTTAGTAAGTGGACTTTCTTGGTGGCTCAGCTGGTAAAGAATATTCTGTGCCTGCAATGTGGGAGGCCTAGGTTCAATTCCTAGGTTGAGAAGATCCCCTAGAGAAGGGAATGGCTACCCACTCCAGTATTCTGGCTTGCAGAATTCCAGGACTAAACAGTCCATGGTGTCGCAAAGAGTGGATCACGATTCAGCAAATTTCACTTTCAATAAGTACAAAAGTTTAGCATGGTTGCTCACAAGATGTCAGTGGATGGACACAACAGATTGGTCAATTAGTCACTTTGCAAAGAAGTGGAAACACTGTCTTCAGGCAGTTGGGACTTGCTGAAGACTTTTATGGAGAAGAAGGGTCTAGTTGGCTTATAAAGATCTTCTGAAGCAAGTATGAAGAATGAGATAGAGGACTGGATTTTATCTTGTGTGGGGAGGGAGTTAAGGGAGGAAAAGCCAAGGAGACTTCTTCAATGGGCCTTATGAGGGATGACAGTCTCAGCCATGCACCTGCTGGGGCTATGAGATAACAAGGAAGTAACCCAACCGAAAGAGAGTGTATGTCTCCATCAACATGTAAATTAAAAGCCTAAATACAACTTAACAATGTAAATTTAGGTGTTACCATGATATAAGCAAACATAAGTTTGTTAAGGATCAGAGGTACTAGGTAGTAAAGCCCATTATTTCCATAGTATTTGCTATGTGTCTAAATGCTATGCACAGTCTAATTTTCTGAGATTAAATTTACAGGTTAAATCATTTCAATTATCTTAGGAAGAAGCTACAATTTCTTCCCCATTTTACAGATGAATAAGCAAAGAAAGGTTAAAGAAAATATTTCAAATCTCTGAGCTACTAATAATAACTGCTAGATTTAAAATCCAGGTATGCCAACACTCTTGGATTTAACCATAAGTGGCATTATTGTTAGTATCATTGAATCTTTATTGTAGTAATTCCTGACTACAGTATGTGACATCCAATGGCACAGAAGAATCATGCTGATGTTTGGGAATTCTCCTTCATTATTCCATAATCTCACCTCTGTAAATACCTTTTAATTTTGATTGTTTCTACTCTTACAGTGGTTCTCCTCATCATTTTAGACAGTATGCTTATTAATGCTGCTGCTGCTAAGTCACTTCAGTCGTGTTCGACTCTGTGCAACCCCAGAGACAGCAGCCCACCACGCTCCTCTGTCCCTGGGATTCTCCAGGCAAGAACACTGGAGTGGGTTGCCATTTCCTTCTCCAATGCATGAAAGTGAAAAGTGAAAGTCAAGTCGCTCAGTTGTGTCCGACTCCTAGCGACCCCATGGACTGCAGCCTACTAGGCTCCTCCGTCCATGGGATCTTCCAGGCAAGAGTACTGGAGTGGATTGCCATTGCCTTCTCTGATGCTTATTAATACTCCTTAATAAAAACAATACCCATTTTGGCCTCACTGTAATAGATGATCATTTAAATAAAATGTACTGAACTCTCATTCTCCATTGCTAGTGTCAGTGTTTGATAGTGATATGGTTGCTCTTAGTTTTTATACAGATACTTTTTGACCTCACTAATATATGTAAGTCCCTATTTCTTATTCTATAGGATTTTTATGGTATACATTGACCTATCCACATTTCTTAAGATGAAGTTTTCACTACCCTTACCCTCCCTTACTTCCCTTGCTCTTTCATTTCCCACCTTGGCAGTTAAATTTTTCCTTTTTATGTAATTAACTTTACATCTTCTACACTCTATTCTGCACTCACAACCAAATTGGTCATGATTTGTCCGTAGACTGACTCTAGAGATTTAGGGCATATAAGTAGCTATATTATTATGATGGTGCAGGTAATGTTATTGCCTCAATTATTGCATTAGAATTACATTCTTATCTCAGAAATTTAATGTTGGGACCTCTTTTAAAGCTGGAAGAAATGATCCTCATATAGAGGTCAAGTTGATTTTATTTTACTATTCCAAATCGTACCACATTTTAATTTGCTTCTATGTCAAATTCCATTGGACTGCAAGATCAAGTCAGTCAATCTTGGTTAATTCATGTTGATGTTTGGTAGAAATCAACACAATACTGTAAAGCAATTATCCTTCAATAAAAAATAAATTCAGAAAAAAAAATTGGTCAATCCTTAAGAAAATCACCCAGAATATTCATTGGAAGGACTGATGCTGATGCTAAAGCTCCAATACTTTGGCCACTGATGCAAAGAGCTTACTCATTGGAAAAGACTTTGATCCTGGGAAAGATTAAAGGCAGGAGGAGAAGGGGACAGCAGAGGGTAAGAGGTTTATATAGTGTCACCAACTGACTCAATGGACGTGAATCTGAGGTAACTCTGGGAGATAGTGAAGGACAGAGGAACCTGGCATGCTGTGGTCTGTGGGGTAACAAAGGCATGATTTAGTGATTGAACAACATGTCAAACTATGACTTTCTGAACAGTTTAGTTTTATCATTTCCAATTGCCTCTTTATGTGTTTTCTTTCCCTTTTCCTTCCTTCTTTTGTTCCTCTCTTTTCTCCCTCCCTCCCTCCCTCCCTTCCTTCCTCTTCCCTCCCTCCCTTCCTTCCTCTTCCCTGCCCTCTCTCTTCAAACTACGTGCCTTGATACCATCCTATGATCTTTCAAACCTCTCACTCAGAGAAACAGCAGTTGCTTCATGATCTTCACTAGCAATTTGAGTTTCCCTCTCACTCTTTTGCCAATGGAACACTAAGATTCTGGTGGCTCCAGGATGATCAAAGCATGAGAGGGAAGGAGGTACCCTGGTCCTCTATTAGCATCTGTCTATATTGTCATCAGCTGAGAAAGCATGACCCTACCTGGCCCTCTTCCTCATTTTTCATCAGCTCATCTCCCATCTTGGATTTTGACAACATTCAGCCTTTCCCCTGTTTCACTCTATGGTCAGGAAAACTTGGCAGAGCTGTAGAAATCTGTCTTGAAATAACTACACACCTCCATCTGAAGCTTCTATGCTTGATCAGGCGTGAGGATTTCCATGAAGCTTGCTAGATTCTAAGGAATTTAGGTAGAAATGATATAAAACCCTTTTCTGTTTTTGAGCTCTCTAAACTCTATGGGAAATTTATCCTAATATCTGCCTCTCGATGCCACTCAGGAATTTGACTTCAGAGAAAAGTAGAAAGCAGGAGTCCTTTTATCAGAGATCAATATGAGTGATTTACTGTCCTGCCTTTTTTTTTTTTTTTTCTGAACAATAACCCTTTTTCCCTAGCCCAAACCATTTTTATCTCCATTACAGTTAGAAAGACCCATTCTTAATGATTCTTCCTAGTCTTTCTTTCAGGCCAGCATTTCAATAAATACCTTCTTTTATTTCCCTTTGTGTTTTCCTTCTAATCCTATCTTGTGTGTAGAATATTCTTTAGACCAAACTTCTCTGAAAACTGATTCTTCAGATGGATTCCTGGTTATCCTTATGCCACACTGCAGGGATGTTTGAATTTCAGTTCAAACTCAAGCTGGATAATGCTTATATGGACTACTCTTTACCTTGGTATTTTACCACATACTAGACCTACACATTTCCTAAAGCAAAACTGGATGATCAAAAATATTTTCAAAATTGTATATGATGTGAACTGATATATCTTAAAGGCTCAGCTGCAGAAATAAAATTGTTTTGAATTTCATCTTCATCTCAAGATATTTGGAGACAAAAAAGTTAAAGGCACTCATGTCTATTAAACTAACTTCAGATCTCCCACAAATTTTGGGGCATTTATCTGAAGTCCCATTGGGTTTAAGCCATGATTTTTATTTCAGATCTACAGTGATATGCTAAAGAAAAAAGCTCCTAAAAAATTCTAAGGAAGCAGCATTCTGCCACCAAGGAAGTTGGTTCCCATGAGTTGCCAACTTCTGTTCTCTAGTGTCCCTTAAAGGCCATTCAAATTAATGTTCAGTCCTCAGGGGGCCTGCGTTTATCAGATATTTTCCCCCATTTGTTTTCTACTCTCATTGAAAGAGCATTTAAATGGGTTAAATATGAGTTGTGATATTTAAATTGATTTCTAACAGTTCTCATTAAAGTTTAAAAAATCTTCTAGAAATAAGAAAGTACCTATTAGCAGATATTTCATAAATTTTTAAAGTGAAGACAGATGAATCTTTGAAGCACCTCAGCTCTATGCTTAAAAATATCAAGAACGTATTTTATTATGGTTATGTGCTGCCATACAATAACTTTTTCATAATACATCCTAAAGAAATCCTGAGGGATCTTAAAATGAAAGATCCTTACCATTTGGAAACATTACAATCTAAATACAGGAAGTTTACTGACTACATAGGGGCTTCCCAGGTGGTGTAGTCACAAAAAGTCTGCCTGCTGATGCAAGAGACACAAGAGACACAGGTTTGATCCCTAGGTCTGAGAGATCCTCTGGAGAAAGAAATGACAACGCACTCCAGTATTCCTTTCTGGGAAATTCTATAGACAGAGGATCCTGGTGGGCTACAGTCCATGGGGTCACAAAGGGTCTGCTACAACTGAGCACTCACACACGCACTGGCTACATACTCTTGCAAACCCTCTAATGTTTTAGGTTTTGACCGATAATCTGATACCACTTTGTTTCAAGCTTCATGGGTTCATTGACTATTAACCAGGTTTAATAAATGTAATTTCACTTGAAAATATTGAGTACCTATACCATAAAAGTATTACCTTGATGATTTTTAACTTAGTGAATCTATAAAAATGGAGAAGGCAATGGCACCCCACTCCAGTACTCTTGCCTGGAAAACCCCTTGGACGGAGGAGCCTGGTAGGCTGCAGTCCATGGGGTCACTAAGAGTCGGACATGACTGAGCGACTTCACTTTCACTTTTCATTTTCATGCATTGGAGAAGGAAATGGCAACCCACTCCAGTGTTCTTGCCTGGAGAATCCCAGGGATGGCAGAGCCTGGTGGGCTGCCATCTCTGGGGTCGAACAGAGTCAGACACAACTGAAGCGACTTAGCAGCAGCAGCAGCATCTATAAAAACTTTTGACAGTTTTTATACAACCCATGTTCATTGAGCAAAACTGTTTTCTCGATACAATATGCCACATTCCATTTAGTTAATATTATATTTTGAGAGATTTTCCCATTTCAGCTATAACTCAGAATGAAAAAAATAACTAAGCAATGAGCAAAGTTTCTTAGTATGACATATGAAATAGAAGCTCCCAAATACTTATTCATTTGCTTAACTTAAAGATCACTTATTCTCTAAAAGTGACAATAAAATCTAAAAAGTAAGAAGTCAAATCTATTTTTATAAATATGCATTTGATAACTAGATAGCCTATCGAGTAAATGATCCTGACTTAAATGAAAATTTAGAGATTCAACAGCTTTAGTGCTTAATGTCACCCACAGGAATTTCAAATAAAAGTTCTCAAAACTTTTCATGATTTATTTAAGAATCAGATTATCACCAAAGAACAATAGAAATGAAGTCCAGAGCTTACAGATTTGTCATAACATAAAACTAGTTCCTAAAAAAATACACTTGTAATACATTTTGGAGAAGATAAGACTAACTTACTACCATGTTCCACAATATAATTTTAGAAAGTTAACATCTAGGAAAATTAACAGTTCCAGAAGCAAGTTTGTTGTATTAAGAGGTTTCTATGAAGGTTAATTTTATGTATCAATTTGACTGGGCCATGGGATGCCCAGATATTTGATCAAACATTTCTGAGTGTGTCTGTGAAGGTGTTTCTGGATGAAATTAACATCTGAATATATAGACTGAGTAAAGCAGATTGCTCTCATCAAGAGGGTGGGTCTCATTCATTCTATGAAAGTCCTGAATCAAACAAAAAGTCT
>NW_011494640.1:9678283-9737988 GCF_000754665.1 Bison bison bison
GGCGGTACAGTGGTAAAGAATCCACCTGCCAATGCAGGAGATGCAGAAGACGCTGGTTGGATCCCTGGGTTGGGAAGATCCTATGGAGGAGAGCCTGCCAACCCACTCCAGTATTCTTACCTGGAAAATTCCATGGACGGAGAAGCCTGGCAGTCTACAGTCCAAGGAGTCACAAAGAGTCGGACATGATTGAGTTTACACACAGACACACACCCATACACACACATACACTTTTAAGAGAATTCCTCATACCTGACAGCTTTCCAACTAAAGCATCAGCTTTTTCCTGTTTAATGCTCCCTCCTCTACAGGAAAGCATTGCTTTCAGTAATAATTATGGAATTAAACTAATAAAATAATATCCAGAGAAGCAGTGTAGACAGTAAAATATTTCTTTTATTGAAATTTGCATAATTAATTATGTTGCTAAAAGTAAAATAAAACAAAATAAAGTGATTTTTCCAGTATAAAAGCACAATTATTTATTCAGTAGTTTTTATGTCTAACTAGCAGTTTGAACACTGATCTTCAGGGGACAGTTCTATGTCAGTTATATAAATAATTGTTCATTAAATTTATTAGTTAATATTAGTGAAATATAAGCTAATTACAGTAGAAGCATATGCTAAACTTCTGCTAATATAAGAGAAGGAAATGGCAACCCACTCCAGTATTCTTGTCCGGAGAATCCCAGGGATAGAGGAGCCTGATGGGCTGCCATCTATGGGCTCTCACAGAGTCGGACATGCCTGAAGCGACTTAGCAGCAGCCACAGCAATATAAGCAAAAAAGTACAATTTAGGCAATTACTGAATTATACTGCTCTTGTAACATTGTATTTGTCTTTAGGAACAAAAAGATATAACTATTAAAGAAAAAGAGTAAAATTTTAATTATATATATATTTATTGAAATATAGTTGATTTACAACATTGTGTTAGTTCCAGGTGTACAGCAAAGTGATTCAGTTATACATGTATATGTATATATTCATATTTTTATTCTTTCTCATTGTAGGTTATTAGGTTAATTTTATTTTTACATATGTTAAAGTCATAAATTTTATTTCTATGAATGCAATGTATTATTTATATTCATTAAAATACTTTATGTGCTACTTAAAATTTTCTCTTATTAAATCAAATACTGTACAAATTATGTGTACTTACGGTCCAGGCTGTTATACTGTTTTACCTTCCAAACACAGTATAAATTCCATTTGCCATATGACCTTGAATGACAAACTCAAATAACTCTATTTCTATTTCTGTATCTTTACAGTTACCATGCAAATTATTTATTTTGGATCAACTAACTGTTTAAATGCATGTCTAGGTAGCACCATAGGGCTGGAGGCACAAACTGTGCTCAAAATAAACTCCAATAATAACGAACCACTGTAAACTTTTCTCCAGAGAGTCATCTATAGCTGTGTCTATGTGTGTTGGGAGCTGTATAATCAGAGGTTCTCTGAATTAACTTCCATATAAAATACAGTGTTTTTTAAAAGTAACAATGGCTAATTTGATGTTTCCATATATACTGCTAATATTCAAAAATAACTACATGAGTGGTTTACAGCTTAGACTGATAAAATATATTTTTCAGGAAATAAGTAGTTTATCACTGACAGTGACCAGCCCCCATCACCTCAAACACATGGTGATAATAAAAAGCAGGTCAATTATTTGAGTAAATGATTGTATGTAATTTGGCTACGGTAATACACACCACTTCCTTATCACTGACTTTGGTCATCTCTGCCACTGCACGCTGGACATACCAGGAGTTGTAGTGAATGTAACTTACTTTCAAACACTTCAGCATAGGCAGTGGTATCTTTGTGTTTGTTTACATCTTTATCCCCATAATGAATAGTAAATATTTTATTTTCCTTAATAAAGTGTGCACAGTCCACAAGAAGGGGATTATACAGACTCTAATCAGAGGCCACATTCCAGAGGTAGCCACAAGAGCACATCAATCACCTTTATTTCCACTCCCATCAGAAGGCTATTAATTTAGCAGAATGGGTTTCAAGAACGTGCTTCCATTGGTGAAAGGATTCATGTGTAAGATGCAGTCATGACCAGCAACTGTACCCTTGTATACCCTCAGTCTCAAAATCCAGCAAGACCAGAAGACTAAGCTTTCAGAAGGCACTCGGCTTAAAGGCAACTTCAGAGTGTAGCCCTGTGTCTAATTGTTTTCATAGGATTGTGTCACTTGAGCTGACTGGGAGTAGCTGACACCTATCCTTGAATACCTTCTCAACTCACTCTCGCCAACCTTTCCTACAAAAGGCTCTTCAGAGCTGAGCCTTCAGGGAGCTTGTGAAACTGATTGCAAACCAATTATATGACCATATTTGGGTCCACTTGTTAATTGCAATTTGCAAGTGTGGCAAATTCTAAAGACTTGTTTAACAGGTCACCTAGCAGCAAGGTAGAAGCAACAGGCATAATAATTGAGGAAGGCCATCAAATTAGCTTAGAACAGTTAATGGCTCTGAATATGTGTGTAGAAAATGATGATTATTAAGTTAAATGGGTCACAATTTTTTTCCTAAATAACTCTTGTTTTAAGAAGTGGTGGGCCACCAGGAAGTTTACTCTCAGATATAGTTTGGTCTGATACAAGAAAATGATTAATGACTCTTTCATCTGGGAACAGCTAATAAAAGCTTGGCATCTTCAGCAATCTACATAAATATTTCTCGGGACATACAAAATGTAGATAGTAATTGTTAATTGTTCCAGTTTGCTTCTTGACATATTTTTCCCATCTGAAGAAGTGGGAGAAGGTTCAAGAATCTGTGGTACTTTTATTTTTAAATCAAGCAAATAATATATAGATTCATTCCTACAATTACATGTTGAAAAGTATATTGCCATATATAAAGTCAAAATAAAAGTACCGCTCCTTGTTCTTGATCAGCAAATGTACCATTTCTTTTTTTTAATACATTATGATTTCAAATCTTTGTCTATTTACACCAATATATATGCACATATAGAAATATGGGTTTTCAAAATGGCAATGGAATTTAAATATAGTGGAGAAGTGAATGGCTTTTTAATTAACATATGAATGTACTTATCTGCCCCATTCTTTCTAGTTGTAAATATTTTATTCCATTGTATGGTAACTTGGTAGTTTCTAATAGTCTTTACAGGCATTGTATAGTTTGGGGTGTCCTTGAGGTTGGGTGTGGCCTTGTGAATAAAATGTGAGTGAGAGAGAGCTGGATCAGTTTTAAGAGGAAGCCAGGCGACAGTCTAATTCTCCAAACTGACATCTGAACCTTCTGACTGGGTCCTAGGTGAGGAGCGCTCAAGACAAAGCTCCCGTGTGTGAGTAAGAAATAACCTTGTGCTTTGAGCCACTGGGTTTCTGGAGTGATGTGTTACTCCTGCAGACTGCAGCATTTCTTGACTCATTGAAAGAGTATCTATGTATTAATGAAATCGATATCATTGCTTCCAGTTGTCCCTGTATATAAAACAGTGACAAGGGACACTCTTAACATTTGTATCTTACATTTTTATACCAAGGCAGATTTTATGCAAAGTCAGTTTTGGTAGATTTTGCCAAAAGTGTCCTATAAAAATGTTGTCAGAATAGATACTAGTAGAAATAGTCATGAGAACACATTGACCCATGTTGTAGCCAATATTGGATATGATCTAACAATAATTTAATTTTCACAGAATCTGAGAGTTAAAAATATCTACCAGTTTTGTTTCTTTTTATGATTATTGATTTGGCTTTATGTATATTAGCTATTTTTTATCTACCGTGAATACCTGTCAATAAGCTTTATCTATATTTCGACTTTTTTTCTTTTACATACAGATTTATAGGGACTTATATGCTACACATCCTTATAGTGAGTGTGTCGTATATGTTGCAAATACTTTTCTCCTAGTCTATCACTGCTTTTAATTTTATTTTTGGTGTCTCTTATATACAGAGCTTTCACTATATATAGTCAATTTTGTCTTCTTGGTAGATATGGAATTTGGGCTTAAGATGCTTTTCTCTACTCAGCAAAGCATTACAAAATGAATTATGTTTTAGTATAATTTAAATTATTTTATAAAATGCCATTTTAAGTTTTGGAAGTTGTTTCATTTTTAACTTTTAAATGGAACTAGAATTTATTTTAGTGAATTACATGGTGAATTTTAGTGAATGAACATATGTTTTTGTTCAAAAGAATGAACAATTACTCCCACATGATTTGTTGGATAACCTATTTTTTCCCCACATGCCACACTCATTTTAGGTTTATTTCCAGTATGCACTGCACTCTATCCCTGACCTCTGTTCTGTCATTTTGTTTTCCTCTATTACATCCTTTCTTCCAATATGAACCTATTTCATTACTGTAGTTTCATAGTATAATTTTAAATCTGAAAGAGCAAATTCTCCTCTATTGTTCATTTTAAACATCATATTGCCTTATCCTCATACATTTTCCCTTTAACCTAGATGAATTTAGAGTCAGCTCTTCAAATGAGATACAAAATTTATTTGGGTATTGAATTTTATTTCATTTATTTGCTTATTTATTTGGCTGCACAGCATGCAAGATCATAGTTCCTGACCAGGAACTGAACCCATGCCCCTTGCAGTGCAAGTTCAGAGTATTAACCACTGGACCACCAGGGAAGTCTCAAGAGTACTGAATTCCAGATTGATTTGTGTGACAGAGCCTGTGATACGCTGTCGGAAAACCATTAGGAAAGACTTCAGCCTTTCTGCAGGGGCTGCAGGCAGCAGACAGCTCCACCTACTTACCCCAGAGGACCTGCTTCCACTGCTACTGCTGTGTGAACTGAGGGGTGTTCACGCACTGTCCATGGGATTCTCCAGGCAAGAATACCAGAGTGGGTTGCCATTTCCTCCTTCTCCAGGGGATATTTCTGACCCAGGGATTGAACCCCAGTCTCTTGCATCTGCTGCATGTGCAGGCTGATTCTTTACCACTAGTGCCACCTGGGAAGCTGGAGGGGTGTAAAAGTCAAGCCATTTTGGCCCAGGTGGGATTGTCCACGGCTTCAGAGCTCCCTCCAGATTGCCTTGCCAGGTTGCCCATAATTATTTACTTTTGTTCTCCACCCAGTTCTGCTTCTATCCTCTTCCCATTTGTGGATCTCTAATACCCATCTTGCACCCTAAATTCTATTTTAGCATCTGCTTCTGGAAGACCTGAATCTGTGAAAATTTGGGAAGAAGTGACATATTTACATGATTGGCACTCTGTTTGCTAATGAGTGAATTTTCTTCTTGAGAATGGTCAGTCATTATCCTCATAAAAACAAGTTTCATGAAGTAAGTCAATGGGCGTGGTGTTTATTCATTCTAAGAATATACACCATTCTGAAGGAAAACCAACAAAGTGCCTGAAACAGAAAGTTCAAGCAGGTGTCAGGCTATTAACATCTCTGAATGAAGCAGCTGGAGTAAGGCAACAGGGAGGGAAAGACCTCCCTGTTGGGATAAGTGGGAGAGGATCAGCCTTGCATACAAGATGAGTGCTCAGCACCAGCCCACTCCTGCTCCGTAGACACATGGACCCAGTGTGCCCCCTTTTCCAGTTTTATTTTTTCCAAGAGAACCCTTAAATACATGTATTACATAAAATGTCCTGCTTCCTGATCTAGAAAATGCACAAGTATGTTTCCAACCAAAGATCTTTTTCAAGAAAAAATAAGGTTTGTGAAGTCAAAAAGAAAAAATTTACTATACCAAATATGAATTAAACTTTAACTTACCTTTAACCATATTCAAGTTTTCATAGTCGTGAGACATGAGATGACAATTATCTTTGAAGCCAAAAGTCTCCTTTCAGATTCAATGAACCTCAAATAGTAGTAGATGAGACTGCTTGCCTTGATGTGAAAGGCCTGTGAGACAGGTGTTAGTCCCAAAGTAAAAATCATATGTCATTTCTCCATCCCTAGGGAGGGAGTAAGTGAGGCCAATGAGAGAGAGACCAAGAAGCTTTTGGAGATCCCACCAAAAGAAAGAAATATTACAATGGAGAATAAATTGTATGTGTTATATTTGTGCCATTAAGGAAATGACAACCACTCCAGTATTCTTGCCTAAGAAATCCCATGGACAGAGGAGCCTAGCAGGATATGGTACATAGAACACAACTTAGTGACTAAACCACCACCACCACCATGATATTTCAGAAAATCATGATACGTCTTAAAATTTATAAAGTGTCGCAAAAGGAAATGTTTACTTCCTGTATTTAAAAATTATGTTATAAAATGTTTGCATTCATTTATTTTATAAAATTAGACAGTAATTATGAAGTTTTTGGTACCATCATGGAGCTTTGTTTTCTCCAGGATAGAAGCTCTACTAGAATTTATTATCTATGTATTCACTCATTTTTATCTTCCATAACAAATTACAATGTATAATGAGAGAAGCCAACTTTGTTTTTCTGCAGAATGACAGAGAAAATACAGTCCCTTCATCATTTTAATGGCACCTTAGCGGGAGATTTCCAGCTTACCTAGGGTCTGTGGACCATCTCCGGCCCAAGGCTTAGAGATGCAGTCCCTTCATCATTTTCACTGTCTCCTATGGAAGCTTTAACTCCCAAACCAGTTACATTTGTTAGAGCAAGTTAGAATGGTTGCAATGAATTGAATATTTTTTATGCCAGCTAAAGGTCAATTCTTCTATGTGTTCAATTTTTTTAAACATCAAATGTGTTGCATTTAATTTCAGTTAATATTAACAAAAAAAATAAAACAGGAATGAAATCAGATTGCTTAATGAAACTCAAAAAAATGTTTGCTTTTAACAAGAAGAGATTGAGTATTAAAGTATACTCACAATTTATCAAGCTACTTATAACAAATAACTGGCACTGAAACTGACCAATTTAATTTTGGCTCAAAAAGCCCAACACCAGTTTCAAATGTTTTGCTGTCATCAATATTAACAAGATGCTATAAGTTTTATGAAATACATATTTATTTCATTGGCATTCTAGGTAATAGTTCAGAAAAGTGTTCATGAAAAATGAGCAACATAACCATAGTAAAGAAGAATAGAAAATCATTGTTCCAATGAGGAGATCCAATGATAAGGGAAGCCCACTCAGGAGATAGCAACACATAATAATTTGAATAGGCAAAATTTGGTGTAAAGAAGCATTAACTGTAACAAAGGAAAAGATATACAGCACTCAAGAGAATTCTAAAAATTACCTTGGGGCTGAGAGATATAACCTAAGGAAGGAACAGATGTGGACGATGGGATTTCCTTCATCAATGCTGAAATTCAGAACTCATTAGGGTATGGTTGTGGCTTAATGGATAGCAGAGTAGTTTACTGAGTTGCCTTGGGCCGGAGAAGGTCCACAGATCCTAGGTAAGCTGGAAATCTCCCTCTAAGGTGCCATTAAAACTCTATGAAGGTGAGCATCACTTATATTTGGAGCTGAGATGATGTGAATTGATCGTTTTCACAGTTGTATTTAACTTTCTATTATCTAGTCATTTCTGTGTGGACATATGTCCTTAAGATTTTAAGTAGTTTATAAACAAAAAGAACCTTATGTATAACATAGGGGATTCTATTCAGTATCTTGTAATAACCTATAATAGAAAAGAATATGAAAACATTAAATATATGCATTCTTTTTAGATTCCTTTCCATTATAGGCTCTTTAAATATATATGTGTGTATATATATAAATATATATATAATATATAATGTACTCAGTCACTTTAGTAGTGTTCAACTCTTTGCGACCTTATGGACTGTAGCCTGCCATGCTCCTCTCTTTTGGGGATTCTCTAGGCAAAAATACTGGAGTGGATTGCCATGCCCTCTTCTGGGGGATCTTCCTAACCCAGGGATTGAACTTGCATCTCCTACATTGGCTGGCAAATTCATTACCATTGAGCCCCAAATATTACAATAATCATATTCTAAAAGATATGAGCATATCTAAGATATGGGTGGTAAATATAACATGTAGCCTGTGGATCTAAGTGTTTCCTAGAAATCTAAATCAGCATTTTCTAAAATGTTTCATAAAGTGTCTCTCATCTGTTATCCATAGACTGTTTGTTGCTTATTATTTATTCTACTTATTTTTTGGTTTGAAAAGGGAAGGGAAGGTCAGGGAGCTGAAGTATTTCATACTTAATAGCTGTTATTTTTTTCTGATTTCCAGATTATTATCATTGGCATAGCTGTTTTTCTGTAATGGAAATGATACTCCTTTTAATACCTGTAAATATCAGTGAAAATCAGTGCTACTCCAAATTTTGTAAGAACTGAAGCTTATACAAATTGTGGAGGGGTGTTCTTTAAGAAAAAAAAAATTATTAATTCTGTGATTTCTATAACAATATCCCACTGAGCCTAAAATGATTGTTCATCCAACCTAATCTCTTAGCCAAATCTCAAAAGTTCCCAGAAACACTCCAATGTTCCCAAATCAAGGAGAAGTAGGATGGAAGGTAAACTAAAGTAGAAAAAGACATCACTCTGAACTGATTAATTATAATCCAAAAGGCCTGCTTTTGCAGACTTTACACAATTGTATGATCATATGAAACCATTGTTAGGCTTCTCCCAGCATCTTAGAATGGTTTTTATATAAGTATGTGTGGCCATAAAATTGACGTCATTAGTTCCCCATTAAACCTATCTTTGGTGATCAACCTAACTATAATTTATTAAAATCTATTTGTGTTTACTTACCTCTTCTGTTGGATTTTCTTTTATTTGTTGCATATTTTCAAATGCTTGATGAGTCTTGATTTTCTGCACATGCATTGGCTAATGAGAAGTGGGCCGACCAATTTAGGAAGGTGTCATGGATACCCTTTGTACTAGACCCATGTATTCCTAAATTCCACCTATGCCTTGATTCTTTGATATTGCAAGTGATATGTTTTACATCTTGCCTGGTGTATAAATTCCTCAGCACCTACATATCTGGCCCTTCCCCTCCCTGACCTCCTGTTCACTGTATTTGTGGCTGGTAGGGTTCCTCAACACATCAAAATCTTTTTATTTCAGAGGTTTGACAATCCCGCAAACACTATTCATTGTTTATATCTCACCGCACCTCTTTAGATTTAATTAATAATACATCTACAAAGCAGGAAGAAACAGCTATAAGGAGTCAACAGAAAATACTGAGTCAATAATTTTTGACCTTACCCTTTCCTTGCTTCTCTGTGCTCACTTTCATTTCTATGCCTTGATTCACTGTCTTGTTTCCCTTCCTAAACAGTTTTGATCAAGTTTCCCAAATGACTCTTTTGTAGATTCCTGATATAAATGTGAAAGAAAGCCAAACATTCAGAAAAAAAAAAAAAAAAATGAGGTAAATTTCCTTAAAAATTCCTTCCTAGCCATCTTTGGGATAAATTGTACTTTTGCCAAAACTAAATAACACTACAAATGTTATTTTAAAAATTTACTGTATTCCTACTCTTGTGTTTTTCCCTTACAGACTCCTCATCCTCATGTCTAAGTTTATTGTTGCAGTTTACCATCCCTTTCATTTTCCATTTTTTTCAAGCCCAACCTTATTATTGACTGTTTCAATACTTGACAATAGAAACTTGTCTTTTTCTTACCCAGTGCATACAGTCTTTTGAATTTGAGATTGTTGATGGATGATGCTGGGATCTGGGAAGCAAAAGGGCCTTATAGTTTGATACTGAAGCTGGAAGATTTCTGGAAACAAGTGAAATGGTTTGGAACCTGGACAAAGCGATTAGCATTGTAAACTAAGAGAAACCAAGAAATTTTCTAGGGTATGACAAACATTTGGATGCTAGTCTTAGATAAAGTCTGGAGGATCCTCAAGCCAGCAGCCCATTTTGACATAATTATCATCAGAGATGTGTAATCATCTCCAAGTGGTATCAGTAGTCTTTTTCTCTTCAGAAACTTTCCATTGTAAAAAGCAAAGTGTGTATTTAGCAAGGAAGCAATATGTGTATATGTGTGGTCTCTAATACAGAGGTGTCAAACCCCAAGGCAATGAGGAGGGTGAGACAAAAAAGCCTTCCCTGGCATACATAGTATAATCCTATGGCCTCACAGCAGCCGCCTTTCTGCCTTTCAAATACTTCTGAATGTTGCCACATCTGAATATCATCTCAACACCACACCTTATAATTCTTGAGGTCTGAACAAGGGGGCTAACTTGGTGATTTAGTCCCTGAGTCCTGTCTGACTCTTGCAACCCCCTGGATTATAGCCCATCAGGCTCCTCTGTCCGTGGAATTTTCCCAGCAAGAATCCTGGAGTGGGTTGCCATTTCCTTCTCCAGGGGATCTTCCTGACCAGGGATCAAGCCTGGGTCTCCTGCATTGCAAGTGTATTCTTTATGGCTGAGCCAGCCAGGAAGCCACCAATTTAGTAAGACTAGTAATCATATCCATTGTGTAAACTCTAAGAGGAGTAGAATAAAGAGTCCTTTATTCAGTACCAAATTCCCATCATTGCTTCAGTTTGCACAGGAGCACTCAAGAATAATTCCTTCAGGTCTTCCTTGGCGCTCCAGTGGTTAAGACTCCAAGCTTCCTCTGTAGGGTGCCTGGGTTCCATCCCTGAGAAAGGAATTAAGATCCCCCTCATGCCAAGCGGTGTGCCAAAAAAATTATTTATTCAGTGAAAGAAGGCAAATATTTTAATATGCTAGCATTACACTTTAAATGTACTAAAACTTCTTAACTATATAACTAAACTAATAACAAAGTTGTTTTTTTTTCTATCTTAGTGTCATGAGTAGCATATTTCATGGATCTTTGTGAGGAAACGTGGCTGAAAAATCTGGAGGTGTCAGTGCCCAGTTCTTTCAAAACCGGGTGTGACTCTGTTCTTCTTTTCCCCCATCCCCTCCATTTTAAATGACATGACCCAGTGTCTTCCCTAAAGAAAGAGTAAGAAAATTTGGATGGATGCATTTCCTAAAACAAAGTACATCCTTAAGCCAATAAACCTTTTGTTGAATGGAACTGAGAAGGCACTTTGAAACATATCAAGAAACTTAACATAGTGTGGCCATAGTTACCCTAAGGAAAATGTACAGGCAAAATCCATTTAAGAGCCAATTTACTATTTGACCTTAGTGAACTCATTTGACTCTCCTTGCAGCCAGTTAAAAGATTGATATGAAATTATCAATAATGGCAAAAAAAAAAAACAAACACTATAGTCCTCTACACTGAGCCATAACTGTGAACTTTATTCCACTGTAGGGGAAAAGATGGCCTCTTTGATGTTAAAATAAATATATCGAAGTTAGATGAGTTCATTCCACTGTTGTTACACTTCCCAGGCGGCGCTAGTGGTAAAGGACCTGCCTGCCAATGTAGCAGACAGAAGAGACGTGGGTTCCATCCCTGGGTCAGGAAGGTCCCCTGGAGGAAGAAATGGCAACCCACTCCAGTTTTCTTGCCTGGAGAATCCCACAGACAGAGGAGCCTGGTGGGTTGTTGTCGATAGGGTCTCAAAGAGCCAGACACAACTGAAGTGACGTAGCAGGCAACTAGTGTATAGCTTTTGTGTAATATTCAAAACGTGTTTGAATTTCTGCAAACAGTGAACAACAAACTGACACTAATTTAAATGAGAGGCTCTGTTGCCACGACTTTGTTTTAGAATCAGATAACCTTAGCCTGAATTTTCAGAATCTATAAATACTATCTGTATAAGTTGGGGCAAGTTCTACAAATTTCAACAGGTTTACCTAGAAAATAAATATAATCATAGAGCTGAGGTAGGAATTGAGCAAAACAAATTCATCAACAGTTCAGTTTCTACCATGAAGTATGTAATAATGTGTTGCTATTATAATTAATTATGAACTTTATTTTTTTTTCTGCTGCATCAGTCGTGTCCGACTCTGTGCGACCCCATCGACGGCAGCCCACCAGGCTCCCCCATCCCTGGGATTCTCCAGGCAAGAACGCTGGAGTGGGTTGCCATTTCCTTCTCCAATGCATGAAAATGAAAAGTGAAAGTGAAGTCGCTCAGTTGTGTCCAACTCTTTGTGACCCCATGGACTGCAGCCCACCAAGCTCCTCCATCCATGGGATTTTCCAGGCAAGAGTACTGGAGTGGGTTGCCAACTCTAACCCTAACCCTAACTTAGGGTATCATTGTATTCATTTTGTGAACTAAAATCATTTCTGGATACTTTTAATATCATGCCCTAATCTTTTATTTTTCCTCTTATAGTTGTCATACAGTTCCACCATATATCTTGCTGTGTTTTATGCTTTCATATGAACTTCTTTAATTTATATAATAGCAATGTGGGGTTTAAATAAATGTGTAGGTGGATTGTTCAGTCTCTAAGTCATGTCCAACTCTTTGCAACCCTATGGAGTGCAGCACACCAGTCTTCACTGTCCTTCACTACCTATTAGAGTTTGCTCAAACTCATGTTCATTGAGTTGGTGATGCCTTCCAACCATCTAATCTTCTGTGACCCTCTTCTTCTTTTGCCTTCACTCTTTCCCAGAATTAGGGTCTTTTCCAATGAGGTGGCTCTTCATATCAGGTGACCATAGTATTAGAGTTTCAGCTTAAGAATAATTTCTTCCTATAAATATTCAATATTCAATGAATGATTTCCTTTAGGATTGACTGGTTTGATCTCCTTGCTGCTCAAAGGATTCTCAAAAGTCTTCTCCAGCACCACAATTCGAAAGTGTCCATTCTTCTACTCTGAGATCACTGGGAACAATGAGTCTGAGGGAGAGCAGGGAGAACAGAAGAGAATTCAGAATATGGGGCACTTGTCATGAGCTGAGATGAATGGAAGTTGGAAGTGTTGACAGTGGAAAGTATGGTTAGTTATTTCTTGTTCAACCAAGAGGTAGTGTGCATAGAGAGCCTTTGAGTAGCTAGAGAAGTGGAAATGAAGAGTGAGAATAAATTAGATTCCTCTTAAGAATGAACATGGAAATGATTTGTGAGAAATTTTGAAATTATAATAAATTACTCTGAAATTCGATGTATAAGAGACGATGTAAGTAGTTGATTAAGTAACCATTAGAAACTATTAAAGGAGGCTGCTGTATGACAAATGCACATTTTTTATAAGTTTGCTGAACTCCAGAACCTTGTTTTATATATTTCAGACACTCAGTGGCACTTTAGTTATCAACACTTCAGTAACATTAAACATACTGACTTGCTCCCTATTTTGTTGTTATTGTTGTTTAGTCACTAAGTCATGTCTGACCCCATGGACTGCAGCATACCAGGCTTCCCTGTCCTTCACTGTCTCCCTGAATTTGCTCAAACTCATGTTTATTGAGTCGGTGATGCTATCCAACCATCTCATTCTCTGTTGCTCCCTTCTCCTCTTGCCTTTAATCTTTTCCAGCATCAGGGTCTTTTCCAATGAGGCAGGTCTTGTCCAATGAGTCAGCTCTTCAAATCAAGTGGCCAAAGTATTGGAGCTTCAGCTTTAGCATCAGTCCTTTTAATGACTATTCATGATTGATTTCTTGCTCCCTGTTTAAGCCAGATTAATTCTAGAAGTATGGCTGAACAAATGAGTGTGTTAAACATCTTTTAAATAAATGAATATCTTTTCTATGAATACCAGTCTAGGATTGCTGGATTTTTTTTTTTCCTTTAGTGCCTCCAGAACACTTTAGATACACACTGAATCATTTAATTGGAATTAGGAGCATATGAAAGAAAAAATGTAGTTTCCTCTTATTTACTGGATTGCCATTTGAAGCAGAAGCCAGATGGTGACTAAGGACAATTGGGGGTCACATAACTGGGGTGAAAGCCTCAGTCTTCAATGACTCACTGGCAAGAGTCGTTTACCATACAATCTCACAGGCAACTGGAACCATGGAAAAATGTGTGCATTTTTCTTTAAAAGATTTCTTACTAATCTTATTTCTTGATGAATAAATACCAGCAACAACAAAGTCAACTAATTTAAACTATTGCTTTTATTATAATTACACGGGAGCACAAATAAATAAGCACAAAATATTGCAAAATATTGCCAATGCACTAAAGAAAACAATTTGTTTTCAAACAACATCTGGTTACTTCAGTAGTATCAAAGTACATTTATAATTACATATTACCTAAAAAATCAAGTACAAAAATTAAAAGAAATGAAAACATCAGTGTTTATATTAATATGTATATAGAAATGGCTAACAACACATGAGTAGAGAAATCTGTTACCTAATGCTTATTTGCACAACTTTTCAGGCACATACCTGACATTTTTAATGAGTTATGAAAAATGCAATATGACATTCAGATTTTTAAATACGGTAAACATGTGATGTTGGAATTGATGTTAAATGGTTTCTTTTAAAAACCCTGTCTTTTAAAAGCGTAGTGTCATTATCCACTAAAAAACATATTATTTGATATCATTTTTCTCAATAGCTATTTATTTCAATTTCTTGAAAAGAGCAAGAAAGTAAACATACAACTGCTAAATACGTAAACACGTTTTTAGTGCAAGATAACAAGACCTGTGACTTTACTGTGCTTTGTCTTTTATAATCACAGTGCACTTCACACAAATTGCTACACTATAAATGTTAACCGAAGGAGTTCCAAACTGAAGAAGTGCATACTAAACATTTTCATATATATTATATACAGTATGTATACTGTATGTGGGTGTATACATGTGAAAATGTAAATGCTTTTAGGGTGGGCAAACCCAGTCATATTTGGGAATAATTGAAAACTTCAAGAAGATCTTCACATAGGTTTGGTTGAGATAAATCCAGCAATATAACTGTAAAGATGTTTTCCCTTAAATTTAAAACTTTATAATATTTAAAGGGAAATATACTCAGACATTTTTACCCAGGTAACACACATCTTGCTACAATGTCATTGACCCAAATATCAAAGGGTTTTAAACAAATCCAAACCCCCAGCTATAATGTTCAAAGTCCAACATGGCAAAATGGATTATTCTGTTACTGGTTTATATAGACAGCAGTACATATCCTATGTGTACACATAGAGGTTTACACATAAACATATTTTATATTTAGACATCAACTTTAGTATGTTTAGCATTTTATTTTGACTATACACTTGATCCGGGAAAAACTTATAAACACATACATAAACACATAAGAGATGTCAAACACATATGATATTGTATATCTTCTTCAAAACTCTGTTGGAAACTACTAATGATTGTATAATGAAACTCCTTGAAGGCAGGGACCACATTTTTCTGAATGCTTAATGTCAAATGCTTTAGAAATGCTTTAAAATAGCTGATACATAAGTTGCTCAATAATGAACTGTTAAATGAATAATGGATTAATAGTAAATTGTTCACATTCCAGAGTTAGCTATAATTTTTCCCTTACAAGGAAGGTTCAGTGAGTTAAGCTTAAGTACTTAAGTAGCATTTTTTGTTTGTTTGTTTCACTTCCATTTAAGTTTGGGATGCAATGAATGGTGAATTGCTTTTCTATTCTACTTCTACTTCTTTGCAAGGGTGAATTCCCTCTCATCTCAGATAATCTGCTGTTAATATCATACAAATGTTTCCTTAATTTTATAGGTAGCCATAATTAGCTTACAATTACTCTTCAATTTTAGGTAAGTAAGTCAACTTAACATAGAAGTAATATTGAAATTGCATTGTATGTGCATTGTTCTGATGTCTCATTTAATTAAAACAATAAAACAATAGAGTTGTTTAGTTTTATTAATTTGATCACCAAACTCGCTCATAAGAGTCAAACCCCTTTGGATATAAGGATGCGGCCTAAGCCAAAATGTAATAAGAAAAATGTTTCTCTCCAGAAAAATTGAAAGAAACCCGTTTGGGACCTTGGGGTCTCTGAAGTCCCAGTATCACTGCTTTGAAAAGCAAAGTTGTATCTGGCTATATCCATTCAATTACCGTGTATCTGAATATGTACAGTCTTTAAAACTACACTATTTAATTTCTTAATATTTTGCATTGTTTCATTTTAACATCTATTTTGGGGGAATGGGCATTACCTTTTCCACAAATCAATCAGTTTTCACTCCAAACTTGCTTCCATAGTACCAACACTAGGGGAGATCTTGGCAGTGTTTACCTAAGAACTACTCTACTGTTATACTTCAGAAAATGCTGGCTTCTGAGATTGGATAGAAAAGCAGGATTTGATATTTCCCTTCCATCAATTCTAAAGAAATGTGTGTCTTCTAAGAAGGTTTTCACATATAAAAGCATCTTGCTGACAGCCAATAAAGTTCTGTTTCTATAAAATTTGCTCTGAAACGATCATTTTTTATAGGGCTGAGCTTTCAACTGGTAACCATACAATGACATGATTTGTTCTTTGGCACTGCTAAAAAAAACCAAAATAGCATATGGAGTTTTATCACTCCATAGTGTTCTGGCTGTAGTTGGAATTTTTCATCATTTGACTAAATTCATAGGTATAAGGGCCCTAAATGGCTACCATCAGAGAGTAAGTTTATTTTTCTTTTTTATCCTAATGACCTCTTTTTTTCCACATAAAGAAATGCTGCACAAAAAGGAAATTAATTATATAATAGTTATTGCCACATAGGCTAAACTCCAGTGAAGAGTTTTATAGGTACCGAATATCATTTCTTAAGTTAAATATCAGTGAAGCTGCTTTTCCAGATCTTTCAGTTACTTCCCACTGAAGGCAAGATTTGGAGACAGTAAATGGAAATGGTTGCCTAAGGTCAGATTTTCAAACAAGCTACCTTCTCAGAAAATAACTTGCTTGAAAAGGGAGTGTATGAAACCTGGCAACAGCGTTCGTTTGGCAGAACAAATGGAAATGGCTGAACCCAACACAAATCATTTTGTTAACTATTTCCTTCTTGACAAGTGGCCAGCATTAAAAAATATCTTCTGCCTAATTCAGAGAGATATGGTAATGATGGGCATTTGAAAAACACACCTGTGTGTTTTACCCAAATGAAAATTTCAGGGGAATTATCCAGTTGTAACTAGGTCAAGCTTGACATATTAATATGACATACATGTATGTACGTGTATTAAGATCATCATAAAGATGCTAATCATTGATGGCTTACATATATCTAATTCATGGCCTTGAGTGTATGTGGTCATAATAACTTAAATCAGGATAATAATTTGAGTCATAAACACATTTAACGTCAATTCTGAGTTTTACCTTAACACATTTTCACCAGTCTTAGATTTGTACCCCATTGATTTTGGGGTTTGAAACATAATCAATAACTGGTGAAATATGACAGCAGGATCTATTTAAGCTACTTAAGATCTCTCCATGATTTCATGTACTAACTTGTGACTCTACTTTTGTTTTTTTCCACCTCAACGATGCAAGCAAAATTTAAAACATCAGTAAGCATTCTATGTATACAGTTCCCCCACCGAGTACTCATTCTCGTGTAGTGTACACACGCACACATAACAGATACACATGCTCCCACTCACCTTATTTCCCTTATTCTTTCAGAATTCTAGTTGGGCATCAAAATATACATTAATTATAAAATATTAAAAAATTATTTTATAACATTTCAAAGGCTTGAAAGAAACTATTACTGATAAAGCATTACCAGGTCTTTAGCAATATAGATTACAAAATTCCCCTACTTCCTGTTATATTTGGTTATATTGAGCAGCACTGTACTATTGCTGTCAAAACCCTTACAAGGAAAACCACTATGACAACAACTTCAAACACATACCTTTTCTCTCAGAAATATAATACTAAATTGATTGTTAAAGAAGAATCACATACTGTCCATTTTTTGGAAGCATAAATAGTAATTTAAATATACAAAATATATATGATAGTTTCCTTTTTATTCCTCCATGGGGTTATTTATACTCAACAAGTTACTCTTAAAAGATATATATGATTTGTTTAACTTAAACTTTACCACCTCAAAAATTGAATCCACCCCATCTCCCATCCCCTGAATTTCCTGTTTCTTCCTTGAAATAAAATAAAATAAACAATTGGTCATAATTCTTTGGTCATGGTGTCATCATCGGTAAGAATGTGATGAACATGCACAAAAGATTAACCCCCTAAATAGGGTGATAACTCGTTGAAAAGTTAACATGAAATACTACTCCATTCAGGCATCTAGATTTTGAGAAAGCTTGGCATTTAGTGTACTGAAATATGCAAACTCATCTGATTGAATGTTAATTGATCATTTTCTAGGGGAAACAAACATACACGTGAAAAGTTACTCAAAAGTAGCGATTGCAGCAGCTCTAAAGCCACTGGTCTCACCTTGAAAGCAGTCGTGCTGTTTCGCCTTCTATTCCTTGTCCCTTCCATTGTCACAGTGAACCCTGGTCTCCTCCAATCAGATCAATGATGCAAGGACATGTGTCCCTAAAGTCATTTCTGAAAGAAATGTTTTCTGCTGGGATGTCCAAATATACCCTAGTAACTTTCTCTGGAGTCTGACTCACCATTGCTTAGTATAAACAAGACGACATTTGAGGAGAAATTCTTATAAAGCCAATGTGTCAAAAATATCGGTGTTGATGCAATGTGGATGTCCAAGTTCAGCATCACATTGGCATTCATTTCCCATCAAACCCTTAAAAAGGTACAAAGCAACAAACAGGTGTTCTTAACGATGTGATATTCAACTTCTACATTACTAGCACCAGATCATATATTATGTGATTGAACATAATTCATACATGAGCTAGTGTACAGAAATCAAATGTAGGAAGAAAGAAAAACATTTTAAATGCAAAAAGTAATAATCAAAGGCATCAAGGGACATATAAAAGAGATAACAAACCAGTTAATACCGAAATCGTATCATATAGTAAAACTCTTGGTATTCCTATCATTTATATAAGTATAATGTGTATTATTTCAGGTGTCACCCATAAACTAGTAAAATATTTACATCTCAATATCTTCCGGATTCAAAATAATCCATGATAAATAAGTGTGCCTTAAATGCAAGGAAATACACGTTTTATCTTGAACTCGCCATGAATAGGCACAGCTTCCCATGGGCTTTCCAGGGAACCACTGGCATTCCATTCTGACTGAGAAGATATGTAACAGTTACTTATCACATGACCGAGTTGACCTCCCTCTTCGTGTTAAGTAACGTGGAGCTCACGCCATCCTGCACAGTCATATGGCAGTATCCCAGAATACCGTTTGCTGTTTAGAATAGGGTGGAGGGCTGTACTTCTTTGCACCTGCATTCTTCTTCCAGCTGGGTAGGATAGGCATGCTATCCTGTTTGCAAAGCCCCTTTTCCGTTTTCTGTCTAGCTTTTATTTCCTTGCACAAGCAACGCTTTTTCTCAATCATCTCAAGCATTGTATGGTCTCCATGAAACCACTGCATGCATGCCACCTAGCAAAAAAGAAAGAGTGAATACAGAAAAAAAAAATGGAAAGAAAGCAGATTTGTTTTGCACTGTGCTAGTAGTTGTTTTGAAAAATGTCAGCCATTTCTATACTTTTGAAATTCTTACAAAGCAAAATTTAGGCATAGAAGTGCCAAAAAATTTGTACTTATATTATTAAACATTGAGATATTATGAAACAATAATTTAGGAGTGAATATCTTACCAATATGTTCTAAAACTCCATGCTATGGAAATAAAATCTGTAAAATTTTTAAGCCATTTGCCAAATATTTGGCTATTATTTTTATGTTGACTCCATTGTCTTATGCGTCTCAATATTCTAAGTTCAATTATTAGCATTACTTTCAAGAGAGATCTTATATGAATGTGATATGTTTTCATGAACATTTTTATTAGTGAATTAAAAGTTAACATTTGTTTATAAATAGCATGGAATTTAGACTTTTAATCATTCTTCTACCAAAATGAATTTCAATGTACATCCAATGCTTGGAATATAAACACTTAAATAATTACTCTGCAAAGAAGTTTCACTATAATCTTGATGCTACAGAAAATGTTTAATTAGAATCATTGGTTTCTACAATCATACTGATCCAGATCCTGAATATTTTCAGAACTTCAAAGAACCAGATTCATCAGGTCAATTGGATATCAGGAGAAGATTTAGTGATGACTGTATATTGATACACATACATCTACTACAGGACAGGCAAACACTGCTCCCAAGTGTATGTGACTATGTCCTCCAGTAACTGTTCTTTAGCACAAAGCTAGCAGGTTGGATCTGTCACAGAATAGCAGTGTGATTGAGACAGAAATCCAGGATGGAGATGCTTACAGTTAATCATTTGAGTAAAGCTATTGTATGACTTGAGAGTTAAAACAGCTCACTTGGAGGCACTAAATTTAATGATACAATTTTAGGAAATAATTGACAAATATTTATAACACTTTTTCTGGGGCTTCCTGGTGGCTCAGTGGTAAAGAATATGCTTGCCAATGCAGGAGACATGGGTTTGATCCCTGGGTTGAGAAGATCCCCTGCAGAAGGAAATGGCAACCCACTCCAGTATTCTTGCCTGGGAAACATGAACAGAAGAGCCCATGGGTTGCAAAAGAGTCGGACATGATTTAGCCACTAAACAACATAACGCTCTATACCAAAACCCATTCTTATTACTTTGCATAGTTTAATGCATTTATTCCTCACAAAGACAGTGCTCTGGATTAAGTACTATTAATCACTCTATGCGCATGTTAGTTGCACAGTCATGTCCAACTATTTGTGATCCCACAGACTGTAGCTCACCAGGTTCCTCTGTCTATGGAATTCTCCAGGCAAGAATACTGGAATGTGTTGCCATTCCCTTCTCTAGGTGATCTTCCTGACCCAGAGACTGAACCCGGGTCTCCTGCATTGCAGGCAGATTCTTGACCGTCTGAGCTATCAAGGAAGACCCTGTTATCCCATAATGAGTAAAATGAGACTTGGAGACATTTAGTAATGTGCCTAAGCTTACAGAACCAACAAATGACAGGGTCACATTTGAACCCAAGAGTTTATCTCAGAACCTGTGCCCTTCAAAACTACATGCTCCTGGTTCTGATGCATGTGAAACTGGAAAGGACTGAGATGAGTCAGTACAACACCCTCCAAGGATGGGTGAGGAAGCTAAGTTTCAAGAATTTATACATCTTGTCCAAACCAGGCAGGTTGGTTTTTAGTGAACAAGGCAAAATTGAATTCTCACAATTCTTGAGTCTTTATGGAAAGGACAAGATCTTGAGCTAGAAATCAAAGATTCAAATTCTGAAACTTGATGAGTTTCCATTGGTCACTCCTTTTCTCAGTTGCTTTATCTGAATAACTGAATTGATAACATCTTCATTTCAGAAGTTTGTTTAAAAATTAGATTGGGTAATGAAGGTGAAGTAATTAAAAAAAAACCAAAACAGTGAAACATTGCCCTGGAATTATTATCCTAATACTGACAAATACCTAGCAACAGTTTTCCATACATGCTCTCTGCCATTCATATGGAAAGAGCTCTACATATATTATATTAATATTAAAGCCTCCCAGCCACACTGAAAGTTAGAGTTTAGTTACACGTCACAAGTGAGAAAGACAAGTCTCAGAAAGCTTAAGGAACTAGTTCAAGGAAGGTCATAGGTTACTGGCTGTGATACAAGTCTATTTCAAATTCAGATCTATTTGACTCCACAGTAAATCATCTTTCTACTACAGCAAGCTCCATCTCCTGAATATTATTTAGAGATTATAATAATAGTTGTTGTTGTATGTACTACCATTTCCAGATGCTATTCAAAAATGCAAATATATTTATAGCTTTATGAGTGAATAAAAACTGCTTGTCAAATAAGTAAAATCAATGGCTTGAATTGATTAGCCAATGGCTTAGATTCCAGAGGGTGATTCTCTTGGGTAAATATCTTGTATGTAATAAGCTTAACTTGACATAAAGTTTCTTGAAAGGATGGGCTGTATTTGACACCTTTTGGTGTCCTCTGGCCCCAAGCAGAGAGGGCCATGGCCATGGCTGTTCACTTTTTAAGTGAATTGCTGGGACAATGACCAACAGGTTTTTGTCCCAACATGAGACTGTCAGAGTAGCTCATAATTTTTCAAAAGATTTGTAATATTTTATAACATGATAATCTAAGCAATAAAAATACAATAACTCTATTTGGGTGGAAATACAAGCAAAATTTATTGAGTGACTATAAACTGTTATAAATGGAATTTATAATACAGAATTCTCAGAGGGCTAGCCCCAAATAGCATCCAACACAGTAGCCCCGACATGCAGAACAGAATCATTTAGCTCTCAATAAAAGTTTTCAAAATGGAGTGAAGCCACCAGCACTGTACAGTATTTGCTATTCTCAGAAAACTCTCAAGATAATTTCCTTTTTAGTAAATTCTCACTGGATTTCACAGATCCCAATGAAATCACAAAACCTCCCATCTTCTTTAAGATAAGATATTTACAGCATCACTTCAATATTTGCATGTATTTACTTGTCCATACAAACATTAAATCACTTATTAATTTCCTTTAATATTTTTAGGGTGTGAATCAGTACATATAACTGAAAAATAATTTTTTTTCTGGATTCCTCTGACAACAGTGCCACCAATATATTTCGTTATATTTCATTTCATTTCATAGTTGTCATTACAGTTCATAAATGCATTATATTATTGAGAATAAGTGTTTTCAGTCAATTAGTATTTATGCTAAATAGGTATGTCAATTTATTAAGAATAACCCATTCTTTAAAAATATAAAGAATAAGAATTTGAAAATTGAGTTATAAATTGAGTTTCATACTCATTGCATTTTTATTTTAGAATACTTATATATCACTTGATTGATATATAATGGTTCAGAATAGTACTAGTAGACAATCACTCTTGTTTTCCAGACTGACTCTGCAATATTAAATTATTTTCTTTTGGGGGTCTGTTACACAGTCAATAAAAATTCCATGACAAAGCATTGCCCAGTGTATGAAAGAGGGAGAGGTATTCTAAGAGAATTCAGGTTCTTAGAAGATAGTAAAATTCATTTTTTAATTTTAAAGTTTAACAAATCTAACAAGTCTGGTACAGAATCTTCTAATGTTAAATTTGCTATCAAACTTTTTTTCTCATTTAAAATACCACCCCCAAATTGTTATTATGTTGCAATAATATGATTAAATGAAGAATGAGATTCAGTTTGGGGGAGATAAATCTGCTTCTTATATTTACTTTTAAAGAACACATGTTTTTGAAAATTTCTTCCTGAAGAGTACACATTGTTTTTAAACCCCCAAGTTAAACTCAGTGTTACTTCTATGCCTATTGACATGGCCAAATCCCTTCCCCCTAAAATGTGTCCAAAAATTATATTTCATCCTGATAGTATGTGTTAATTCATTACTTTAGGCATAACAAATAGCATGTTTAGGCATTATATGAAGTGTGTTAAGACTACTACCCATAAAAGGTATTGCTGCTGCTGCCGCTAAGTCGCTTCAGTCATGTCTGACTCGGTGCGACCCCATAGACGGCAGCCCACCAGGCTCCCCTGTCCCTGGGATTCTCCAGGCAAGAACACTGGAGTGGGTTGCCATTTCCTTCTCCAATGCATGAAAGGGAAAAGTGAAAGTGAAGTCGCTCAGTCGTGTCTGAGTCTTAGTAACCCGATGGACTGCAGCCTACCAGGCTCCTCCATCCATGGGATTTTCCAAGCAAGAGTACTGGAGTGGGGTGCCATTGCCTTCTCCATAAAAGGTATTGAGACTTTCCTATTTTTTTTGTCATCTAATTCTTCATATTTAATTTAAATTTAGTTGTAAAATTCCATTCCACTTCATACTATAGTTGAAACACTTCTATGCCAATTTATAAATATTAATATTTAAAAGTAAGCCTAGTAAATAAACTCTAGTAGTTTAGTTCTTTAGGGGCTTCCCTGGTGGCTGAGATGGTACAGAATCTGCCTGCAATGCAGGAGACCTGGGTTAAACCCTGGGTCAGGAAGATCTCCTGGAGAAGGGAATGGCTACCCACTCCAATATTCTGGCCAGGAGAATTCCATGAACAGAGGAGCCTGGCAGCCTACAGTCTATGGGGTCACAAAGAGTCAGACACAACTGAGTGACTAACCCTTCCTTATTTAATCAAGTGGTCTGTTTCTTATCTTTAATCCAAATGCATTTATTGTATGAACCATGAAGGAAAGAAAAAAAAAAAATACACAAGCAAGTAAGCATGCTCTGGGAGACAATTATTCACTTTGTATGAACACACTTATATATCTTGGAGAAGATTTTCCTATTAGCAAGATTTAATGGAGACAGTATTTTTGCCTAATTTCATGGAGATCAAATCAAATGAAGCTCCTCCTCAAGAAGATGAATCATAAATATACACCCCTCAGGTGTAGGCTATACACATGACATTTCCAAAGGGTACATTGTGGAAAGGAGGAGATGAAGTTTACATGAAGAAACCTGTCAACACTACCTACAACACACCAGGTCGTCCACGCTGATCAGTCATGTTGAGAGAGTGCATCCTTGATATCACGTGATGAAAAGTGCACTTAATCTCTGTGGTCTTCCTCCTCTAAACCATAACTCCAATAGAATCATGAGAAAGACACCAGACAAACCCAAATTGAGAGACATTCTACAAAATACCAGTCCAGTAATCCTCAAAACTGTCAAGATCACATAAACTAAGGAAAGTCTGAGAAACAATCACAGTATGGTTTTAATAACAATGTATCAATATTGAGTCTTTAGTTGTGACAAAAACACCATAATACTGTACTGCTACTGCTAAGTCGCTTCAGTCGTGTCCGACTCCGTGCGACCCCATAGACGGCAGCCCACCAGGCTCCCCCGTCCCTGGGATTCTCCAGGCAAGAACACTGGAGTGGTTTGCCATTTCCTTCTCCAATGCATGAAAGTGAAAAGTGAAAGTGAAGTCGCTCAGTTTTGTCTGGCTCTTAGCGACCCCATGGACTGCAGCCTACCAGGCTCCTCCATCCCTGGGATTTTTCAGGCAAGAGTACTGGAGTGGGGTGCCATTGCCTTCTAGGGAATAATAAAAGGGAAAACTGAGTGTGGGGTATGCAGGAATCCTCTATGTGTTCTTTGCCACTTTTTGGTAAGTTCAAAACTATTCTAAAATTCAAAAAATATATATTTTAAGAAATGACATGATAGGATCACATTCTTTCCAAAGAATAAGTAACTGTATCTTTCATTCTTTAGAGGGAAGCAACGTGGTATAATAGAAGAGTTAAATGACTTGACTGGGATCTCGATTGTTGTGCGACCTTGAGAAGTCATGTGTCTTTCTGAAGTTGTATGTACTTCCTTTATACATTATATATGTATATATGTACATAATTCATATATACACAGTATGTACACTTGAATATCTTTATATATATATTATGCATATTTATGCACCACATTGCACAAGGTTACAGGAGGCAGTTAACTAACACATGCAAGAAATTGAAAAGCAGTGAAGTCCCATACATCATTCATGATCTTATCTACTGATTCTTCAACACATCGAGAGTAACGTAAATGAGGAATTTTAATTCAATTCAATAATTACTTTCTCCAAAAAAAAAAAACAATCAAGTACTTCCTGATATTGAGTACATTTTATCCCAAAAGCAAAGAAATAGTGTGACTATCCAATAAAAAAAATCTCTATAATGTTTAACTAAACTATTCAATTTTTCAAAACATGTAAACCATAGGAGAAAATAATACTCTGAGTAAACACATGGAGCATTTCAATATTAAAAATGATACAAGAATTAAGCTGATGCAAGCATATCTATCTGTACTGATTTTGATTTTTATGCTTCATGAATAAACACATTAAAAAAAATCATTGAAGATTTTTGAGCAGGTGTGATGTTTGCTTTGAAATAAAGCTTGGCTGTAAGCCTGAAGATTTGAGAATTAAATTTAATTCCTTAAACAATAGACACAACACCAATACTAATTTCCAAAAGCTCTGGTGCAGGGGGGTGAGGGGGATTTATCAGTTCCATGTTGCTCTCTTTGTCCCAATTTCTACCTGGGTAGAGCTACCTGGGTAGCTCATTTTCTAAGAAATCATTATTCCCAGCTCTGTAATGACCTATATGGTAAGAGAATCTAAAAAAGAGTAGATATATGCACGTGTATAACTGATTCACATTTCCGTACAACAGAAACTAACAGCACTATAGTAGTACTATACTCCAAAAAAATTAATTTAAAAAAGGAAATAATCGTTTCCAGTATGAGGAGTATAAGCTTTAGTCTAGCCGAAAGGGAAGCTAGATTATCAAATTTCTCTGAATTTTCTCTTTACCCTAGAGAAAAATTTCTCCAGGAGAGCATGGATAACATTAGTGGGGCATCAAGGAAGAGCAGGCATGAGGTCAGCTGGTATGATTTGAGAAGGGGAAGCAACTTCTTCAGGAATTACAGAAGGGAGAAAGACACTTTCACCTCTGCTGTTTCTGTCCTTCGGAGTCACAGGTCAGCCAGAAGTGATAGTGCTCTCATTGAAAACATTTTCCTCTCCCATTTAGTGGGCAAAGAGATTGATTCTTTAACACATGTACATAGAATAAACATGCAAGTAGCACGGATTTTTTTCATCTATTTCAGGATAACAGACCGAGATTGGCCAACTACAGCACATTTCCCAAGTAAAACCCATTGCCTTTTTAGTACAGGACATGTTGGCACCATAAAGAAGAATTGATGATTTCAAACTGTGGTGCTGAAGAAGACTCTTGAGAGTCCTATGGACTGCAAGGAGATCAAACCAGTCAATCCTAAAGGAAATCAACCCTGAATATTCACTGGAAGGACTGATGCTGAAGCTGAAGCTCCAATAGTTTGGCCACCTGATGTGAAGAGCCGACTCATTGGGAAAGACTCTAACGCTGGGAAAGATAGAGGGCAGGAGGAGAAGAGGGTGACAGAGGATGAGATGGTTGGATGGTATCACTGACTCAATGGACATGAACTCGAGCAAACTCTGGGAAATAGGGAAGGACAGGGAAGCCTGATGTGCTGCAGTCCATGAGGTCACAAAGAGTCAGACATGACTTTGCAACTGAACATGTTGGGACTCATACCACATGACCCGTAAAGGCAAAAGTGTTTATTGTCTGACTCTTTCAAGAAAGTTCTCTAGGTTACTAAGTAAATGTCCAATTAACCCTTACAATGCTTAAAATGCCTAATATTAACCCTAAGAAATGCCTGATAAGAGACCAAAAAAGATAAAATCAATGTTAGTACTATAAAAGGGCTAACACAAAATCAAGAGCATTGACTCATATACACTTACAATATTTTTCATATTAAATATGGCCCATTAGGTGAATCATAAAGGATGAGACAGATTTAAAATCAGCTTTGACAACTAGATTAAAGAAATTTTTGGGCCCACTGACTACACATTTTACAATTTCATCATTATAAGAAAGAAGAGAAATGTTGGAATAAAACAAAGTGGATAATCTAGTTTAAGTCCTCTCAATAAGAGATTTACTATAAGGTCAAGCTTTTCTTTTAATAACTCTGAAGTGGCTATTGGTTTGTCTGTGATATGTCACACTGGTGATTCAAATTCAATATAAAAGTTGCCTAAATTCATTTCGATATTTGGCAAAACTAATACAATTTTGTAAAGTTTAAAAACAAAATAAAATTTTAAAAAAATTTAAAAAAAAGTTGCCTAGAGAACTTTTTAAATAATATTTTGGTGACTTGTATTTCTTTTATACTTTTTCAAACATATTTTAGAAAGAAGGTATCAGTCTTCCATAGCATAAGCAGCAACATAGACCCTAAATAAATCTTTTGAAATTGATATAACAAAAAAATTGAAAAGGTTATAATTATCTGCAGTTGTCAGCAAATTCAATAATTGTTGTATTACTTATTGAATAACAAGTTATCAAATCCATGTTCCTTGATCATTATACAGAATGGAAAAAAATGTATTTTTCTTTGATTTAATAAGGCTTATCCATGTATGTATGTATGCATCTACCTATCTCTGCCTATGTATTTGTGAAAAATAATTGAAAGCACATAGAGGTGACCCAACATCACAGTATTTTCTATGGTAAATATTAAATGATACCATCAAATAATCTGACTCACCTTACTCTGCATAACAACCTCTAGGTTCATTCACCTCACTAGAACTGACTCAAATGTGTTCCTTTTTATGGCTGAGTGATATTCCATGGCACGCATGCACTGAAACCTCCCAATCCATTTATCTGTCAAAGGACATCCAGGTTGCCTTCATGTGCTAACTATTATAAATCGTGCTACAATGAACACCAGGATACATGTGACTTTTTCAGTCATGGTTTTCTCAGAGTATATGCCCAGCAGTGGGACTGCTGGGGCATATGGTACTTCTATTCCTGTATTAATGCATTTATGTGAAATCTAGAAGGACGGTACTGATGAACTATTTGCAGGGCAGAAATAGAGAAGCAGACTTTGGACACAGCAGGGAAAGAAGAGAGCGGGTGGTGAATTGAGAGAGTAGCATTGAAACATATACATTGCTGTAAGTAAAATAGATAGCTATTGGGAGGTTACTACCACAAGTATATAGCTAGCTATAACACAGGAAGCTCAATGCAGTGCCCTGTGAAAGCCTACAAGGGTAGGATGGGGTGGAGGAGTGGGAGAAGGTTCAAGAGGTAGGGGACATATGTAAATATGTAGCTGATTCATGTTGTACGGCAGAAGCCAACACAGTATTGTAAAGCAGTTATCCTCCAATTAAAAAATTAATCCATGTGACTTTATAATTATGTGCTGCACACTGAATTGCTCCAGTTGTGTCTGACTCTTTGCAACCCTGTGAACTATAGCCAGGCTCCTGTGTCAATGGGCTTCTCCAGGCAAGAAAACTGGAGTGGGTTTCCATGACCTCCTCCAAGGGATCTTCCTGACCCAGGGATCAAACTTGCATCTCCTGCGGCTCCTGCATTGCAGATTCTTTACCGCTGAGCCATTAGGGAAGCTCATAATTACTTTAAAATACTATTAATTCTACTTTGAAAATTACAAATTCAAGGTCAGGAAGATGATTCTACCCTAAATGAATTTGTTTCTCTTTTTTCATGAAGGCTAGAATGAAGTTACTTGAACAACAAAGTATGAAATATCAAAAATAAAAAGGTACAAAATATAAGTGTGCAAAACAAAAAGAGATAATATAGATGTGCAATATTTTTTAAAAAGCAGATAATGTAAGTTTACAAAACCAAAAAAGTTTTGTCAGTTCCATAGACCTGGATTTTATCTTGATTTTTAATCTCACTTGGTGATGTGCAAGTTACTTATCTGGTTCTCTTGCTTGAGATATTATGATAATTAAAGATTATATTTGAAACATTCCTAGCTTTAAAATTCTATGACAGTATTTGAAATGATAGCACCCTTGGGATAACTTAAGGATTTTCCATAGTTTTATGCCTATGCTTTTACTCATCTTTAACTATGATATATTATTTTTTAAATTGTTCCTTTGTACTCTTCCCTCACTTATCAGCACTGTTGATTTAGAACCTATGGTATATAAAAGAGTTATTTTAAAAGTGTACACCTAAGGTATATGCAAAAATTTCAGGTTTTATTTAAAATGGTCTAAATTTAGCTTTGAGATATTTATTGATAAAATTAGAATAATCTTCACCCTTCTTTTTCTAGATCTGAAGATCTGCCTCAGTATACAATCTCTGATCAGCTCTAAGAAACATCACATGTTGGTATTTTAAACCATATATGCTATTTTACATATCTGTGCTGGGTTTTATGACCAATTATGTAAAACTCACTCATCATAAAGATTTTTAAATTGTAAGTTAATAAGCCTTACAATTGCAAGTCTATAAATAGAGTCTCAAGTTAATATAGATTGTTCATGTTCTCTGTCTGCAAAACGAGGGAAACATCTATCTCTTCAGTTTTATTATGATGTCCTCTAAATAAGACCCACAGGTCACTTTTAAGGACAGAGCTTGGTCTGAACTACTTTCTTAAACAATGGCAATCACAGCTGTCCCCACGCTCCGCCAATACACTGTGCATCCTTCTGTAATACACCAATACAATTTTTGTGTGCATGTTTGACTTCTTTCTTTCTTAGGGGACAGCATAAGTGGGTAAAATGAATATCATGGCCTGGTTTTACCACTTATTACTTGTGAGATCTGGGACAAGTCATATAATCTTCCTGAACCTTGGTTCTTTAGCTTTGAAATAAAAATAATAAGACCTTAGTTTTGTTGGGAGAAGCACATGTAATAAGTTAACATCTACCTCAAGATGGACACAAAAACATAAGCTCCTCTACAAGGTGGCTCAGTTGTAAAGAATGCGGGTTCGATTCCTTTGTCGGGAAGACCCCCTGGAATAGGAAATGGCAATGTCCTCCAGTATTCTTGGCAGGAGAATCCCATGGCCAGAGTCAGACACAACTGAGCAACTGAGCACACACACCCCTAGTAGACTGAGTACAGACACCACTAGCAAGCTCTCTGAAGGCAGGGAAAGGTTCTATAGTAAATCACCACACCCTTAGCCTTTAGTACAAGGAAGTATGTCATAAAAACTCATGCAAGGAACGAATGGATAAGCAAGTGGATGACTAGAAGACTAATGCTCCAGTCATGTCCATCTCTTTGTGACCCCATGGACTATACAGTTCATGGAATTCTCCAGGCCAGAATACTGCAGTGGATAGCCTTTCCCTTCTCCAGGGGATCTTCCCAACCCAGGGATCGCACCCAGATCTCTCACATTGCAAGTGGATTCTTTACCAGCTGAGCCACAATTGAAGCCCAAGAATACTAGAATGGGTAGCCTCTCCCTTCTCCAGAGGATCTTCCCTACCCAGGAATCAAACTGGAGTCTCCTGCATCGCAGGAGGACTTTTTACCTACTGAACTATCAGGGAAGCCCTATTTCAGGAAAGGAGTTTTGGAACTCTTTGATTTATTGAACGATTTGATTTCACTTGGCTCAACTGAATCCAATAAATATCCCAAATTTTACAAGGTTAAAAGAATATATTTCCTGGGATTTGTCAGCCACAGAAATCATCTAGTGTTAAATTCAGCCCTTGGTGTCATGTGAGTTACAGTCTGGGTGTTCCATAGTTGAAATCGCTCTTGGGTGTTTGAATCCTTGCAGTCTCAAGGATTTGAATTCTGGGGTCTCAGAATCCTTGATACTTTGGCTCAGATTAATGATGAACTGATGCTCCCTAAATCTTAATATGCTTTCAGCTCCCCTTAGGAAATCATTAAAATCAAATTCTTAGGTATTATACCTAGAGATCCTGAATCTAAGTTCTAGATAAGGCAGATTTCAGGCAACTGCATTCAAATGGCCCAAAATGCAGTTAATTCTGTTCCATAAATTTTTCTCAAATTTGCCATCATCTTTTACATTTTCAGGTCTTTTCCTGGACTCAGTTCAATTCCTGGACTAATAAGATTGTCTCTAATGTTCCATTTCTTGGCTACTTCTCATCCACCATCCACAGTTCTGCCCAAGTCCTCCCTGCAAAGCCCCCACAGTGTCATGTCAACTCAATGATTCCCCCTTTATCTACAGAAAATGGTAAATGCCCCACATCCATCACAATGAGCTAAAGGTTGTTTTTGCCAGTTAATTAATTTGTTGTTGTCCTTTTTAGTTGCCCAGTCATGTCCTACTCTTTGCGACCCCATGGGTTGGGATTTTCCAGGTAAAAATCCTGGAGTGGGCTGCCATTTCCTTTGCCCAGGGATCTTCCCAAGCCCAGGAACAAACCCATGTGTCCTACCCATGTCCACTGCATTGCAGGCAGATTCTTTACTGCAGAGCCCCAGGGACATCCCATCTATTTGCTTCATACTCCAGTCATAAGCAACTGCTCAAAACTCACCCAACACCACAGGCACACTACTTGATCATATTTTTAGCTCAAGCTGTTTCCTCATTCTGGAACTCTCATTCTCCCTGCAGCCTCATCTTTTATGTGAAATTCCACTGATGCTTTTAAAGTTGAGCTAAATGTAGCAAGAATCCATTGAGAGATCTTCTGTGACTCACTGCCAGGCTGGCTTATTGCTGGAGTACGTCTACTCATTCATTCATCACTTACTGAATTCAGTAGCCCTCTTACACCATGCTATGAATACTGTGTTTATTACAAGTTTTGCACAAGATTCCGAACTTCTGAAAATCAGAGATCTTGTTTACACTATTTTTGTAACCCTAGTATCATGAGTTAGTACTCCTAAAAAAAAATCCAAAAATGTTTTAAATAGTTAAAATTCACTGAAATAATATTTCAAAGTGACTAGTTTGAGAGGTACATTTTTTTCACTACATTTTTCTGATTATAAAAGTAATATATGCCAATTCTACAAAAGAGGGTAATAATTATATAACAAGAAAATTATCTGATACCACCATACCAAAAAGTAGCATATTTCTTCACATAAATTATATATACATATAATGATATTTGATATGATAAGCTTCCCTAGTAGCTCAGTTGCTAAAAAATCTGCCTGCAATGCAGGAGACCTGGGTTCAATCCCTGGGTCACGAAGATCCCCTGGAGAAGGAAATGGCAACCCACTCCAGTATTCTTGCCTAGAGAATTCCATGGACAGAGGAACCTGGAGGGCTACAGTCTATGCGGTTGCAAAGAATTGGACACGACTGTGTAACTAACTTTCACTTTTTTTTTAATAGGGATATTTATGTACGTATAAAATATCTTTTTTAAACTTGGGATTATATAGTATTACTATATCCTTGCACTTTCCCCATTATTAAATACTTTTTTCAAGACATGTTAATAAAAGCAAATTATTCACTATGAATATCTTTATTTAGTCACTTTATAATTGCTCACATTTGATTGACTTTCCTTTCTTAAATGCAATAAATAATGTTTCAATGCTTTATGATTTTTTTTGCCATGAAGCCACTCAAACAGTAATTCTCAAGTCAAAGGGTCAAAACATTTTAAGGCTCTGGATATAGACCTAGCCTATTTGTCTTCCAGGAAAGTTGAACTATTTTCCATTCCCATAGCAGGATGGTACTCATACTACATCTTTATTTGCATTGAGTTGTGCTACCAAAATAAAAAGCAAGGAAACAAAAGTATTTTTTCCTGCATTTTATGTGTCTAAAATAATGCTTTGCTTTTAATATTGAGTTGAATGGATATGGATATTTCTCAAATGCTTGATAACAGAGGAGTTGATCCATAGCCTTATTTTCTGTTTTTTTCTATAAGATAGTTTTGCTTACTAATTTTTATATTTTAATTTAGGTATTTATATACTATTTATATTAATAATATCCAATATTTAACACTTTTAGTCATTTATGTTATTACTAACAAGTGCTTCTAATTTTAAGTAGTAAAATCAGTTAATTTTTTCAAAATTTCTCCAGTTTTTATTCTTCAAATTTCCTGACTTTTTGATAACATATAAATATAACTCTTACTCTTTTCAGAGTTTATGGTTTTATTATATTCTTGAATTCACTTTTACTTCATTTGTTTATGTTCTTCATTACCAAAAGTACATTGCTTATGAAGAGAAAATATATTTAATAAGAAAAATGATACAAAAAGTAAAACAATAAAAGGGTAAATTTTGCATTTTAATTTTTCATGAGGTGAGAATCTACTTTTATTTATTTCATGTATCAAATCAATTGTTCTAGCATACATATATATATATGTGTGTGTGTGTGTGTGTGTGTATGTATATATCCATCATGCTTTTCAACTGTGGTGTTGGAGAAGACTCTTGAGAGTCCCATGGACTGCAGGGAGATCCAACCAGTCCATTCTGAAGGAGATCAGACCTGGGATTTCTTTGGAAGGAATGATGCTAAAGCTAAAACTCCAGTACTTTGGCCACCTCATGTAAAGAGTTGACTCATTGGAAAAGACTCTGATGCTGGGAGGGATTGGGGGCAAGAGGAGAAGGGGACGACAGAGGATGAGATGGCTGGATGGCATCACTGACTCGATGGACATGAGTCTAAATGAACTCCGGGAGTTGGTGATGGACAGGGAGGCCTGGCGTGCTGCGATTCATGGGGTCACAAAGAGTCGGACACGACTGAGTGACTGATCTGATCTGATCTGATATCCATCATAGTGGTTAAACCATATTTCAGTTTTTAAAATTCTGTACTATAATCTCATTTTATAAGGTAGTAGCTGATATAAAACTTTCAATCACTACAATCTGTATATCAGTTCTATCTTAAAGAAAATAATGTCTAAGGGAAAAAAATTAACTTCTCCTCTTCAAATGACCCTGGTATAATCATTATCTTCTTGAAACATAAATGTATATGAATGCACATATATATACACAATCCATCTTTTGCAAAAAATACTCTTTCATTTTCTGGCTTTAAATGATTCATATAATGGAAAAATATAGTTTCCAGGTTGCAATGTATTATACCAAAGTCTTCAGAAGTGTTTCACTTTGGAAAATATTTAGCAATTATGTTTAAAAAAATCATTGTTTGTCATCGTTTAGTCACTAAGTTGTGTCCTACTCTTTTGCGACCCCTTGGCCTGTAGACAACTAGGCTCCTCTGTCCATGAGACTTCCCAGGCAAGACGACTGGAGCGGGCTGCCGTTTCATTCTCCAAAAGAATCATTACATTTCATTAAAAGAAAATAAAAATCTCTTTTAAAGCTGTCTGGCATCTGACCATATGATCAAACACATGCACACATGAGTATATATGCACACAAACATTTTATGTTTAGTCATAAACATAAGTATGTATATATGCATAAAAGTATAGGTCATACATTTTTGTGTATAAGTATGTATGTGTGTATTTGTGCACATGTGTATATAACATACAAGTATGATTAAATTATTGACCTATGGGTTTCAAAAAACAAAATAATAAAATATTGGTGAAAGAATATATGTATCTTTAATGTCACTAAAAGTCTTCCCTGGTGACTCAGTAGTAAAGAACTCGCCTGCAATGCATGAGACTCAGGTTTGATCCCTGGGTTAGGAAGATCCCCTGGAGGAGGAAATGGCAACCCACTCTGGTATTCTTGCCTGAGAAATCCCATGGACAGAGGATCCTGGCAGGCTACAGTCCACAGGGTTGCAAAAGAGTTCAACATGACTTAGCAACTAAACAATAACAATGTTACTGAAGAAAAAAATAGTATGCTAAAGTTAATAAAATCTCATATCTTAAGATTCTTGAATGATTTCAAGGAATGATCTCAAAAAACCCTTGAATGATTTTACAAAAGTTCAAAAATAAATTAGCAAGTTATATTAACCTTCGATCAAGTGACTTTGGAATGGAGGATTGTCACAATCTAACTATTAATCATAAGAACATCAACAGTGTAATAATAGCAGCAAACATTATTTATTATACACAAACTATGTTCCAGACACCAGCCTGGCACTTCACATATATCAATTCCTATATAGCTTAATAACTGTATAAGCTTGTTATTTGTTAGATGATAAGTTGAGGCTTAAAAAGGTTGAATAATTTATATAGTATCATATTCCTAACAGAATGCAGAACTAGAATTGGAATTCAAAACCAAATATACCACATGCTTAAGTCTGTGCCCTTATTCGTACAATGGATTGTCTCACAGCTAATTCTGATTAAAGTGGCCGACACCGGAAACACACACACACATACACACACTCACAAACAATCGTCAGGGTATTCTAACTTCACATAGCCAGTAACATGTGAAAGTGTGCTGTATTAAACAAAGGTGGTAAAATGTGCAACTGAAATATTAGAGGATTTAAAAACTATCAAAACTTTGGGGGAGGGGTGAAACTGATTTTATTGCTTGTTATACGTGTCATAATTATCATCATACCATCCTCTCATCTCTATTATTATCAAGATCATGGGCACAATAACCATAGCATGGCTTCTCAGTGAGCAAAGCCCTGTGTGAGCATTCAGCTTGCTTCATTTCACTTTAGCCTCACAATAGCCCTGTGATCATTATATTCTAGATGAGAAGATCAAGTTCGGAAGAGGTTAAAGCTCACTTAGCCATCTCTAGAGACAGATTCCATAATGGGTGTGAAAGAAAATTTTTAATAGAGTAGAACATGTCATCTTCTTCCTGGGTGGGACCCTCTATCCACAGCTCAGGTTCCTTGCCTCGAATCCATAGGAATACATTCATTCATCCTCAGAATATTTGCACTTGGTTATTTGAATATCACAGAGATAAACTGCAAAGATAGTTCTCTGTCTTCACTTCCTCCCTCCTGGCTTCCTTCTTAAAGAAGTTATTACTCAAACATCTAATGGATGGAGCATTCTGACTGGAGATGTGTCCAAGTGATGAATAGTAACAATTTCATTAACAACTAAGAACAATGGGTGAATTCCCTGGTGGTTCTATGGTTAGGACTCTGCCTTTTCACAGCCAAGAGTGCAGGTTCAATTCCTGGCCAGGGAACTAAGTTCCAAAAGCCAAGTAGCATGCCCCCCCGAAAGAGAAAGAAGTGCTCCTTTCTCATTATATAAAAATACCTCCGTCTCATCTCCCTTTCAAACTGCTTACTCACTGGTTGTATCTCTGTTTGTGTTTTGAGAATATATTACCTGCTCTGTGTACTTCATCAAGGGAAGCCCTCTGAAGGTATTTTCTTTTTTATTCACCAACCACAACTCAGGTTCATTTCAGTAAGTACTTTTACCCTAAGTTTCATGGCAACAAACTGTATAGTAGTCCTTCTACATGTTTATACACCTCTCCAAGTATATTCACAAGTATAGTTAGTGTCTCCTTATTGAGTTATGTAAAAGGGTTAGCTGATTCAATGAGTAGCATTAAGAGAAAAAGTCCAAGAAACACGGCATAAAGGGAAAAGACCAAAGGTGGTTTTTCAGAACACCATGAAAGAAGATGCTAATTGCATCAAACCATCATTTAATAAATTTTTCACTGTAGCAGAAATTTGAGAAGAATAAAATTTCAACATCTAGAAAAATGAAGGCTTAAATACTTAAAATGCATCACATTTTTGTATAACAAGATGACAGCTATGTGCAAAGCAAATTGTCAAAACTGGATGCTAACTTGTATCTCTTATGAACACATACAAAGTGCACAGTGATAACTGAATGTGATTTGGCACACACATGTTCTATGTGCCAGAACTATGGTCAAAGACTATGGTCAAATATACAATGAGAAACTGCCCATCATCTATTCAGGTGTGTGTGACGTCGTAAGCTTGTCTTTATACAAAGGTACAGAGCATATGTACAGGTATAATAAGTGCATTCATTTGTGTAGGGTATAGAAAAATGCAACGACTTTGAGAAATATTCATAATACTGCATGAGAAAGAGTTAATTTATGATATAGTTCTCAAATGTCTGAAATTGTCTTAAAGTGTTGCTACATTAAAATCTGTATACAGTTATAAGGGACATGTAATATGAGCATAAATGATATATGATTTGATATATGGCATTCCTATATCAAAATGCAAGAAGAAGCTTTACAGAGGAAAGTTGATTTATGTCCAGATACCAAAAATATTATGTCTGTGTCTGCATGCAGGACCATGTATTATCTTAAAATACAGATACAGACACAGATATATAGACATATAACTTGATTTGACTTTTACTATTTTATGATTATGAATTCTTTACCCTTAGAAAGTAAAAAGACTATAGAAAAATTGTGATACATTTTTCTCAACAAAAAAAGGCACAGCATATTCTTCAGCAATTAAATCTAATAATGACTACAATTTTAGCTGCTAATTGATTAAATGAATTGTTTGTAATAAGAAAACCTCTGAGCAGGTTTCAGAATTAATTTATGTTTCTAAATGAGCAAGAACTTTCTAAGTAGAACGACTTAAAAAGACATTCCCTGAAGGAGCAAACAGTATTACAAGATAAAATTCAATTACAACAAGTGTATTGATGTTTTTCACAAAGTATATTCTCTTAATCACTTACATTAGCATTAAGTTACTTTCGAGTTTAATTCCATTAGAAAATATTGGTTTTTAATTGTTCATATGGACTTGACCACAGATAAATTAAGGAGTGTCACATCTCAATAGACATTTGTTTTATCTAGCAAAAGAAAGGGAAGTTCAGAGACAACCAGAATAAACTAATCCTCAAAGAACAATTTTAAACATCTTTGGCAGAGCTAACAATAATTTTCATATCTTGTAACTTTGACTAGACCTGAAAAAGTATGTAAAACATATTTTTCTTCTGTAGAACACATTGCCCAATAGGAACGTAAGAGAAACAAGTTACAGATGCTAATAATGCCATCCTGAAGTCAGCTTTGTTGTTTACTCACTCTGGTAAGTCACTTCACTTCTCTTGGCCTCAGGTTAGAAAGGACTGGGAGGTACAAAATTTGAATGCAAGGTTGCATCAGGTTCACAGATGTATGTTGTATAAAGTGTACAATATTTTAAAGTTTTGAAACTATGTGAATAAAAAAAATCACTATATAGAAAGAGAATGAGAGAGAGAAGAGAGGAGGAAAGGAGAGGGCCAGGGAAAATTCACCTGGAATCTGGCTTCTCTTGAAAAATCAGAGGAAGATGGTAACAATTGGCTAGGGCTGTTTTCTTTCCTCTCTTTAAATGGGCTTGTTTGTCCAGTTCAACTTGCATGCGTGCTTAATCGCTCAGTCGTGTTCCACTCTTTGCAACCCCATGGACTGTAGTCCACTAGGGTCATCTGGCCATGGGATTTTCCAGGCAAGAATACTGGAGCGGGCTGCCATTTCCTTTTCCGGGGGATGTTCCCAACCCAGGGATTGAAACTGTGTCTCCTCTGTCTCCCGCATTGCAGGCAGATTCTCTACCCACTGAGTCATTAGAGAAGCCTCCAGTTTAACTTGGTCCCGTGTCACTCAAAGCTGAGACAAAGCACCAGTTGCCATTTTTCATTTCACTAGGAATAATATTTTTCATCTGATAGAAAAATATTTTCTGTTCTGTTGATTCTATCAAAGCGAGAAAGTACCCATTTCCGATGCCTCCTAGGCAGCTGTGGGCATTGGGGTCTATGACTCTGTAACTTCACCATCTAAATAAATTTCTTTTCATTCTATAATTTCAAGTCTGAGCCACATGGACCTAAAGTCTAAGGCCTTTCATCTTAATTCAAAATCATCATTTATGCCTCAAGTAATCAAAATAACCCTTGTAATTAGACTCCAATTACTCTGTGGTCAACATTACAAGGATTTATAATTGGACTCTAATCCAATTATAATTGGATTTCCTCAAAAGAAGTTGGCCATTTTCCTTTTAGCCAAATTCATCCAAATCTTCATGGAGTCAGTATGGAAAGGCAGGAAAAAATGAGCACCTTGTACAAGAAACCCCAAATCAGCTTAAGAACAAGCAGTTCCCTTGCAAAGCCAATAGTTCGGTAGAGAGTTTCCTTCTTTGCTGCCTAATTCATGTCCTCCATCTCAATTTCTTTTATCCTGCTTCCCATGCTGCTTACTGACTGCCCAAGAAAACATCCTTCAGGGCAGCTAAAATCAAGGTGTCATGGAATCACCTAACTGAATTCTGGAGGAGGCATGGACTGTAAGATGTGCTCTAGAGCAGTGGTGCCCAAAGGTTTTGGCACCAGGGACTGGTTTCCCGGAAGAGAATTTTTCCAGGGACTGGAGCAGGGTGAGGCAGGACTGGGGGTGGGGTGGGTGAGAGGCAGTTTCTGGCTGATTCAAGTACATTATATTTATTGTACACTTCATTTCTATTATTATTGCATCAGCTCCACCTCAGAACATCAGGCATTATATCATGGAGGTTGGGGACCTCTGCTCTACAAAGATAACAAACAAGGGCTTCCAGTGGAGGCTCAAGTTGAAAGTCATGAAATCTGATTTCCAGAATTAAAGTCTCTTATGTGCTGTTAACTCACTTCTCAGGAGGGCAATTTGATAATTTTTGCTCATTTGAAAACTAGAAGAAATTTCTTTTATTCAGTGGTAATTTATGTTATAACAATTGAGGAAATCAGCTCATTTAAAAGTACCTTTTCTAAAGGAATATTCAAAAGGTTCTCTAATTGTGAAAAACATACACTCTTTCAATCTGAAAGTTATTACCTAGAAAATGGCTCTGCCATCCCAGATCTTCTCAGCTTCTGTCTTTCAAAGAATCATGAATGGGCTGCAGTATCATTCTCCACTGTACATAAGGAACAACTTATGCTCAGAGGTAGAATCAAAGTTAAAACATAAAGCAATAAAATCCTTGTGGGTGAGAAATGGAATATTTCCTGCTGTATTAGTAAACAAAGAATGTCACAATCATCAGTGGTTGCAGGCACCATGGATGGTGAGCAGGAGAACCCCAATGAGACTGAGGAAGGCAAGAATACCTGCCATCTAGCCGCCATCTGGTATCTTATGCCTGGCTTTAGTAACTTACATTTTGCAAAGGACGTATGCTCATGCCCGAAGCCTTGACTTTCAGAATGTTCTTTTGATTGCTTCTGTCTCTATTTCATTAGGGGTGAAGTTCAGAAGTCTTAGTGCAGTATAAAGATGTCACACAAAAATCTCATGTAAAATGAAAAGCAAGTATAGGCTATTGACTTAAGAAATTTCTTAAATTTGTCTTCTATTATCAAACCCTCACCTGAGGAGCTTTGAAAAATGGTGATAGAGCCCCACAACAGAGATTGGTTTAATGGACTGAGGACAGGACCTCAGCTTTTTGTAGCTTTTTAGAGTTCCTAATGTGGCTCAGTGGAGAAGGCAATGGCAACCCACTCCAGTACTCTTGCCTGGAAAATCCCATGGACAGAGGAGCCTGGTAGGCTGCAGTCCATAGGGTCGCTAAGAGTTGGGCACGACTGAGCGACTTCACTTTCACTTTTCACTTTCATGCTTTGGAGAAGGAAATGGCAACCCACTGCAGTACTCTTGCCTTGAAAATCCCATGGACAGGGGAGCTTGGTGAAGGCTACTATCCATGGGGTCACAAAGGGTCAGGCACGACTGAGCGACTTCACTTTCACTTTAGCAGCTATCAGACTACAGCCACTTCCTAAGGTGAGCCCTGAGAAAACTCAGGATGTGAAAAATAGGCTATCATTCCCAGATAACTGAGGTGCATATCAAAGGAAGGATTTTAGTGAGCCCAGATTCTTGTATCTTCCCATACAAAGCAAAGCACTAAAGTCCTTAACTTGAGATATCTGTTTTTTTCCTAAATTAATAACAATCCTTTGACTACCTGCCCTTTGTTGCAAAACTTCCATATAACCTGTCTCCCCCACATCATCTCCTCAGAGCAGTTCTCCCAGGATTACTTAAGATGCTGCTACCTGGGCTTGAAGTCCTAAAAATTCCCATCAAATCAAAGATAACTCTCAACTTTCAGGTTGTGAATATTTTTATTTTGTTCATACAGGAAATGGTTCTAGGATTGTCCCTGCATCTCTGCCATATCATGCTGCCCTCATTGACAAGTCTCTGTAGCATTTGTCGTCATAATGTCCTTCAGTTGGGGGTTTCAGAGAAAGGAAAGCAAGTCAACAGGGATAATACTGGAGACAGTGACAAGGAAGACCAGAATGGGGAGGGAATTATCAATACTATGGTTCTAATACTTTTGTTCATAGACAATTGCTTTAATCATGTCTTCTATCTTCCCAGAATCTCAAAGTGCTTCCACTGTCAAGAGAATTATGTCTACATAACTCGGGGATGCATTGAAACATGTGGACCTGATGGCCACATGTACTTTCATGATCTCATTGCCTACAACTCCCTTATTACTAATAGAATCCCGGGTTCTCTCCAGCTTGTGGCAGTGTACACCATTTCTGATTCAAATTGGAATGTTATATTTCTCTTAATCAAGACTGCTCTCAATTCAGATTTCTAGATGGCCAAGAAGATGACATACCTGCTACTTTTGAAAACATGAGGGCTTTCCTGGTTGCACGGTGGATAAGAATCCTCCTGCCAACACAGGGAACATGGGTTCAAACCCTGGTCCACGAAGATTCCACATGCTAAGGAGCAACTAAGCCTGTGCACCACATCTACTGAGCCCACACAACTACAGCCCTTGAGCCACAACTTCCAAGCCTGAGTGCTGCAGCTTCTGAAGCCCATGCACCCTAGAGCCTGCGCTCCACACAATAAGCCACCACAATGAGAAACCTTTGCACTGCAATGAAGAGTAGCCCCTACTCACAACAACTAGAGAAAACCACTGCAAAGCAAGGAAGACCCAGTGCAGCCAAAACCAAAAATTTTTTTAAAAATTTCAAATAAAATATGAGGAATCACTTTTAGTATGCTGCTCTGAGCCCCATTTCTAAGAGCCTTTGGAAATAACTGATAAAACTATACAAGTCCATGCTTTCATAAAAGCTATGCAAAACATCCCATCCCTACCAGTTCTTACTCAAACTTAATCAATAAGCCACTCAGAAATAATAAGGGGCTGGGGGTGGGGGTGAAAATCAGAAAGACAAAGGACAAGCAAGAGGATATTGGTATTTTGTAATAATTTGCAGCTATCAGAAGAATTCAAATGGAATCGAAGTGGCCAAAAAAATAGTACTGTTAGCTTACATCTCTTCTTCCCTCTTTAACTACTCTTCCCATGGCTCCTCATACCTGCCAACATAATATAATTCTAATTTAATTTGCTTAGGAAAAGGCCTTAGGAAGCATTACTATAAACAAGTGTAGTAGAGATGACAGAATTCCAGTTGAGCTATTTCAAATCCTAGAAGATGATGCTGTTAAATTGCCACATTCAATATGCCAGCAAATTTGGAAAACTCAGCAATGGCCACAAGACTGGAAAAAGTCAGTTTTCATTTAAATCCCAAAGAAAGGCAATGCCAAAGAATGCTCAAACTACCATACAATTGCACTCGTTTCACATGTTAGCAAGGTAATGTTCAAAATCCTTCAAGCTAGGCTTCAACAGGATATATCTGAGAAGATGTACAAGCTGGATTCAGAAAAGGCAGAGGAATAAGAGATCAAATTGCCAGCATGCATTGGATCATAGATAAAGCAAGTGAATTCCAGAGAAAAAATAGAATTCTGCTTCATTGATTATGCTAAAGTCTTTGACTGTGTCCTCTCTGTCTATGTTAGTTGCTCAGTTATGTCTGACTCTGTGCAACTCCATGGACTATAGCCCACAAGGCTCCTCTGTCCATGAAACTCTCCAGGCAAGAATACTGCAGTGGGTAGCCATTCCCTTCTCCAGGGGATCTTCCTGACCTAGGGATCGACTCTGTGGAGCACAACAAACTGCTGAAAATTCTTAAAGAGATTGGGATATCAAATCACTTTACTTGCCCCTTGAGAAATCTGTACACAGGTCAAGAAGCAACAGTTAGAACTGGACATGGAACAATGGACTGGTTCAAAATTAGGGAAGGAGTACATCAAGGCTGAATATTGTCACCATGCTTATTTAACTTATAGGCAGAGTACATCATGTGAAATGCCAGGCTGGATGAATTACAAGCTGGAATCAAGATTGTTGGGAGAAATATCAATAACCTTGATGTGTAGATTATACCATTCTAATGGTATCTAATGGCAGAAAGAAAAGAGGAACTAAAGAGCCTCTTGATAAGGATGAAAGAAGAGAGTGAAAAAGCTGGCTTAAAATTCAACATTCAAAAAATGAGTATCATGGCACCCAGGCCCATCACTTCATGGTGAATAGATGATGAGGAAACAATGGGAACAGTGACAGGCCTTATTTTCTTGGGCTCCAAAAACATTGTGGATGGTGACTGCAGCCATGAAATTAAAGATGCTTGCTCCTTGGAAGAAAAGCTATGACAAAGAAAGTATATTAAAAAGCAGAGACATCACTATGCTGACAAAGGTCTGTCTAGTCAAAGCTAAGGGTTTTCCAGTAGTCATGTACATCTAGATGTTAGAGTTGGACCATAGAGAAGGCTGAGTACAGAAGAAATGATGCTTTCGAATTGTGATGCTGGAGAAGACTCTTGAGAGTCTCTTGGACAGCAAGGAGATCAAACCAGTCAATCCTAAAGGAAATCAACCCTGAATATTCATTGGAAGGACTGATGCTGAAGCTGAAGCTCCAATATTTAGGCCACCTGATGGGAAGAGTAGACTTATTGGAAAAGACCTTGGTGCTGGGAAAGATTGAGGGCAGAAAGAAAAGGGGGAAACAGAAGATGCGATGGTTGGATGGCATCACCAACTCAATGGACATGAGTTGAGCGAATTCTGGGAGTTACTGAAGCTCAGGGAAGCATGGCATGCTGCAGTCCACAGGGTCTCAAAGAATCGGACACAACTTAGCAACTGAACAACAACAACAAAAAATAGTTGTAAATTTCTCTATATTGGAGTTGAGGAAACCAAGGTCCCAGAGCCAGGTGATGAAGGACAGAAGTTTTAAGTCAGGGCTGATTGATTCTACAATCCGTCATCTTTCTCGTTATCGAAGTATTCTCTCAAATTAGAAAAAAAAATAGTCAATAGAAAAATAGTTTTGAAAAGGAAATTAAACCAGTAGAAACTTCACTCTTCAAATGGAAATGGATTACCAATCTGTCTTCAACATTTAAATATTATTCTAAGTTACATCAGTCATGTCCAACTCTTTGCAACCCCATGGACTATACAGTCCATGGAATTTTCCAAGCCAGAATACTGGAATGGGTGCCTTTTCCCTTCTCCAGGCGATCTTCCCAACCCAGGGATCAAACCTATGTCTCCCACATGGCAGGTGGATTCTTTACCAGCTGAGCCACAAGAGAAGCCATAGTTAATAAATAGAATTCCTTAATTCAATATGTTGAGGATGAATAAATTTTCTTTCACCCTTTTAGGTTCTTTTGGTTGGTGTAAGAATCAAATTGACATGAGGCAGATTAGTATGAGAAAGTCAAACAGTAAGTTCAGTAACATGTATAGACGGGAGACACCTAGGAAAACTGAGTAACTCACCAAAGTGACACAAGCCCTCACCTGAAATACCATCTTCAGCTAAAGACAAAAGAGTATAAAGGGAGTAGTGTGTTGGGATTTCTAAAATGCACCCTGAGGAGGCAGTTCACGTGGAGATGAAAAAGCAGGTGTCTGTCAAGTGAATGCTTGCTGGGCCGGGCACAGACAAGGGGGCAACAGAAGAATGTAAACAAACAGAATTTGTTGGGCTCCTCCCTGTTTGCACACCGACTTCATATTACATTTATCTGTGGTGATAGCTCTCTTCCTGGAACAAGTCCTCAATCTGCAATCTTTTAGGCAGTTAAGAGGAAGGTCAAAGGTGATTCTTGAGTCTTTCGGGCCTTAAAAATAATCAAATTAATCCTGTCAAAAAGACACAATTAGGGGTGGCAACTTTTGCTCCCCTGCAAATGTAACTATTAAAACTTTCATAAACATTGTAGAAAATGTTTTAAAATACCAATGCCCTCTCTGTATCATATGTGGTAAATAATGCAAAATATCTCACTCATTAGTATGTTTTTCCCTAGGACCGAGATTTCAACTTATACAATGTTTTTTAATGGTTTCTCTTCTACCTTCTCCTCCACAGAAATAAATTACTTGCTTTTCTAAAACATTCCTCAACAATGAGAACATGCAGTTGTAATGGTGTCCATACTTGTTAAGCTACATTTTTCCCTGAACATACTTGCCAAGTTTCTCATACAATATATTTAATATATTTCTCTTAGCTGGGATAGAAATAGAATAATTTATTCATTGCCCTTAGAGGATTGTGTAATGATAACAAAACCAATGATGCTGTCCACTTCATCATATATTACAATTATCGTATACACTTTAGAACTATAATTATAGCTTATTTTAATTGCTACCATTTTTCACATAAGGCACCTGAGTCAGAGAAGTTAAATAATGTGTCCGTGAAATTCAGCCAGGGGATAACTGAGCCAGGATTAAATCAAAGATTCCACACATCTGCACATTTACATCCAATCTCACCACGTTCACGAGCCATGCATTCCATAAATGAGACTTTTCTGATTGAGATTTGTCTGAACCCCCCACGCTTATGTCCTACATCTTTTCATGCAATTCAAAAATATACTGGAATCATGAAAGAAATAAATGGTCTTTATAGTTCCTCTTCATAAAATACTGCAAACTGAAGAAAATATTGCCTCTTTCCCATGAAATTTTAGAAAAATTTCTGAAAGACTTTGACCTGGGAAGATGAAAGCCCTTAGTTTGTTTTAAATTTTCAGAAGAGCAACTGAAAACTCTTTCATCCATTGTAAACAGTGACTAATGACATTAACGGAACCTAGGTAGATTGTGGAAAAAAAAATCTTGTCAGATGATTTGAGAAAGTAGTAATGATTAATCATTCAATTTACTATAGAAATTAGTAATCCTGTATTTCTCTCCCATTAACAGGTAAGACTGAAGTTTTGTCTCCCACTTTACTAACACGTGATCTACTCTAAAATCATTATTAAAAAAAATAATAAAATCATTATGCTACTAGAAATATAACTTCCAGGTTATACCCCGTGTTCAAGTTCTCTGAACCTCAGTGACCTCTGTGCACTTGGCAAACAACTAATCTCCAGGACACATCCACTGGGACCAAATATAACCTCTGGTTTTCTATCAACAGATTGTTCCCACGAGAACCTGCAAAGAGATCAGATTCAGGATACGGGATGGAACATATGTTCCACTTCTCAACTGACTAATGGCAAATAGGCAGGGGCTTCCTGGTCTCAGATAGCAAACGGAGACACAGCAATAAAGCAATAACAGGTCAGGGGTCATCGTCATAGGATGAGCCTTCTAGACTGAGGGCAGCTGTCCACCCTGCAGTGTGCACTGGTTGACTTTGCACATCTCTGGTTCTTCCGAGAATCACTATAGCACCATTACTCAAGGCTGCCCTCGGCACACTCCCCTGGAACAGCCCCAGGGGCAAATGTGGTCTCAAAGATTTCTTGTCAATTATTCCAAAAGCACCAACCTTCCCCACTCCTCACCAAAACTTCTAAAGGAATAATAAATTCTTCTAAGAGGGATTCACAAACTCTCAGATTATTTACATGTTAGGTTCACAAAGTGTCGCATAAGCCAACACCAGAAAATAAAGCCCTTCTTAACACGGCATGTCAGAATACTTTTTAAACCTCTGAATCCACACACCATAACCTAGTATATAGTCAAAGCCCAGAACTCTATGCAAGTTACACCCTCTTCAAGAGACTAGCTCCCTCACCAAAGTCTTGCTGAGAGAAGCAGACGGTTTTCATTTACTTTTGCTCCTTCTCTCTGCCCAGCAGCTCTCAGAGCAAGAAAATCAGTTACTGAAACTCAACAGGACGCAACGCAGGAACATTAAGACCCTACGTGTTATGGCTTCCCCCGACTTCCTCAGCCTTAACCTGGTTTTATCATTATGCCCAAGACGAAGGGGGAAAGGAGGGCTGTTGGTAGTGCGTACAGAGATGGCTGAAGCTCCCCCTGGCATTGTCACCCTCCTTGCCGAGAAAGAATGGTCAGGAGCAAAGACTGCTGGTATCCCAAGTTGTTCTTGTTTGATTGACAATTAGTTCTAAAAGGAGACGGAGCTTTCTGATTATCCTGCATGTCTAATAATTGCTCATCCATTGGTACCAGAAATCTATTACCAACATCATTATATGCCCTCAGCATATGACAGGAATTTGATTCACAAGTGCCTATATCTCCTATCAGTGCCTGGAAAAAGTGAAGTTTTCTATTGATTCATAGTAACAACCCAAGAATCACGTTTATTTTTCTAAAAAAGAAAAAGAAAGAAAGGTTATAACCAAACCAAATGTATTTTAGGAAAATTGAGTTTAATCAAAATCTTTGTCATCCTAAAACATATTTTTTTCAATTATCATTTGATGCTTCCAAAGTGATTGCCGAAAACCTAAAGTAATACATAGGATTTTTAGTGAGAAGACGGACAGCAGTTTGGAAGACATAAACTAGTCAATAGCACCCCCTGGTGGCAACAGACACTCATCTGCTTGGGAATCTGCGGTGTTTTTAAATGTCTTCAAAGGGGCGATTTCATGACCTCTCCCTGTAAAACATTCCAGGATTTTACTCTCAGGTCTATTAAAATGCTTTGCACTACAGCATGCACCCATTTCCTCTAACCTGCCTCAAACCTGCCTCTGCGGTTGAGATCAGAAACAGATGGTCTCTACTCTTTATTCCTAGGTGACTATATGAAGAAGGAGCCACATCAAAATTTTATGAAACAGATTTAATCAGAGGAACTCATCGGGGTCCACCTATATGCCTGCCCAGAGGAAAACCTGCAGATACTAGGCTCACCATTCAAAGCAGAGGGTGTGGTTTAAAGGGCCAGGATGTTCAAAGCAAAGCTCTCCATCTGAGGACTGCTTCAAAGGTGCCTCATAGAAGGTGAATCACTATGCCCCCGACCTCTGCACGTGATCACACCAACCCTCACTCTTCTCAGAGGCGATACTCAAAATGGATTTTAATCAAGAGATTTTTGAATAATACTGTCTATTAATGTTTTTACTCTTTGCAAGTCAACTATGGGACAAAACTGAAATTAAAGGGTTTTTTTTCTTTTTAAAGTCTAGCGTTTTATTTTTTCTATCACTGAACTGAAGGCTATTTTATATTTTCCTCATTTAACACTTTAAATATTAATAAACTTTGATTTTTTGTTATTCATTTTAGCACTTCCCAGTGGTTTTGAAAGCATAGACCAAGCTTATGTCTGCCCAGTGCATTTTGTTCTTATAGAATTGACATAAGACTTTGGTTTTTTTTTTTCTGTTTTTCCCCCACTGAATAATTACTATTGTACTATTATTGTTACTCCAGGTGATTAAGAAAGTAGTCTTCTCTTAGATCTCTAGAGAGGATTCAGTTTTATAATCCAGTCAGGGTAAAGATAGCTTTTCTCCATATTTTTCTATGGGAGTGAGTTTTTAAACAATGAATTAAATGTGTGATAAGGAAAGTTGTAACGAGTTGAGAATCATTTGGGAGCCTTTAATTTTTCAAAAACTCAGTACAGTAAATGCCAAATTCACATTTCATGATTTTTGATCTTCTGTCTATAAAGGAAGGGACAAACTCGTGATAGGTGCACGCAGTATGCTTATTCTTCCAGGTACATATATATAGAAAAAGAACAACTAATTTCATATTTTTTCTTAAACTCTCACTATAAATTATGCATGGGCCATATACTCATTTTGTACTTTGTTAATAATCATACACTTGTTCTTAATCTTATTCAATAATGTCTGTACTTAGTGCACATTTAATCTATTTTAATTTAAAATAAGCAAACAAAAAATTTAAGTTGGGACAGATTAACTTTTTTTCCCTTTATTCTTTCAAGTGTTGCCCAGCATTCAATTTGATAACTGTCAAAAGATTTCTAGTCTAAATAAGTGAAGTGAAAGTGAAGTCGCTCAGTCGTGTCCAACTCTTAGCGACCCCATGGACTACAGCTCACCAGGCCCTCCGTCCATGGGATTTTCCAGGCAAGAGTACTGGAGTCTAAATAAATGCAGTTATATTAACTTCTATGGTCCTCTCTCGCCCTCTAGTGGTGAAAAGCAGTACAGACACTTGAACGGCGGCGTTTGCCCTGAAATACCCAGGGGATTGCAGGTAAGACCACAGCTGGAAGAGTGACTGCAGAGGATTCAAGCCCCATATCTGCCACTGACAACTATGAACTTGCGACTCCACGTGGCCTTTTGTTTTTCAGTTTTCTCATCAGAGTAATGATGATTTTCAAAATCGTTGTGACAGTCATAATGGAAAATGTTAAGTCAAAAGCATTTAGAAACTGATCAAATACAATTAGATTTGTTTTTTAATTTAAAGAAAATGCAAAGGACATAATATACTTAATCAATGGACTTGATCCTATGATGAATACTCGCAGCAGCTTCCATGGCCCCTCCCTCCTGGTATTGTACTTAGAGCATTGAGTGGAGAAACAGCCTTTAACAGGTGATCAAACATCCATCTCGCAATATGGAAATAAAACTAACATCAGGGGTCAGGTGACCCTCTGAGAAGGCTTCTGATGTCATCTTCTTGCTCAGAATGTTTAATTCAAATCTAATCACAAAGGAACAATCAAACACATCAAAACAGGGTTTTTCTGGGGAAAAAAACAAAAACCTGTTCTTATGTCTGAAAATTTCAGTATCTTGAAAAATCAATGAGGCTAAGAAAAAAATCATAATTAAAGGGATTGTTTTGAAAAACTGTGAGAAACAAGTATAATATATGATCCTTGACTGAGTCCTTCCTGAATAGGGTAGGTGCATAATATTGGCGCACATGTAGATATTTGAAAAGGCGCTTTATTTGAAAACATGATATTGAACCTTTCAAATTTGTTGACTTTTTTTTGCATGTGATTGTTTAGAAGAATGTCCTTGATCTTAGGACATACAGGTTTAACTACTTAGAGATGAAGTCCCATAATTAAAACATATTCATGTGTTGAAAAGTATACAAGTGTGCTAGCTTTCCAACTGAAGATTTATTGGGGTTAACAATTTCCTCTTTGCATTTCTAATTGTCCAGGGAAAGGCTTTCCTCTACAACCATGACCACCTTCATCTGAGGCTTCTGTGACATGATCTCAGGTAATTCAAGTTTGAGTTTTAAAGAAATAGCTCCTCTGCATTCTGCCCTGAGTGGATCACTTTCCCTATCTGTAAAATGGGAATTATAAGAATAATCATGTTTCTGGTACTGAATTCTCCAGGAACTTTACTACTTGTTATTCATCCTTTTATAATTCTTCCTTCAAATTTTCATACCTCAACTTTTGTAACTACTATAATGCTAAATTGCTTGCATTTTTTGTCCTCATTGTGTGGTTTCAGACACCTTATTCTTCTGCAAATCTTTCTTTCCTGTCTGTAATGGCTTTCTACCTTCTTCTATTAAAATATCGGGAAAGTGAAAGTCTTAGCCACTCAGTCATGTCCAACTCTGCGTGACCCCATGGACTGTAGTCTGCCATGGCTCCTTTGTCTGTGGAATTCTCTAGGCAAGAATACTGGAGTGGACTGCCATTCCCTTCTCCAGGGGATCTTTCTGACCCAAGGATGGAACCTGGGTCTCCTGCATTGCAGGCGGATCCTTAACCATCTGGGCCAACAGAGAAACTGTAGCCATTTCCTCTTCTGTAAAATCATGCTTGACCACCTTCAATGCCATCTCTCAAAACTCAGTTAGTCCCTGGTCTTCTGTGCACTCTCTTCTTAATTATACCAGTTGCAAGTGTGTGTGTGTGTGTGTGTATCCTTTACTGGGCTGAAGTTCCCTTGAACACAAGGCATTTGTATCAACTATTGAACATCGGTCAGAACATCTGCTATTGATCAAGTGGGCAATGAGCATTTGTTGAGGGAAGGTATGAAAACAATTAGCATACCCCTGGAGAAGGAAATGATGACCCACTCCAGCACTCTGGCCTGGAGGATCCCATGGGCAGAGGAGCCTGGCAGGCTACAGTCCATGAGGCCACAAACAGTCATACACGACTTAGCGACTAAACACCACACCAAAGCGCTCACGCTAACTACTGCAAGGTGCCAGGGGCAGTCACACATGGATTAGGCATCAGCACTGGCAGCTGTACAGATTACTTATTAGAATTCAGTTGGTGGGGCAGAGATGGCAGGGTACATAGGGAACATGGGCCTCAGGAGCTGGAGAATCTTGTGTGAAGTGTTAAAGGATATTTTCCTTGGTGGCTCAGATGGTAAAGAATCCACCTGCAATGTGGGACACCTGGGTTCGATCCCTGGGTTGGGAAGATCCCCAGGGGGAGGGCATAGCAACCCACTCCAGTAATCTTGCCTGGAGAATCCCCATAGACAGAGGAACCTGGTGGGCTAAGTCCTGGGTCACAAAGAATCAGACATGACTGAGTTTCTAAGCACATAACACAGCATTATAGGATATTTAGAGAACAGAGGCCTTGGAAAGAGAAGGAAAAGAGAAAATGGCCAAACGTTAATTTTATCCACACTATCTTTTTTCCCCCAGACTCCAGGTGACTGTTAGCAGAGCTGTGAAATGTAAGGTTGTCAAATCTCTATTAGAAATATCTTTCAGTGAATTCTGTTTCATTGGGTCCAGCCCCTCTGTCCAAAGCCCTGGCATCAGTGAGGAGAGAGAGCAAAGATGATGGACAAAGACGAGGAGAGGAAAAAAAAAATGATGTATTCTTCTCCAGATGAGACTCGGCCTCATTGCTGCTCCTCGTTTCTTTCCATCTCCATGATCAATACTGAAATGGATCACTTCTGCTTGGACCCACTTTTAAAGCAGGTCAAGAAAGATGAAGTGCTGCCCTCTACTGGCAAATCCTCACACTCAGTTCATCAAGCGGTTGTGTTAAAACAGCCCCCTTCTTGCAACTCATTTTGCGAAGACAGTGCAACAAAAAGGCAGACTTTCTTTAAATTCAGTATACCTTAATAGCAAATAGCTCTTTGGTTTTCACATCTTTTAAAAAATGTTTTTAACTTTTTGCCTCTGTATTTATTAATAAATTTGGCTGCAGAATTAGTTGTAGAAATTCTTTGGGCATGTGAAGAGTGCAGAATTACCCAAAGGTCATGTTCTCATATGTTTAGGGCTGTGCTGCGCTGTGCTGTGCTTAGTCGCTCAGTTGTGTCCGACTCTTTGTGACCCCATGGACTATAGCCTGCCGGCTCCTCTGTCCATGGGATTCTCCAGGCAAGAATACTGGAGGGGGTTGCCATGCCCTCCTCCAGGGGATCTTCCCAACCCAGGGACCAAACCCAGGTCTCCCACATTGCAGGCAGATTCTTTACCATCTGAGCCGACCAGGGAAACCCATGAATATTGGAGTGGGTAGCCTATCTCTTCTCCAGGGGATCTTTCCAACCCAGGAATCAACCTGGGGTCTCCTGCATTGCAGGAGGATTCTTTATCACCTGAGCTACCAGGGAAGCCCTATGTTTAGGGCAACTAACCAGCAAAAGGAAGTAAAACAATAGGGAAAAAAGAGAGAAGCAAGAAATAAGAATTCAGCTTCAATAACCTTAAATAAAATTTTGTACAGAGAAAATCTAAATGAAGTTAAGTAAAGTACAGTAGAACATATAGAGACTGATATGTAGGGAAACAAAATTTGCCACCCCAAAATGTCTCTTTGGCATGCGAATTATTTCAAGCTAGGAAGAAAATCAAGTTTTAAAACACTCAGGAAGAACTTTTGACATTTCCCCTAACTGCCTTAAAGAATGTAGACAGAGGACCTAATCCAGGAAGTAAGCTACTGCCGTAGATGAACTACGTGTGTAGACATAGAAGAACCCAGGAAAGTCTGTTAAGATTCTCTCTGTGTCCCATCGTCTCTGCCTGACCCAGAAAACATTTATTTACCAAACGTTGCTTTTCCATATCCACATGAATTGCCTCCATCCCCTTGGAAGTCCCAAATCACGATCCCAACACCCTCTTCTGTCTTTAGCCGAAGCTGACATTTAAGATGAAGATTTCGGCCATTTAGGCCTGTTACTCAATTCCCCTTGGTGTCTCCCACAAGTTATTAAACTTCTGTTTGATTTTCTCCTGTTAATCTCCCTCATGTGCACTTGATTCTTAAATCAGCCAGAATAACCGAAAAGGGTAGAGCAAAATTTCCTCCTCCCTAACAATGCTGTGATTTATGAAAAGAAACATATATTCAGTCTTCATCCCTGTCCCTGGCACAGAGCTACTAAAACCTTTAGACTTTGCTGTGATGAGAGCATTAAAGATGCTGTTTGTTAACTTAAGGCGGTTACCTCTGGGCAGTGCCGAAGATGGGGGCTGGCTGCCAGAAGAGCCAGTCCTATGATTACAGGCTTGGAATTTCCAGTTGTATTCCCCTGAATTTCCAGGGAGGGGAGAGTGGATGAAGATTGAATTATATCACCAATGGCCAATGATCTAATCAATCACACCTAAGTAAAAAAGTAAATCAGTCCTGGATATTCTTTGGAAGGATTGATGCTGAAGCTGAAACTCCAATGCTTCGGCCACCTGATGCGAAGAACTGACTCTTTTGAAAAGACCCCGATGCTGGGAAAGATTGAAGACGGGAGAAGAAAGGGAAGACAGAGGATGAGATGGCTGGATGGCATCAGCCAATGGACATGAGTTTGAGTAAACTCTGGGAGTTGGTGATGGATAGGAGGCTTGGCATGCTGTAGTCCATGGGGTCACAAAGAGTCGGATGGAGTGACTGATCTGAACTGAACTGAAAGTAACAAAGCTTCCATTACAACCAAAAAGAACAGAGTTTGGAGAACAGCCAGTTGGTAAATTCATGGAGATTCACAGAGGATGTAAAGCTCGGAGGGCAGAGAAGCTTCACGCCCTTTTCCCCTAACTTGCTCTGTGCGTCTCTCTCATCTGGCTGAATAAACAGGTGAGCTAGTAAATGTTTCTCTGAGTTCTGTGAGCTGTTCTAGCAAATGAATTCAACTCGAGGAGTGTTGTGGGAACCTCTGATTTACAGCGGGTTGGTCCCTGGACTTTGACTGACGTCTGAAGTGGGAGCACTCTTGTAGGACTGAGACCTGGACCCGTGGGGTCTGGGACTCTCTCTGGGTGGACAGCATCTGAACTGAGTTAAGTTGCAGGACACCCAGCTGCTGGTGGAGAACTGCTAGGTAGTGTGGGGAAAAACTCCCACACATCAAAATGTGAACTGATGAACACACGTTGTGGTTGGTGCCAGAAGTACAGATGTGAGGTAAACTTTACATTATTTAAAAGATAAAATTCATATTGAACTATTCACAGGAGGAAGGTTTTTATAATCACTTCCTGGTACAGCTTTGAAAGGTCTTAGTCTGCGCCAATCCCAGTTTATGTTCTGTCCTAAATACGCACTTTCATCATTAGAGTTTATCTTTCTAAATTAATCTCCATGATATGCTCTTCCATCTTCTATTAATAAAAACTGATTTAAAGAAAAAAAATCAATGTTTAGGAATAAGTTTAACTGAGGTTTCTCTTTCAGTGTAAATTGCAGTCGTGGTGATACTTGTCCCAGGAGCACTTGCATTTCGGTTCTCTAACATCTGTGTCTCATCCTCCACCAGAAGGTAAAACTAGTTCATTAACTAGCTGAGGTGAGCGCACGGGATGACTGTGTATAGAGTCACCTGTCAGGAGCCCAAACGCTTCTGGAAATTGTTGTAACAGTATTACAGTGAGAAGACATCTGTTTCCACCCTTACCATTAATTTATTCATTCAATACAGACTAAGACAGCAGACACAGAGAACATACTTGTGGTTGCTAAGGGGCAGGGGGGAGGGGCGTGGGAAGGGATGAACTAGGAGACTGGGGTTAGCAGTTGCAAAGTATTACGCATAGAATGGATAAACGAGTTCTACTGTACAGCACAGGGAACTCTACTCAATATCCTGCGATAAATGTAATGGAAAAGAATATGGAAAAGAACATATACTGGATATGTATATATACCTGAATCACTTTGCTGTACACCAGAAATTAGCGCAGTATTATAAATCAACTATACTTCAATAAGATAAATTTTAAAAAACATATAGGCTGACGGGGCTTCCCTGATAGTTCAGTTGGTAAAAAAAAAATCCACCTGCAATGCAGGAGACCTGGGTTTGATACCTGGGTTGGGAAGACCCCTGGAGAAGGGAACGGCTACTCAGTTCAGTGTTCTGACCTGGAGAATTCCAGGGACTGAATAGTCCATGCAGTCGCAAAGAGTTGGACACGACTGAGCGACTTTCACTTTCACTATCATAGACTGACAACTAGAGATGTCCAAGTGAAAATATGCATTCCAGCCCTCAAAGAGCCTACACCTTCATGAAAACCATTGCAGTCTGCATCTTTATAACCAAAGAACTACGCCTTGGAAAAAATTTTTAAAAAGAGGGGTTCTCTGGTCAAATATACTTGAGAAGCATGACTTGTGAAATCCTCCTCTTTGCACTTTCCAATGCACATCTATAAATGTAGATACACCAACTCAATGGACATGAGTTTGAGCAAACTCCGGGAGACAGTGAAGGACAGAGGAGTCTGGTCTGCTGCAGTCCATGGGGTTGCAAAGAGTTGGACACAATTTAAAGACTTAACAACAACAAAAACATGTTGAATAGCTATATGACTAAAAATAGGCATTTACATTTAGACATTCTAGCTTAAAAGGTGCTTTCATATGAATCAGCTCATGTCACATGGATATAGAAGTCAAACTACCTAGAAATTCCACGAAACCCAGGAAAGCCACCATTGGATATAAATGCTTCCCATGGAAGGCTTCTTCAAGGGTTCCTGCTCCACTGTTGAGATTTGTATCAGACAAGTGACAACACAGAGTGGGTTTCTTCCTGGGCTGTATCCTAAGTGATGTGGCTTCTACTGGTTTCTCCCAAAATGCCTCTGCCCTTGTCTAACTCAAAGTTGACTTAACTTTCAAAATTGACTGGTTTGGGTAAGATGACTTTTGATACCTTTGGGTCCTTCAAATAACTTCCTCATTTTCTGGAAGGAAAGTCATTCTATGCAGCATTCCACACACCACCCGTGTCAAAATAGATGACAACCAGGGATTATTAACAGCCTGGCGTGCTGCAGTCCATGGGATCACAAAGAGTCGGACACGACTGAGCCACTGAACTGATTGCAGCATTTACTTTAGAAAACAGAGGCTTTGGAGTGATTGCATGGCTTTTTCTCCCCCCATCCCCACTTTAAAGTGTCTGCTCATTAGATGGCTGTGGAAGCCCAGAGAAATCTTGTTGAATGTATTATTTATCTTTTTGTGTGTTGTTGGTTAAATCTACAAGAATATTCTAGGTGCTGGTGTTTGGGTGTGCATGTTTGTGAGAGGGGTGCATTTTCTTTTCAGAATGTGGAGAGAGGTAGATGTGTTCAAGTGTTGATATTCTCAAGTGTGCATGCCTGTGCACACTGGCACACACACCAGTGTGGTGAGCTCTCACAACACCAGCCTGTGGTCCTCAAGAGAAGGATGCCACAAGGGACATCAGGTTCCTTCCAGAAGTTACAGTCCCAACCCCATCTCACTCTTGCAGACCCACTGCCTTGGCGATGCCTTGTTCAGTTGAAGTCTTAATTGAATTCATCCCTCTACTAAGTAGCTTTAATCTAGAAAAGTTATAAGGCAGTATCAAGAAAATCAAAGAATGATTAAACAAATGGGTGAAAGAAAATGAAGGAAGGTGAGTTTTATAAAGAGATTAAGTTCAGAGAGACAGCTATTTACAGTAGAAAATAAAGCAGGAGATAAATAGCTAGACTCTCCTGGACTTACAGTCACTTTCGAGCTCTAAACCTTTAACAGGTAACAGATTTTCCAGCCTCAATTTTCTTGAGTGAAATAAGGGTATATTACTTACTTCTTAAGTATGTTGTGAGAATGAAATTTTAGGATACAACATTCTGAACACCATGCCAAGCACGTAATCAGCCTTCAACAAAAACAATTTTAGTAATCTGCTTTATTGGGGTAAAGAACAAAGATTTGTCCAGCAGGTGAGCTGGGTGGAGAAACTGAAGCTGGTAAAGAATCTGCCTGCAATGAAAGAGACCCAGGTTCAATCTGTGGGTCAGGAAGATCCCCTGGAGAAGGAAATGGCAACCCACTGCAGTATTCTTGCTTGGAAAATCCCATGGACAGAGGAGCCTGATGGGCTACAGTCCATGGGGTTGTAAAAAGTCGGGCACAACTGAGTGACTAACACTAGAACTTCCAGAGTAAGGCACTCACAATGTGGATGTATAATATCTGTTATTCTGAGTCAGGTGTAGTCTAACTCTGAATATTCATACCATGTAAACCAATGATCCCCAAACTTTTTGGCACCAGGGACCAGTTTCGTGGAAGACATTTTTTCTACAGACCAAGGGTTGGAGCGATGGTTTTGAGATGATTCGAGCATGTGACATATATTGTGCACTTTATTTCTATTATTATGACATCAGCTCCACTGCAGATCAGTTCAATTCAGTTCAGTCGCTCAGTCGTGTCTGACTCTTTGCGACCCCATGGACCACAGCACGCCAGGCCTCCCTGTCCATCGCCAACTCCCAGAGCCCACCCAAACCCATGTCCATTGAGTCGGTGATGCCATCCAACCATCTCATCCTCTGTCGTTCCCTTCTCCTCTTGCCCTCAATCTTTCCCCACATCAGGGTCTTTTCAAATGAGTCAGCTCTTCACATGAGGTGGCCAAAGTATTGGAGTTTCAGCTTCAAAATCAGTCCTAGCAGTGAACACCCAGGACTGATCTCCTTTAGGATGGACTGGCTGGATCTCCTTGAGCGCCACAGCAGATCATTAGGCATTAAAACCTAGAGGCTGGGGAGCCCTGACATAAACATTTCTTGCTAATCCACATATAACTTAAGTGAGAAGTAAACTTGTCTACTGGTCAAGGGAGATTGCTCTTTTCAGGAAAGAACCTTAAGTCAGGTGCGCTAAACACGTTGTGTGTTAGTCACTCAGTCTTGCCTAGCTCTTTGAGACTCCATGGACTGCAGCCCACCAGGCTTCTTGGTCCATGGGATTTTCCAGGCAAGGATATTGGAGTGGTTTCTCATTTCTTTCTCCAGGGTTAAACATATTGGTGTCAAACAAAATCAAGAAGGAATTCTTCCAGTCAGTCAGGCTTTCTCTGCTCCATGACTTTTCAGTCTGCAAAATAGGGGTAATGATCCCCCTTCTTCAAGGCTCAGCCTGGATTTAGGGAATCACAATGCACAGAAAATGTCATAAATCCCAATGAAAATAGCCTCATTTTTCATAAATAATTTGGAACCAGTCTGTTGTTCCATGTCCTGTTCTAACTGTTGCTTCCTGACCTGTACACAGGTTTCTCAAGAGGCAGGTCAGGTGGTCTGGTATTCCAATCTCTTTCAGAATTTTCCACAGTTTATTGTTATCCACACAGTCAAAGGCTTTGGCATAGTCAATAAAGCAGAAATATTTGGATTTCCAAATAAGAAAAGGAGTACATCAAGGCTGTATATTGTTACCCTGCTTATTTAACTTATATGCAGAGTGCATTGTGAGAAATGCTGGGCTGGATGAAGCACAAGCTGGAATCAAGATTGCTGGGAGAAATATCAATAACCTCAGATATGCAGAGGACACCAGCCTTATGGCAGAAAGTGAAGAAGAACTAAAGAGCCTCTTGAAGAAAGTGAAAGAGGAGAGTGAAAAAGTTGGCTTAAAGCTCAACATTCAGAAAACTAAGATCATGGCATCTGGTCCCATCACTTCATGGCAAATAGATGGGGAAACAGTGAAAACAGTGGCTGACTTTATTTTGGGGGGCTCCAAAATCACTGCACATGGTGACTGCAGCCATGAAATTAAAAGATGCTTGCTCCCTGGAAGGAAAGTAATGACCAACCTAGACAGCATATTAAAAAGCAGAGGCATTACTTTGCCAACAAAGGTCCGTCGAGTCAAGGCTATGGTTTTTCCAGTGGTCATGTATGGATGTGAGAGTTGGACTATAAAGAAAGCTGCTGGAGAATCCCAGGGACGGGGGA
>NW_011494640.1:9738088-9758797 GCF_000754665.1 Bison bison bison
ATCCAATAACTCTTGAGAGTCCCTTGGACTGCAAGGAGATCCAACCAGTCCATTCTAAAGGAGATCAGTCCTGGTTTTTCATTGGAGGGTCTGATGTTGAAGCTGAAATTCCAATACTTTGACCACCTGGTGTGAAGAGCTGAGTCATTTGAAAAGACCCTGATTCTTGGAAAGGTTGAGGGCAGGAGGAGAAGGGAACGACGGAGGATGAGATGGTTGGATGGCATCACCGATTCAGTGGACATGGGTTTGGGTGGACTCCGGGAGTTGGAGATGGACAGGAAGGCCTGGCATGATGCGGTTCATGGGGTCGCAAAGAGTCGGACACGACTGAGCGACTGAACTGAACTGATTCGTAAATAATATATAACCCTCGGTGATTACTATCTGTGGTTCCTCACCGATCCACACAAAAGTAGAAAAAGGTGCATTTAAAAGTTAACTTAAAATTACAAAGCTAAAGTAATGAAAAGGTCCAAAACAAGGTCCAAAAGTTTTCCCTGGATTTCTATAAGCATTATGTTCATTATCCCAAACTGCGAAACATCTCTGACAGGACGCAATTTTGCTGAAGTCAATTCTTCCTATGTAAATACAGATTGCAAAGTACACTTTAGACACTAGGTGGCGCCAAGCGTCCACTCAATGTTACTTTATTTTCCCCAAACTAGGTGGGCCGCCGCCCATCTAGAACCTCACGTGCATGTTTAACAGTTTGAGTTTTTTCTGGAGAAGGTTTCTAAGATGTGACGTCTGCTGATAAAACTGACAGCAGAGTACAAGCATAGCATTTAGTTCTCAAGTGGAGTTCTCATTCTGTAAAACTTTAATACTCTTTCAGCAGTTCTCTGTGTACAACTCAAACCAGACCTACAGTTAGGAATTCTTGATTTGTCCTCTAGACTTGGAGCTAAAGCTTCACATTCAGCTCTACCGACATTTTGAATAAATTTAGCAGTTAAATATTTTCAACTGCCTCCCAAAGCCTCTATTTTCTAAAATAGAAAAAAGTGACATAGAAACTTTAAAGATCGGCTTGAAAACGCATGGCATAAACTAATGTGACTGTAAATGGATTTAAAATCTTCAGCTCCACTTCCCCAAATACATTCATAGTATTGTTAGTTTAGTTAACTACATCACCCTTGGCATTTGAAGAGGAACAAATGGGAATTCCAAAAATGACAATAAGTAAAATAAAATAAATAAATAAATCCCATTGCCTCTGATTTTGCCTAAGAAATACTAAACAGTGGTAACTGATCTCTATATATTGGGACTAGATTTGGCATACATTCACTTGGCAAGGCTGAACGTTGTTAAAATTCAGGCTGCCTTGTTTCCATAACGTTTATAATGCAATAGCCTTAATGCTTTCTTCATTGACAAGGAAAAAAATAAAAATGAAAAACAAAAGCAAGCAGCATCGATATAGTGGGCATATGAAAGTTAAATTGATATAATAGGATGAAACATCATAATGGGTGAGCTTGTGGGCAAACACACGTGCAGTTCCGAAAACAAAGCATCGCAAACTGAGGCCCCGGGAAGCTTTAAGGAAAGCCGAAGTTGGCAACAAATGTATCCTGTCTTTGCAGATAACAACTTCTCGGCAGCTCTAGCGTTTTCATTACGTTCGTTCACAAATGAAGCCAAGCTGCAGAGAAGCTCAGTGTCAGAGGACTGCTGGTATTTCTGAATTGATACCATTAGTCGACTTCTACTTGCTTTGCTTCCAAATCACATGTGGCATCTACAAGGTAAGAAGAGATGCCAACTACAACCATCTAATAAGATGCATCCTTATTAGAAGTTTACCGTCATATTAGATTAGATCCCCTGGAGAAGGAAATGGCAGCCCACTCCAGTGTTCTTGCCTGGAGAATCCCACGGACAGAGGAGCCTGGCAGGCTACAGTCAATGGGGTCGCAAGAGTTAGGCACGACTTAGCATCTAAACCATAAGACATCTTGTTTGATGTTTACCATCTAATAACATGCATCCTTATTAGATGGTAAACAACTGAATATCTAATTCCCTATTTGGAGGAGAAGGAATGAGAAAGATAATCAAGTGTACCTAGATGGGGTGGAGAAACCAATCTGTCTCAGATGCTGTAATAAAGAGATACACCCTCTAAAGAACTTAAAGTCAGTAACAAAACTCGCTAAAAATCCGTCTGCTTTTTTATTATTACCGCCTGCTAGCTGTTCTATATAAGGTCAGCAATACAGGGTGGACAGAACCATCTCTCTGTGCCCATTGTTTTCTGAATTCCACTGACTACAATGACTCTTCTCCTTAGGACTTGTCAGCAAGCAGGAAATTTGCATTTTGGAAGAAGGAGAAAGCTATAAAGGAAAGAATTCTTATTTTTCTAACATGTAATTTCTGTCTAGGACTTTACATACATATGTTATCTTATTAATCCTCAACAACAACCATGTGCTGTGTGCTAAGCTGCTTCAGTGGTGTCCAAGTCTTTGTGACCCCATGGACTATAGTCCCCCAGACTCCTCTGTTCATAGATTCTCCAGGCAAGAATACTGGAGTGGGTTGCTCTGCCCTCCTCCAGGGGATCTTCTCCACCCAGAAATCCAACCCGCATCTCTTCCATCTCCTGCATTGGCGGGTGGGTTCGTTACCACTAGCGCCATGGGCAGATAATACTGCTCTCATTTTACAGATGAGAAAACAGACTCTGCAAAGTTGAACAATGTATTCAAGGACACACAGTGACTGAGGGCTGGAGCCAGGATTCCAGGGGAAGTTTTACATCCTCTACCACTCACATTTTAACCAACTGTGAACCAGTTGGAATCACAGACGGACACTTAATAGGTACAAAATTTGGACAAGGTATGTAACCTCACTTTAGTATCCTTATTTGAAATTAATGAGATGATCACAGGGTGGGGCTGTAGGAAGCACACCTTCAACAATATAAGAAGGCTGTCGTCACTGGCCTGGCATACAAGAAGCTCATCGGGAATGACAATGAATGGTACATAATTTTTATCATGCACCTTCATCTAAGACTTCATCTTAGACTTCCCTGGTGGCTCAAGCAGTAAAGCGTCTGTCCACAATGAGGGAGACCTGGGTTTGATCCCTGGGTCGGGAAGATTCCACCGAAGAAGGGAATGGCAATCCACTCCAGTACTATTGCCTGGAAAATCCCATGGACAGAGGAGCCTGGTAGGCTATACAGTTCATGGGGTTGCAAAGAGTCGGACATGACTGAGCGACTTCACTTTCCTTTCCTTTCATCTAAGAACCCTAGAGATCCTTGTATCCTTCCCATGGGTTAAAGAATGCTGGATTATATACCTAAGCAGCTGTACACCTTTTCCTGTGGCCCTGGTGGTTTATGGCAACAACTTTGATGCTGAGCAGGGCATACTCAGATAAGGGTAGGCAAAGTCAGGTAGCAGGCACTCTCAGAGTTCATTTTTCCTTATCCTCACCCTAACTTGTCAATTTGTTCAAGATTTCTCAGAGAACATTCTCTTGTTTTGTTATACTCCGCCTCCTGCGCCAAGGGAGTAAATGCAAGATTACTGAGTGGGGGGATTGGAATCGGGGTAAAAGGATGGGTTTCTTTAGTTTCATACTACTCAATATTGGGGCTATTGAGAGACTGATCTTGAGATAATTGGCCTTTAAAAAGTGATCCTAAATATTCTGCCATGTGAAACATACACAAGCACACAGTTCCTTCATAATACGTCGAAGTTTCTCAATTCAGATTGTGGTCCACTGCAGAAAGCAATCTTAGTTTCTGCCCTCTGAATTCTTTGTATGAAAATGGAAGCTAAATCATGCCAACATTTCATGACACAGATTACTGGATTTGCCTGTTATTGAAAGGTAGTGACAAAATCTTCGTCTTTAAATATGACACTAATTTAGGGAGGTCCACAAGGCACTACCGTTTTTATAAATCAACCAGGCAAGACTGCAGAGGGCACACAGTAGCTTTTGTTTACTTTTTGGCACGTGCATTATTTTAATACAATGATGCTATAATATACAGCAATAGATCAACACAACCACTGACACTCCTACTGGTCACATGAATTTATTCCACTTTTGACAAGCCTAGATCCAATCTCTTTGGTGAATAATATTATTATCACAAACAACGATAAATCCTTTGTAACATAATCTTTGTGAAGATGGCATTTTATTTTACAGTTTGAACTTTGTACAGACAAACCCTTCTCCAATAAGATGAGAACATTGCACAGTAAACTTAGCGGGGGTTTTCCAAGCACCTCCCATCAGGCTTTAACATATTTGGAAATAACCGTCAGGTTAACTTGTATGCAGAATGAAACAAACAGCAGGAGTTATTTAAAACTCAATTGCATAGCCTGAAGGAGGTTCTGCGGTGGGTGAGCTATATGCAAAGAATGCAGTGAGTTCCGCTTCCCCTAATTGTATGTTCTCTTTCTGTTTTGCTTTTTTTTTTTTTTACCATCTCTATACTATGATGTTATCCCTGAGCATACAATCAAACCAGCTGTGTACAGGTACAAATGCAATGTAAACATTCTCTTAGCTCAGGTCTAATAGGACCTGGAAAATTACAGGGTCTCAAAAACAGAAGAAAAGTTCGTTCAACACCTGAGCAAGGGATGGTAGAAAAAGGGCCCCTTCATCAGGTTAAGTTGGGGTGCCACGTGCTCTCCACCCACATATTCTGCCCTTTCTCTACTAATACTGCTTTCTCCCATCTCACACAAAACCTTAACTACTCGACGGGGGCACTTAACAGTGTATATGAAACTGATCAGACAAAATCTCACGGCATACATGTTCCAGAACCCAGGGCAGGAATTTTGGTCTTGGCAAAACAAGTCACATCTATACTAATGATATACATGAATTCTAAAGAGGACTGAAAATGTTCTACTCTTAGAACTTGTGAAGCAAGGAATGTCACCCATCCTCGGGTACTGCCATGCAATGATGAAGTCACTAGCCACTGTCATCGCTGACCTGCAACACACCCTGAATTGCTTTCAGGGTGAAGATCAGAATGAGACACTCCGTGTCCTGGGAAAACAGGCAAATCAGCCCCATAGAAATAAATGCTTAAAGAGAAACTTTTTATGAACCTGGATTCTTGCATCTTCACTTTCTTAGCAAAGAACTAAAATCATGAACTGAGATATCCGTTCTTCGGGACTAGCAGTAACGTTTTTCTGAGATGTTTCCTAGATGGCATTTCCCCCCTCTGCTAGAATCACATGTGTACTGGCCCCTCCATTTTCTTCTGTGGAGCAGTTCCTCAGATTCATCTGAGCAGCTATAACTCACAGGATATAGTTCTCAGTAAGTCCTCAAATAAAACTAAAACTCAGAGCTCTCACATTGTGGGATACTTTAACTTCAGCTAATCGAGAGCTTTATTTTCATTTTTCCACCTGATACAATGCACACAAGGTGACATTAACTAAGGACATACCCTTTGAGCTTACATTATTGAGAAACGTGGGTGGGCACCGAGTAGATGAAACTAGAATTCCTTGCTCTGCCCTTGCTTGTGTATTTACATTACTATGCTCAGTCTTCTTTTGTCTTTAGTCTTTCTCATGCTCTCCAGGCTCCTACAGGTTCTGTGTGCAAATGTGCTGATTGTCTGAGAGTCAAATGAAAGCCTAGAACTCACACACAGTCTGAGAAAGAGCATGGGTCTTCTCAAAGCTTTAAGGCAAAGCATCACTGAGGTTGTGGGACCAGCAGAAACATCCCACGACTTTGAAGGTATTCAAGGCCAAGCGAAAGATTACATTGGATTGCGTGAGAAACACATTTTTTCAAGGATATATAGAAAGAGACATTTATCAAGAGAGGTATTTAGTAGGTCAACGAAAGCCACTGAGTGTCACACACTAAGTTGGGCAAAGTTCTTGTTACAGAATCTACTTAAATCTTAAATCCCAGTCTTTCATAGGTACGGATTCCTGATCTCTATCTTTGGGTGATTAAGTCTTTTTTAATGTATCTAGAAAACAATTGTGACATGAGTGACATCTAGAAACACACCTGGATGTGCGTCTTGCTGTAGATGCTAACCCATTCATCTTCCATTATCTCAGAAACCTAGCCAGATGCCGGCATACAGACACAGCCATGGAGCCCATGGGAATTGAAAAGGAATTCTGCTCAGCAGGCAACCTGGGTAGGCTCTCATTAGGCCTCAGCAGAGTCATCAAGCTCAAGGAGGATGTTAGGAGCTTGGGGGGAGTCCAGAGGACTGCATCAAAAGAAATAACCGTTTGAGAAATGATCCTGAAGGGGCAAGTTGAAAGGGACTGGGCTTGTTTGCCTGGATAACAGCTTGTAAGCGCACAGCAGGATCTGGTCTGGGCAATGGCTCGGCTGGAGGGTGAGAAGGCAGCTCTCATCCCACATGGGCCCAGAGAACAAGAGATAATGGCTTTGGGGGGTGAGTTTTAAATTCCCATGGAAATTCAGGACCTCCAGATTTCAAACTGTAGGTCCAAAGGAAATGACAGATGGCCTTTGTCACCCCTCCCCAACATCAAGGAAAATCAGATATGATCTAGTTTAGAACAATAAACCTTAGAGAGAAAGTGAGTTTTCTGTTCAACACTTAGGTCACTGTTAGCTCTGTGACTCCCTGGTTTTACGTGGGGAGTTGTTAATTAAAAAGTGCATATGTTTGTGAGTGGGTATGTGTGTGGGGGGTGTGTGTGTGTGTGTGTGATTGTGTGAGTATGTGAGAGTTTGTGTGGATGTGTGTGCTTAAGTGTGTCTGTTTGTGTGTGTGCGTGTGTGTGTGTGAGAGAGAGACGGAAAATGTGGTTCTCAACTCCTTCGTTCCCAGAAAAATACGTACAAACATTTCTTAGGAACAATTTTCCAAAGACAGTGGGTGCTTCTGTCTGAAGACACTCTAGCTGCTCCCTTCTTGAAAGACGATCTGATTTTCTCATGGCCGTGCTCCTTATTTTCTATTCCTTCACCGGCTGCTGGAGGTGACCCATTTCCAATGAAATGGGGCTCACTGATGACACAGGTCAGAGATGGAGGGATAATGTGAACATAATCTGCTGTCTCTAATAGTGCTCACACTTCTTCCCTCTGAGCACAGGCTTTCTACTTCACCACAGAAGAAAACGAGAAAGTGATAATATCCAACTTCAAAACATGACTTCTATACAGTTTTGCTCTTATCAATAAGAAAAGAAATAGCTTTGTCATTGCAGTTGCAGAAATTCCATCTAATTTCCAAAGATCTGCATTATGACAAATGCCAAAATATGTGGCTGCCTTGCTATGAAATTCCAAGGAAATGTCACTTTTTGCTAATTGTCCCATGACTGCTCTATTTATTCAGGAGTGAATTAAGAAATAAAAGATCTATTTTTCTTCTCTCTGCATTTCAGATAAGAGTATCTGTTGTATAAAAATTGTAAATGCTTTGGAACTCATGTTTCTTTCCTGAGTTTCCCATTTCCTCTTTTAAACGTTTTTTAAAGTTCCAGTATATTTCTACAAATCTTGTGCCTGTTTTACTACCTGAAGCCAAAAGAGACTGCAAAACCAAGCAAACACTACCTCCACTTTTTATATCAATGGCCTTGGAGAGCAATCACCAAGGGCCTCATGCTCCTCTGTGGGTCAGTCAATCACTATTATCTCTAGATTCTTTGGCGTGGTCCATCATATCTGGTCTAGGCTCCTAGGACTAAGGGTCCATCCGTTTTGGTCACCTCTGCCCATCTCTGCTGGAGTAACTTTAGGCCCTTCTGTTTCCTCCTGCAATCCTTCTCAGAAAGCTCTAACCATGATCCGAAGTGGTAAGTGAGAAGTCAGTACTGAGGAAACTGAAAAGAGGTAAGGCATTAACAATCTGAAGCACACACACACACGCAGTTCCTGCTCTATGAGAAGAAAAGTCCCATCTCTTCTTAAAGCCAGGTTCATCAGTAGATAAGCACCACTGGAATTATTTCAGGGCTCACTGATTATTTTTGTTTGCTTGAAAGTACAAGATGAAAGTATAAGATGACATGGTCTTCCAAAGATTTCCTAGTAAGAAGTTTATCCATCTTCTATTAAGCTTTCTGTGTTTTAATAGCTATCAGGAATTCTGGTGTTGGAAAAACACTTTTAAAAAAGTGACCAGGGTAATTATTTGTGTGACAGTGTTAGGTGTTCCATCTCCTAATTTGTGTACGAATATCCAGTGTGCTTAAATGTCTTTCACCTTGGGTGAAACTGTCAAAGGGTGGACTTGGGTGACTAAGCAAAGGACAGGGTCATCTTTGTTGTAACTTAAGGTGACATCTCAGGCAAGAGCATGGGAATGAGGTGAGAAGAGGGACTTCAAAAAGTACTCAACTTCAGTTCAGTTCCAATTTGTAGCAATGCAGAGCAGGGTTCTTCTAAGCCATGTTCACCTCATTAGCTCAGAATACGGAAGAGGTGAATGCTACATCTAGTCACAACACACGGGAGAGAGTCACAGAGGTCAGCCTTCTAATTTGCAGTCCTGACAACCTATCTACAACATGGCTGGGTGCCAGAATTTCTCCTGGTTGGAAAGAAAAAGTGCACCAAACAAGTACCAAGAGGGCCTTTCTCTTGTTGCTGTATGTTGAAGAATGAAGAACACCCCATCAGATAAATGAAGAGCTGATAATGCAAAGACACAAAGATTGCACCTTGTTTCTGTTCTGAAAGTTACCCCCAAGAACCCTTTCATTGAGCATTGAAGGGGCTCAGGATGAAACAGCTACAAAGATAATAAGCCGAAAAAGCAAAGGGAACAAAGACCACAAAACCTCTCTATGTTACCAAAGTCTTGTAATACTAAGGTATAAGCACTTGGAAAGTTGATTGTATTAATGCATTCCTCTGCCAGTTAACTAAAGCTCTCTCCTTTCTGTATCCAATATTTTAAGCTTTAGAAAATCAACAAGTGTAATATTTTGCAATAGTTTTAATCAACTAAGATGGCAGTTTATCTTAGTGAGGTTAGTTGTGTTATTTATTTATTTATTCATTGTCTTCTTGTTTCTACTTCTTTTATACTGAAAAAGCATTTGAGGTGGATTCATTAGTTGTAAAGGCATTTAAACTTTTAAATAAGACACAAAAAATTCTAAGTGGCACTTGAGACACCCCCTTGAGAGAAACCTCTCATCTCTTGGGTTTGTAGATATCACATATATTCATAAATCAAATCCTGTGACTACTTAAGTGAGGCCAAAATACTAAAAAAGCACCCTGTATTCCATTAGAAAAAAATGCAATTAGTTTGCTTGGTTATGTTTTTAAAATAGCTTGACATTTTACATAATTGATGAATATGTAATTTTCTAATCAGTAATGGACAGTTCCCATGGAGGTATCATTATTAGTCTTTTAATTTACAATTTCAGAGAGTTTTATGAAAGTGAAGATTAAAGCTAAGAAGCGGAGAAAAACTACTGCAGGATAGCATTATCCTATTTAACACCCATAATATTTAACAGTAACCACAATTAAGCTTCACAAATTAAGTCATTGTATTGAATTCCTATTGGATGAGTTATAGGTAGAGAATTTATGTGTAGTGATTTTTTTCCCCATACTAAATTTCCCATACAGAGTTATGTAACCAAGTGAACATCAGAGCAACATATTGTACTATAAAGGGTTAAATGATACTGTAGCTTATGTCTTTATTTCTCGCCTCTTTTCTCCAATGATAATAGAGATCTCAGTTACCATGCATAAACACTTAAATTCCCTTACTGAGAACATTTCTGATACTGTTGGTGTAAGAGAGAAAGTAATTTATTTAAAGATTGCTTTGTTTTTCTACAGTTTTTGGTAATATCTAGATTATGTGGTTGGTCAGTTTGTCCTTATGAGCTAAGAAAAAAAGACTAGCTGCCATGTTCAATCCAAATGACTTGTTATAGGAATATTTATAAGGACATCAATATTCATTGTATCTTACAATCATGCTCCAAGCGAAATAAAAATAAAAGTTAAACGGCCACAAATATTACAGTATCATAGGTTAAGAACTAAACAATATGTACAAATTCATTGACAACATCTGTGCGAGTGTTGTGGACAAAACATTTAAAAAGAAATCTACATAAAACAAAGTTGATAAATTTATCAAATGTTGATAAATTTTCAGAGACGGCATAAAAGTACACAAAACATGGAAGAGAGAAAGAATTTTAAAAAAACAACCACTAAGCCAGTACATATAGTACAAGTTTACATTTATATTACAGAACGATGGGAACCAGAGACAAAAACGATTTGATAACAAACAGCAAAGAAAGTTGCACCAATCACAGGGAAGAAGGAATCTCCTTTTTAGATGAAAACACAGACGGCCACAGCTTATCCCAACCCCTACCCATCCACACATAGAAAAATAAAAGCAGATGCAAAAGTCGTTACAGCAACACACGACAGACAGAGGTGGAAAGCGTTTGGCATGTCGCATCACAGGAAGTCAATCACGATTGGCTAACGATGATGGTACCTGGCTCTGGTGCAGGTCACTGGCTTGCCTGAGAGGAGTAACAGATGGAGGGGGCACACCTGATGTGGACGCCGACCGCCCTAGTTTGCAGCTTACTTTCGGTTCTGTGAACAAGGAGGAAAGACAAAGCATTAGCTGAGCAAAGTCTGCAGTGATGAACCGGCTCTCAGACTTTCTTTTTGGTTTTGCAGCAGGTTCTTTCAATGCACTGAATTCTTCTGATGTATGCTAATCATTGGCAAGTGATGAAACAATTTCATAACAACAGATTAAAACGAAATTTGTTCATGAGGATCAGCTCCTGGGAATAAAGAACAAATCACTTAAGGTCAAGGCTTTGTTCCCTGTCCACTTTATCCTATTTACAATGAGTTTCTACAGAGTGATTAGGCTGGGAAGATCCCCTGGAGAAGGGAACAGAACCCACTCCAGTTTTCTTGCATGGAGAATTCCATGGACAGAGAACCCTGGGGGGCTACAGTCCATGGGGCTGCAAAGAATTGAACACGACTAAGCGACCGACACAACATCCCATTGGTTAAAAAGCCAATTTTTGGTGCTTCATTTTCAGCTTTGGTCCATGGTTCTCCTATGTCTTAAAATGTCTTTCTACCTTCTCCAAATTTTTCTTCTATCGTGCCCTCTTTTCATTTTATCTTTTCTTCTTTCTCTTATTCTTTCCTTCTTTTTCTATTTTCTAGCTTTCTGATTTTCAAGTTGTCTTGTGCTGGCTATTTTCACGATATACTGTTTTCAACGTATCATTTCCCTAATTTAAATTCATTTGCTTTTAAGTTTATAGATACTTCTGAGACCTTTGCAATCTTTCATAATAATATTATTTTTCAAAATTAAAAAGCCTTCTCCTAACTCTTCCTTTATTTAAGGAACCTAGATTGGCCACCCAGGTCATTGTCAGGATACTCTGGAGATTAGAATTTGGGGGATGGAAAGAGTTCCCTTCATCCAAGAAGTGCAGAATATATGGTCTACTGAGGACACTAATTTTCAGACATATTTGAGGGTATTGTGCAGGTGATTCTAGTACCTACATACACACTCTAAAAATATGAGTGTTCAAATCTAAGTGTACCACACGTTGACATAATCTAACTTATAAATGAACATAACTTCCCAGGAGGCATAAGTCCTTGCATGTCTTAAAGAATCATCTTTTATCTTATAAAATAAAGGTAAAGGTAAGCATCTATTGGAATCCTGGTTGACATGTTTTTATAATGAGCCAATATTTCCATATATCCCTTTATGGCATTAACACATTTAGGTACATGAAGAAAATTAGACATTTTTTTTTCCTTGAAAAGGATAGCAAATAATATTTTTTACTATGAGGTTCCTTTAAAGTGTATGTGGAAGAGATTATCCGATGAGTGACACAATCCCATGCCTTTCATATTACCCGGCGTACATACGGATTAACTTCCCCTGCTAGGTTTCCCGTCAGACTCCGACTTAATCAGCATCTTTCAAGCATAGACGCTGATATCTCTAATACACAGACTGAGACTTACCAAAATCCAAGCAAACTCCCAATTTCATCATGACCCAGAAAGGCCTTGCCTGACCCTCATTGGACAGTGGTCCGCATCATGTCTTGGTTCATCCACCACCCTTTAGGGACTGCAATTTAGCCATAAACCAGTCATACAGGGTGGCTTCCCTTACAGGCCAGACATTCTGTGGCTTTAAAGTCCATTCCCAACATGGCTCACATGGGTTATGACATCACCTGCAGTGGCAGTGACAGGCTGAGATGAGTACTTACAGATTCATTATGTACACATGCATATGCAGACAATAAACACATTTCTGTGTTTACACACACACACACACACATACATACTCCATTGTTGCTTAATGGTATCATGTCATAGGGACAATTTTGTTTATTGTGAGTTTTTGGTTTATTTTTAGCATACTCATTTCACTCTTGTTTTCCATTTCACCTGGTCCTTCACTTAAATGCATTTGCAATCTTTTATGTTGTTTGTGAGACCAGGTTGGTGAAACAAACCATTATGATCTTGGACCCAAAGGTTTTTTTTGGCCAAAAGAATGCTCTGAAAAAGTCTTGAAAATCCTAGAAAAGATACTGTTTTTATAACTGAGTCTCTTAGAGATTCTTGCCTGGAAAATCCCATGGGTGGAGGAGCCTGGTAGGCTACAGTCCATGAGGTTGCGAAGAGTCGGACACAACTGAGCGACTTCACTTTCACTTTTCACTTTCATGCATTGGAGAAGGAAATGGCAACCCACTCCAGTGTTCTTGCCTGCAGAATCCCAGGGACAGGGGAGTCTGGTGGGCTGCTGTCTATGGGGTCGCACAGAGTCGGACACGACTAAAGCGCCTTAGCAGCAGCAGTAGAGCTGATATCGAAGTTAAATTGTCCAGTTCACTCACCTTTGGAAATACACTGTGCTTTAAGTCTTAAACAGTGGGGCTTAGGATCTATAGTACGGAAAACAATGTTTTCATCCTGAACTTTGTTAATATAAAAAATTGCCAAGGCTTTAGAGGACCACAAACAATGGAGATATGCCTCAAAACAGATCTAAAATGCGGCTTTCCTCCCCTTAAAAAAAAACTCATTTCATTAAGAGAATCATTATAAGCTAGAAATTACTTATTCTTTGTACACCTAAGGAAAAACCTGTCTTTGTGTAATAAGCTACCAAAAACCTAGAGGTAAAAGTTGATGTTATTTGTGCAATTTTAGTGAAGGTTAAATATAAAAAAAAAAAAAAAAACAAGAAAGAATAAGGAGGGGGAGATACACAGGGACAGAAGGAATGAAAGAGGACAATGGAAAAAAGGAAGAAGGAAGGAAAGTGAGGGTGAGAAAGTGGGAGGGATGGAGGAAGGAAGGAGAAAGGAGACAGTAACTTTAACTCCTTAAAATAAACTATCATCAAGATATTATTCTGTGATGTTTCCAGGCCAGTAATTCATCATCATCTTATGATTTTATTAAGGAAGTGCCAACTGGACTTTATTACTTAAGAAGAAAGAACTACTATCTTTCTTTTTATTCTTACTGGATACAATCTTTCATTGCATTTTTAAAGGATGGTAATCTCGCCATCATTTTCCATCTTCCCTTTAGGGTGAATTTAATTTCTGTTCAGGATTATGTTCCTTGGTGTTGTTACAGGAGAATCCCCAAGGCATCCACAGCTTCGAGTATGAGCACTGAGGTTTTCTTTGCTTTCAGAAAGAAAAGACAAATGACTGTTCTCAATCTGGATCTACACAGCAATAAGAGATTAGTGCATTTTCACTAAAGAAAACACTTTCATCTAGCGTCAAAGAAATAAGATCAGTCAAATTCTGGGGAGACATATTTTTTCTCCATCTTGTTTTATTTTTTCAGTACACAATATGGTTTTCCCTGGTCAATCACATTGCTGAAAGTTTCTAATCAATGACTTTGTGCTACATGGAGGTCACAGAAAGGCCTTTTATTTAATACTCCAAGATATACTGATTGCAAACTCTACTTTCATTTCTGGGGAAGGCATTTTGTTTTTTAAATAACACATTTGCTATTTGAGATAAACTGATGCTTGAGTAATAAAGGCACAGTTTTGCCAGGACTATGCTAAAACCTTCACAGATTTCAAATGTTTTGTTTTCAAGCTTCCATCACACATCATAGCAAATGTATCTGATGCCCTCATATCCTACATTAAATGTAAATTTTATTATATAAAATTGGAATACATTTTTATAATTTTGCTTTGAAATTACTGGACTGTGAATAATCCAATTAATTCACGATTGGCTATGATTTCTAGACAGTAATCATGCACGCTCAGGAATCCTTATAGAATTAGACAATCTAATCTGGAATTTATTTTCAGGTGTAATGAAACTGTTTTAATGTTAAACTTAACAATTAATTAAATTGACCTACATTTTGTATTGATTAGTTACATTTTGTATTGATTTAGTTAGATACTCATTCATGTTAATGTGGAAGTTTCATTTGGAATTTTGGTGCTACTATTTTTTTTAAGTATCAAATATTTGCAGCCATGAAGTCAAAAGAGACTTGCTTTTTGAAACGAAAGCTATGGCAAACTTAACATATTAAAAAGCAGAGACATCACTTTAATGACAAAGGTCTGTATAGTCAAAGCTATGGTTTTTCCAGTACTCATGTATGGATGTGAGAGTTGGACCATAAAGAAGGCTGAGCACTGAAGAATTGATGCTTTTGAACTATGGTGCTGGAGAAGACTCTTGAGAGTCCCTTGGACAGGAAGGAGATCAAACCAGCCAATCCTAAGGGAAATCAACCATGAATATTCATTGGAAGTGTTGATGCTGAAGCTGAAACTCCAATACTTTGGCCACCTGATGCAAAGAGCCAACTCACTGGAAAAGACTCTGATTCTGGGAAAGACTGAAGGCAAAAGAAGTGGGTGGCAGAGGATGAGATGTTAGATAGTATTACCGATTCAATGGATGTGAATGTGAGTAAATTCTGGGAGATAGTGAAGGACAGAGGAGCCTGGCATGCTGCAGTCCATGGAGTCACAAAGGGTCAGACATGACTTAGTGACTGAACAACAGCATTTGTATAGATCCATGAGAACCCATCAGCCCACAGACCCAGGCACTGTCACTATGATGCTGAAAGATGAAACAAATCTGATCAATTATGTGATCACTTTGTGACAGTGGAGAAAGAAAATCAAATGCAAAACTCCATCCTGGGAGTAAACATACTTCTTTCTCTTCATCTCCATTAGGGGCATTCCTCTAAGCAAGCATTCATATGGTACTGAATGAATCCTAGCATCCTTTAGTTATGGACCAAATTCTAGTGTTATCTGAAGGGTCAGATAGTAAAACTATTGATGCTGGAGTAATTGGTGATTCTCCTTGGGAATACTGGAATTCTGGTAAAGATCTAAAACCCAGATAAAAGTGAGGTGGCAACCTGATGGATAAAATATATAATCCAATGTCAAAGGTAGAAAATTAAAGAATCCATTGCATACAAGAGAAAGAGAATCCCATGCACTTGCGGTTAGGAGTACCGGTTGTATTCCTTCTGAGTATCTGAGGGCTGGGCTTTCCCTTGCTTCTACTTTCTTATGCTGCTGCTGTTGCTAAGTCACTTCAGTGGTGTCCAACTCTATGTGACCCCATAGACGTCAGCGCACCGGGCTCCCCCGTCCCTGGGATTCTCCAGGCAAGAACACTGGAGTGGGTTGCCATTTCCTTCTCCAGTGCATGGAAGTGAAAAGTGAAAGTGAAGTCTCTTGGTCGTGTCCGACTCTTAGTGACCCCATGGACTGCAGCCTACCAGGCTCCTCCGCCCATGGGATTTTCCAGGCAAGAGTACTAGAGTGGGTTGCCATTGCCTTCTCCGACTTTCTTATGCAGAGAGAATTTAAATCACACTGCTCATACGCAGGGATGCCCCCAGTGCTATAATGCACGGTTAGTTTCTTACACGGCAACATGGCATACTGTAGCATTAACAGCTTTTTAAATTTGAGAGCCTCTTTTATTAAAACACATGATTTCTGAAATGCCCTTAAGATCTTCATCACCTTAGCTGAATATGAAGGTGTGCTTTAAAAAAAAAGATACTTGATTCCACATAAAAGAGAATTAAAGTATATGTTTATAAAGGAACATATTTTAATCTATTTAACAAGTAATATATGCTAATTAAGTATCTTAAAAATTATTACATAAAAATTCATCTGCCAAGAAATAGAGGGAAAGGCATTTGATATACAGGATCAACTATCACCATGGGAATAAAAATTTAACTTCATGTTATGATGTCAAAAATAGAATAAACAAACAAAAAACAGAAAACTCTTTCATCCTCTGATATTAGGAATGAATGCATGGCATAAATAACTTCATGTATTTATATAATATGTGATATATGACTTCTAAATAACAAAAATAAAGAAATTCCAGGCTTAAATTTTGGTGTATCACTCACCTTATTAATGTAAATGACAATCAACATTGGACATCATACTAGTGATTCTTCTTTATACAACTGATTTTGTGGTTTAAAGAACAGCAAATATCCTGTGACAAAGGGTGACCAGATACTGAAGTTGTGCGTGGTCTTGTAGCATGTTTTACTATAAATACAATGCTCTTTATACATATAAATGCAGTGTTCTTATATTTGTATATATAAATGCAATGTTATTTTCATATATAAATATGATGTTCTTACAATTCCACCTTAAATACACTGTCTGTTATAGACATAAACTAAATAATATGTGTCTTAGGACATGGGGTGACTTGGGAAATTGGGATTGGCATATACACACTGCTGTGTGTAAACTAGTAAGCTAGTGAGAACCTGCTATAAAACACAGGGAACCCAGCTTGGTGCCCTGTGATGACCTAGAGGGGCGGGATAGGGGGCTGATGGTAGGGAGGAACAAGAGGGAGGGGATATATGTGGACAAATAGCTAATTCACTTCATTGTACACTAGAAGCTAACTCAACATTACCTCTACCCCAATTAAAAAAAAAAAAAAGATGACTGTAAGACTCTACATTGACATCCCCATGGCAGGGACTTCAACCTGATCTCCAGCAATGGCTATGCTTATTCAGTCCACAGCAGAACTTCTGAAGGCCTCTAACACCCTTTGAGGAGGTGCACGGCATAAGGTAAACACTGCTTTCATAAAAATACTAAGACATTATTTGGTCTTCTCTACTGTGTTGACAAACACACTCAAAGTACAAAAACAAGGTTGGATAAGTCTGCTGACACAGTAGAACAGTAAACAATAGCACCAAATTGTACTAGTAATTATGCATTTTTTCCACTGCCACACACACTTTCGTATTTGGCAGACATCTTCTCAAAAAAATGAATGAAGTTAGCTTATTGCTTTAAGGAAGACAACTAGCAGTATGTGTTGACAATGATGTATTTGAGCTTTCAGGCAAAACGTAAACTTTTCAAACACTTTTATTTCTCACTCTGAGCTTGACAGAACCCTTAAACTTAAAGACTTTTCTTAGGAGATCAGTGGCTATATTAATGAAAGTGTTGTTTTTGATTTTTTATAACAAAATGTGTCAACCTAGGGAAGATTTGCATGATACATTTTCTAAAAGCCCTATGTTATAAATCACTCACCAATAAAGATACACTTAAATCTAAGATAGACCAAGGTATTTTAATGTAACAAAGCATAATGAGTTTATTGATATGTAGCTAACCTTAACCAAACTGTTGTTTGTTGAATTTGGGGAAAGCATTAAAGAAGAATAGCCACAATTATATGAAAATGCTATTAAAATATCCCTCCTCTTTCACATATATTTAAGTCTAGATTTCCTTGATACCTTTTAACCAAAGCAACATATCACAACAGACCGAATCCAACATAGATGAAATCATATGTTCTACTGAAACAGACATCAAAGAGATTTGTAAATATGTAAAAAATGTCAATCTTCTAAGCATCTGTTACAATTTTGGAAAACAGTGTCATCTTTCATGAGAAAAAAATTTTATGTTAATGTGTAATGGGTTTGGAGAAGGCAATGGCACCCCACTCCAGTACTCTTGCCTGAAAAATCCCGTGGATGGAGGAGCCTGGTGGGCTACAGTCCATGGGGTCGCTGAGAGTCGGACACGACTGAGCGACTTCACTTTCACTTTTCACTTCCATGCACTGGAGAAAGAAATGGCAACCCACTCCAGTGTTCTTTCCTGGAGAATCCCAGAGACAGGGGAGCCTGGTGGGCTGCTGTCTATGGGGTTGCACAAAGTTGGACACGACTGAAGCGACTTAGCAGTAATGGCTTTACTATTTGAATGAACAGATAATTTTTAATTCTCAGTTTTAATTTCTAGCATGAGAAATAGTAGACCTAACCCAGATAAAGGAAAGCTCTTTGGGGTTCTCAATAACTTTGAAGAACATACAGGGTTCTGAGAATGAAGACTTTAAGCACTGTTGTTTCCTATGGACTCTGAACCCCCAAAGAGTTCTCTTAAAAGGGTCATTTTTTTATCCAATTAATCATCCATTTGAGTATTTGAAAAACAAAAATTTGAAACAGTGGAAAACATCATGTTGAAGTACAAGAAATACGGGAAAACCTTTGAAAACTCCAGAGGATTTGGGAACCACTAGTTGTAAAATGCTGCCCTAGAAAAATCTCAACAGCAATGTCTAAGAAATGCTATTACCGTCCTGTGAGACCTGAGGGAAGCCATCCAAATTCTCAGGGTGCTTTTTCATCACTTATAATAAGAAGCACTTGCCAAGGTTCACTGATTCTTGGATGTTCATAAATTAAATCTATTGGAATCATTGAAATGACCTCAAAAATACTCTTGATTGATGGTGAGTTAGTTTACTAAAGTTACTTCTTTTACTCCTCCTTTTGGTTTGCTTTTCATGCTTTATTACTTATTTATTTAGGTAGTTATTGTCAAACAAAGTTTAATAACACCTATACATGGAGAGATCCAGAAGAACTGAAAAACTTCTGTGCTTAATTTCTGTATCAGTGTTGGTAGGATTATGCATAACTCAAGTGTGCTATGTGCAAACATTTGTGAAATTGTTGGTGAAAGCTTTGGCAGTAAATGGTTAAACATTAAAAAAAATAAGTATTTAAAAATAAAATTGAGGAGGTATGAAGGTCATCTGTCATTTTCACCTATCTAGAATCCACTTATTCTTTCTTCTGGAATAGTATGAATTCCCTTTGGAGAACACAACCATCAGTAATCTCAAGTTTCATGGTTCCCTATTATGGGCTGACCCCAACTTCAGCTCCAGAAGTGGCCACGTGATTCTGCCCTGTCCAATCAATCATTCTATCCCCTTGCTTCACTGACTGGCTCAGGATTTAATATGTGACCCAAGGCAGCCAATGAGAGTTGCCTTCATACTTCTGCTGGAGCTCTTGGAAAGATGTATTACCAGTGATGCTAAGTTCTCATCACTGACTAGCTGAATGACTAAAGACAATTTGCTTGACATCGCTAAGCTTCCATTTGTTCACAGGTAAAATGGGAGAGATAAAAGTAGCTGCTTCAGAACATTATTTTAGGAATTAAGTAGTATAATAAGTGTGGATTTCACCATAGTGGCCAACATGTCATAAAGTCTCAATAAATGTTAGCTGTTTTTATTTTATTGTTTAAAGCACATATGATCTTTCAGTTCCTCTGCTTGTAATATAAAGAAGTCTAAACTGCTTCCTCTCAATGGTACACATGGCTCAGCTTACATAGCCAGCTTCACCTGCAACCTTGCACCTGTCACATTGCATTAAATTCTCCTAAAGGCCCATGTGTTCCCTTACTCTTGAATTTTAATCATGCTGCTCACTCTGCTGGTACACTTGTTCCTGCCCCCTCCTTCCATCTCCTTCTCTACTAAACTGAATGCTTTGTGAGGACGGGAGCCATGCCCATCTCATTCTCCACCTGAGCAACAGGAAAACTAATCCCTGATAAGGACTCATGCAGTATTTACTAAATGAAGCATTAAACCACATTTTAAAGAATGAAGTCAGTGTAAAAAATGACTTCTTTGTGTATCTCTCCAAGTTCTGAGAAAACGTGTTCTTCCATTGCTTCATCTTTCCCAAGACTCTAACAAAAGAGGCAAAAAATTGTATTGGCCAGATTATCAGATCAGATCAGATCAGATCAGTTGCTCAGTCATGTCCAACTCTTTGCGACCCCATGAATCGCAGCACACCAGGCCTCCCTGTCCATCACCACCTCCCGGAGTTCACTGAGACTCATGTCCATCGAGTCAGTGATGCCATCCAGCCATCTCATCCTCTGTCGTCCCCTTCTCCTCCTGCCCCCAATCCCTCCCAGCATCAGAGTCTTTTTCCAATGAGTCAACTCTTCGCATGAGGTGGCCAAAGTACTGGAGTTTCAGCTTTAGCATCATTCCTTCCAAAGAACACCCAGGGCTGATCTCCTTTAGAATGGACTGGTTGGATCTCCTTGCAGTCCAAGGGACTCTCAAGAGTCTTCTCCAACACCACAGTTTAAAAGCATCAATTCTTCAGCACTCAGCCTTCTTCACAGTCCAACTCTCACATCCATACATGACCAGAGGAAAAACCATAGCCTTGACTATGTCGGACCTTTGTTGGCAAAATAATGTC